>NC_043971.1:36665519-36998019 GCF_902148855.1 Sphaeramia orbicularis | reverse complement strand
AAAACAGCAAAACAAGAGCAAAATGGGAAAGGGGGAAGGCAGAAAAGTGTTAAAATGTTAAAATTGTGTTAAACTGTTGGCACTGAAATTATTAACCTCTAAAAATCTAATTTTGGTCATCATCATAAAACATATAAATATTTATTAAATATTTATAAACCAAAAAATGCATAATTCTGGTGTGTAAACACTGTAGGGAGAAAAACATTTGGACACATCACACCCTACAGCTTGTAGGACTTCCCATTACCACTGAAATGAAATATGATTAAAAAAAGTTCATGTCAATTTTCATCAATAATCATCAGAAAAAAATTTAGATCAGTATTTTGTTCAAGTTTAAAGGCTGATTTTTCTTCCTGAGTGAGAGTGTAAGAAACCAGAATGGTCAAAATGTGATGAATATTTGATAAATCTAGGGATAGGAAATTTAAAACAATTGTAATTATCAAAAAATCAATATATAGTAAAATTAAGTTAAGATAAAAGCTGAAGCATGTTCTGTGTTTTAGGTGAATAGAATAGAATAGAATAGAATAGAATAGAATAGAATAGAATAGAATACAATACAATACAATACAATGCAATAGAATAGAATAGAATAGATCTTTATTGCCATTGGTACAGGAACAATGAAAATCAGTTTAGCAGCTCTGTGCCCTCAGTACCCATTTCGGAACCTCTGCCGAGCAAGTACTAAAAAAATAGTAACGGGTACCAGATTCCAGGTTCTTTTACATAATGGAAACGCAAAAAGGCCGAGTCGAGTCAAGCCGGTACCACATAGGCATAACATTGCGGCAGAACCTGACAACCTCACAAATTCAACTTGTTATTGATTCTGGATAGAACATGTTGGTGAGACACAGGGACTTTGGTCCTATTTTTTGATCCTGGTTCACGTTTATATGTTAGTGTTGCAAAAAAAAGGTCAATCTTCAGTTTCTTTACCATCACGCTGTGACTAATTCACCAAATCACACAGCCCTGGTTATTTTGATGTTCTATTTTTGATCTCAGAGTCATAAATATCCAGTCCTGTTGGTGCCTGCGCGACCACGACTCATTGTTTCACACGGCTACAATGGTTTTATTAATGAATGCGGGGCGTGGAGTTGTAATCATACAACTAAAGTGTGTGTATGTCCCAGTTTTTCTGGCACATTGCAGTTTTTCAGTCATCATCGTTTAAACCAAAAGCTCTGAGCTAATTGTTTTGCACTTGTTTTTTATTTTTTTTGGCGCATAACCAATACTTAAGAAGCTGCTCCACCCGAAATTTGTACAGAACCCAAAACTCCTGCAGACTAAATAGGACTTAAACCTGTGCCACTGCTTCAGACAGGTTCCGTTGTTTTCTTTAGCTGCACCTTTTTGTACTATGTTGAGTTTTTGTTGACACAGATTTATCTGATAGCTATCTTGAGTATTCAGTAGCATTTCTCTGTCAGGGATGGGACAGCATATAAAGTGAAATGTAATACTGAATGGAGGACGGTTTGGACAAATGTTTCAGCTTTACAGAAATTTTTGTGACTTGTGTATAAGATAATGCAGACAGTACAAATGTTGAAGTTAGAGCCAAATGTCTGGAGATTCATGGACAGGAAGTTAAAAAATTACATTTACATTTACATTTATGCATTTGGCAGATGCTTTTTTCCAAAGCAACTTACAGGGGAAAAACCAAAATATAAGAAAAAATACAAGAATAGATTAAAGACATAAAGCAGCTGTACAATTTAAAAAAGTGTCGTACAAAAGAGTAAAAAAGCAAAATGATAGACTAAAATACAAGAATAGATTAAGAAGACATAAAAACAGCTGAACAACTGAAAACAGTGAAATAAAAATACCAAGTAAAACGACAGAATAAACATAATAATACATTTAAAATGGAATGTTTGAAAGTGCTAGGACAGGAGGTGCTTTCTGAAGAGCTGGGTCTTCAAGAGCTTCTTGAAGATAGGCAGGGACACCCCTGTTCTAAAAATACAAAATACAACACCTTTACTCTATACCAGGGGTGTCAAACTCTTTTTAGTTCAGGGGCCATATTCAGCTGAATTTGATCTGAAGTGGGCCGGACCAGAAAAATAATAACATAATAACCTATAAACAATGACAACTCCAATTTTGTCTTTGTTTTAGTGCAAAAAAAACCCTATTAAATTATGAAAATACTTCCTTTTATAAACTATCCAAAAGAAAAAAAAAGAAAAAACTGAAATTTAAATTAAAAAACATAAGAAAATTTTGTGCAATTTTCATAATATTCCTCAATTTATCATTTCTACATGTGCGTTATGGATCAGATCTACAAAGACACTAAACACTGAGAAACAGGCAGAAAATTGTTAAAATTGTGCTTAATTTTCTTTGGACATTTTAGGTTGTTCATATTTGTTCAGGTTATTCACCTTTTATTGTTTCAGGATAGTTTGTAAATCTAAATATTTTCATAATTTAATGTTATTTTTTGCATAAAACAAAGAAAAAAAATTAAGTTGTTAATTCTAAAAAATTTTTGGCTTAATTCAAGATTTTTTTTACTTAATTAAAGTTTTTTTTTTTTGCTTAATTCAAGATTTTTTTTATACTTAATTGAAGAATTTTTTTTTGCTTAATTCAAGATTTGTTTTTACTTAATTGAAGATTTTTTTGGCTTAATTCAAGATTTTTTGCTAAATTTGAGATTTTTTTTGGCTTAATTGAAGATTTTTTTTTACTTAATTGAAGTTTTTTTTTTTTTTTTTTTGGCTTAATTCAAGATTTTTTCCTTATCCATCCATCCATCCATCCATTATCCGCCACTTATCCGGGGCCGGGTCGCGGGGGCAACAGTCTTAACAAGGATGCCCAGACTTCCCTCTCCCCAGATTTTTTCCTTAATTCAAGCTAAATTTTTTTTTTGCTTAATTCAATTCAAGACTGTGGAATTTTTGCACTTGGCAAAAACATCCCAGGGGCCGAACTGGACCCTTTGGCGGGCCGCATCTGGTCCCTGGGCCGCATGTTTGACATCCCTGCTCTATACACTTCCCACACCATGTTGAAAACAGTCTTCATTTCATTTATTTATTTTTTTAGTTTTATTGAGTACAGGGATACTTAAACTTCCACTTCATTTCATTTTAAACTGATGTATTTTGTTGTATTTATTTCACTTTAAAGATATTTTTTCCATTGAAAAGCACATGATGTCCATATGTAAATCGACAATATAATGTACAGAACTGGGCAAAAGTCTTAGGCCACCAAGTATGTTGTTTTTTAGGGTTGAACTGAGCGTACTTATTTATTTGTCTCATTGTCTTTTTTTCACATACAAGAAAATACAAGGCATATGTGCAAAGCCTTAAAAGACACACAAGAAACGGAACTAAACTTTTGATGAAATAATTAAATGTGTATTTTGCACAGAGGCACAAACCTTAAGAGAAATGAGCAACATGTAAAATGTAGTTTTAACTGATTTAAATGAACAGGAACAGGACATATTAGGAGCTGTAGTCATGATGTGTCCCAATATTTTTGTCCGTATAGGTCTATAAACATCAATAATTCCTTAAAAGTTTAATGGGAGATTTTTGTTCCTGAGTGGGATATAAAGAAAGTAGATGGTTTAGTTGTAGTAGAAAATGATTATTTACAGTTGGAGCATGAAAAATATTTTAGAAATTTAGAGGTAGAACATTTAAAATCGTAGTCATGGATAAAAAATAAATAATAAATGTTGAGAGAAATTAAGTGAAAACCATCTCTGAGGCATTGTGGAAGCAAAGATAACAATTTAAACCACACTAATCAATGCAATGCATGATATTTATCCCAATATAAAACTATATAATGATATTTGTCATTCCTGTTTTGTATCCCAGACCCCTGTTAGAAAAGAAACACCTGAATTCAACGTGTCCCAATACTTTTGTCCATATAGTGTATATCAGAAATTGCTTGGTCTCGGCATGGAAACAGTGTCTACCAAAGCATGTCCGTTGCTGTGCAGCACTGGTTAATTTTGGTGGACTGCCTTCTTAGATGTCTGTGGTTGGTTGGTGGTCCAGGAGTTGTTGTTTATTCTGGTATTAAGTCAGGTGTAGGTACAGTTGAGTCATTCTTGTAGGTCCTTCTTCATGGTTCAGGCATCAGTTTCATATAACAGTATACTTTCTACACTAGAACAATTTAGCAGCAGGACATATCCCAGTACTGCAAGATGTGACACAGCTTATTGCAGCCTTTAACCTTCTAAGACCCAGGAAATGTCAGCGAAGTACAAGCTTTTTTTGTTTTTTATTAAATAAGTGCCTTTATTGGAAACCTCATGATGCAACTGTTTTTTTTTTGTTTGTTTTTTTTTCAGATGAAGTTTTTACATTTTTATGGAATGTCCTTTGTGGTGGACAGTTTTCTTTTCTTTTTTTTTTCGTATAAAGTTGTGAAACTCTTGTCCACAAATGTGGACAGAAAACCCATAGCTGGGTCTTAGGAGGTTAAGGCCTTTATGCTTTTGGGTTTATAGTCACCAACCTCTTTAACTCTTGGAGTCCATGGACATACTCTCACATCTAATCACATAACTGATTTAAGACGATGTAGCAGCAGACAGAGCCTTCAGAGTCTTCATTTCAACTTGTGTTGAAAGTGCAGATGTCAAAGTAATACTGTAAAGTCAGTTGTGTTGAAAGGCCAAGTAAAACCAGGCTCATGATACACAATGAAACCATCATTTTCTGCAATATTGTCATTGTGTTTGGTTCACATTTGGTGTAGGCAGAGAGAGAGAAATGGGCTTCTATGGGAAGAGTTTGCATGTACAAAAACAAAACATAACATGTTTATAAAAAGGCTTAATTGAACATGTTTGTGGCATCATGTTGGGATGCTAGATTGTTTTGTAAATAGTTGTATATAGTTTTCCTAAAAAAAAATGCCTGAGGCATCGCCTGCATTTTCATGTAAATAATTGTAAATTACTTTGTGATTTATTAAGTTTTCAATTTATATGTTCATTGTAAGCTCTAAAAATGGTTCGGTCAACATGTTTTAGTCGTCTAACTTTTCCTACTTGGAATGTTTTTTGTGTGATTTTAGGTTCAGTTTGTTTTTTACTGCACGTCAAAGGAAAAAAGTGAGGTTCTGCTGAAAAAAGTGATACCAAACAAGGCAAGGTAAACAGTTTTTAATGAGTAAAATAAAGACAAAATCAATAGTGTTCACAAACAGCCAACACTTACTCAGACTCCTCAGGCCTAAAGGTGACAGAGCCTTTTCTGTGACTGGTCCAAGACTCTGGAACATTCTAAATTTAAATCTCTTTGATTTGTTTTATCTTCTGGTTGTGGTTTAGATGCTATTTATCCTATTACTGTGTATCTGTTTTTATTCGTTTTAGTATATTTTTTATTAGTTTTATCATATCTTGTATTTTTATCTATAACTTTGTTAGGGATGCACCGATACCGATACGAGTATCGGGCATCGGCTCCGATACTCAGTATGTGTATTTGTACTTGTACTCGTAAAAAATCCGATACAAATGCACCGATACCACTTACGTTCAGTGCAGCAGGTACGCGGTGGTGGAATAATGTGTGGGGAGTGTGAAGAGTGTGGAGATTTTTCAAAATAAATGACGGTGATAAAAGTAACGCTGACTGCAAGTAACGTTAAAGACACAGACAGATACAGTCGCAGCGTTCTGTCCGTCCTCTGTGTACATTCCATCCGTTTACTAGGTGCTCACGGATGCGTAAAGAATACCAGCGAATGTACGGAGTGGTGCAGACCGCCGCCAACAGAAGTGGAAACGAAACTTATCACTCATTTCTCTTTTCTCTACCTGCTGAAGCTAAACTTTTAAACCTTACCAGTGAAAACGCTGCAATATTAGTATCACATTAGTGTTACCTCTGTCGTCTCCATGTTTGTTATTACTGACTTTCTTCTTCTTCTTCTCAAAAAACTTTCCTCTTCTTCGTGGTATTTGTCCAGTATGGTTAAGTCAGAGCGGCGCCCCCTGGTGGATTATTTGACAAACGCTCATTCCAACACATTAAATGTCAGTAGCAGCACTTTGTTCCAGTCAGATTAATGACAACGACAATAAAGCACATTTACAAAAGGAACTAAGAACTGGAATGGGATTATTAAGTACTCGTATCAGTACTCGTATCGGCAAGTACTCAAATGTAAGTACTCGTACTCGTACTTGGTCTGGAAAAAAGTGGTATCGGTGCATCCCTAAACTTTGTGCAGCACTTTGGACACTTCACCTTAACCTAAGAACAGGTTCTTGGTCTTCATCCTCCCTGAAGATCATGTACTCCAGCCTTGGAACCTGTGCATCTTGTAGTTGCTCAGCATTTGATCAATACTGAAGTGACTGGGTAATACTGGGGGTGTATATTTATTTAGGTAGGTTATCTACTTCAGTGTAGTGACAGCGTTGGCTCACTCGTGCGCACCTTCAGAAAGAATTTGTCTCCATAGCAAGACCTCAAATGAACGTTAACATTAATGGACCGGTGTTTCCACATTGTTTTCTCAGTCACGGCGTTTTGACAGAATGAATATTGCTGTCACACGATGGCTAGAAAAACACACACATACACACACTAACACACTCACACATGCGTGTTAATTCATGAACTGAGTTGACGTAGCTACCTCATGTCCTCCCTCCCTCCTTTCTCTCTCTCTTTCTCTCTCTCTCTCTCTGTCAGTCTATGTCTCTCTCTCTCTCCCTGACCCACTTTGTTGACAAGAAGAAGAACAACAAGTGTTTTGGGAACATTTTGTCCCAACTCCCCCCCCCTCCCTCCCTCTCTCACCCACCCACCCACCTCTTCCTCTTCCTCCCACCCCCTCATCCCTCTCTGTCTCTTCTCTCCCATCATCTTCTCACTCATCATCATCATCATCATCACCACACCCACCTAAAAACATGTTAACAGTAGCACAGGTTCTCTCCCCTCACCCCCCCCCTTGGTTCTGCCTCACTGCGTCTATGAGACTAAACAGATGATAGTGTTTGGATGTGATGCTGTTGTCAGAGCAGGTCCAGACTGGTTTCAGGGCAGAATCATGTCTGAATAAACACGTACATCAGCCTCTAGAACGGAACATCACTGCACGGCCTCTGATGGTTTGCATAAGTGAAGATACTGAGGGGAGATAGGACACATATAGTCTTATTTAATGTTCTCAGGGGAGCTGAGGTAGGCTGTCTCTATGCTTCCACATCTTTTTTTGTTTTTCTATAGATTACGTACACTTTATTTTATGTTGTAAATTTACCCCTGTATTTGACTTGGGCCTATTTCGACAGTTGTTGGGATATAAATTGCGATTTTAGAGGGAATGGTGGGTTTTTTATTTTAAATTCCACTGTAAAAAAAAAACCAAAATATGATGTATTTTGATGCATTCATTTGGAGAATATGATCTTTAGGCTGTTGCATCTTGTGCATCTTTGATATTGCATTAGGCCATACAGTGGTCCCTCGTTTATCGTTCTAAAAATAACCCACAATAGGCGAAATCCGCGAAGTAGTCAGCTTTATTTTTTACAATTATTATATATGTTTTAAGGCTGTAAAACCCCTCACCACACACGTCATACACTTTTCTCATTTGTTCCGTAATGGCATCCTACGTAACTTCTACCTTCCTTCAGCATGTCCAGAAGTCCAACTTTTTGTGCGATGGTTAGCATCTTCCTCTGCCTTTTGGGTGCGACCGCAGGTGCCTTTGTCGGTGCAGAACGTTTCGTCGACATTGTGGGTTGTGTCAGGGAGAAAACTTGCAAACATACAGCACTTCAGAGTCACACTGCTAGCGATCGAACATTTATGTAAATTTGGCAACGCATTCTGTACTGTACAGGAGACACGGCACGGAGGAGATTGATTGACAATGGTCTACAGTCCTTTAGCCAATCAGGATGCAGAACACAACGCGCGGGTTCTCCCTTAGCCAATCAGGACGCGGGACACAAAGCGCGTTCATATGCTGTAAAAAAAAAAAGCATGCACAATTGCACTAAAAAAAATCTGCGAAACAGCGAGGTCACGAAAGGTGAACCGCGTTGTAGTGAGAGACAACTGTATTGCAAATTTAATAATATTTTAATGCATTTTCCAGCCACACTGGTAAGGGTGAAGTCCAAACAACAAAAAGAGGGTTTCTGCAGGTATCAGCAAATCTAATTTAATGCTATTTAATGCCGTTTTAAACAAATTCAATGTCCATGTCCAACTGCACATATAGTTTTATATATACAGGTTTATATATACATGATGGTTTACTGTCAATGGCTTTAACCAGATTCTGAATAGTTCCTCCTCCAATCACTAAAGCTGAAACTTGCATTTTCCCGACATTTACTAATATTCCCTTCGCTCTTTTGTCACAGCATGAGCATGTTTGCGATTCATTGCATTTCAAGCATCCAGTGTTGATAACTTCGTGTACTGGCCATAAACAATAGCCAATTAAAGGGTTCCACCTGTCAATCATCACACTATAATTCGGATAAAATTTATTAAATGTTTATATAATCTAGTGCTGGGCAGCGATTAAAATTTTTAATTGCAATTAATCGTGTGGATTTCTGCGATTAATCGCGATTAATCGGTGCCGGCATCGACAGCGTGTTTTGCCTTTGAGTGATATTTCAGACTGGAAGTACTCCGGTGATAAAAATTATTCCACATTGCAGTGCTTCCAAACAACTTTGTCCTTCTCAACCCCACCATCTGAAGACATTTAAAATGAAAATGTCCATGGAAAAGACCGGTACTTTTCTCCATGTTTATGTCCACGCCAGTTTATTTCCGCTTGTGAGTGATTGACAGGAGTCTTAAGCCCACTAATAAGTACTAATACTAATAAGCCCAATAATATGTGATGTTCAGTTGTTAAAAGCAAGCAAAGGGGACCCTCTAGTGGTCGGAATAAGTTGCACTAATGTATGTTTTGTCCTTTCAGAGTTACCATAGTCAGTTCAGACATAAGAAGGAACTAATAGACACATTTCTTTCACTCTGTTTGTATGACCTGTGAGTATTTTATGTTCAGTTGTTGTAAGAATGAATAGTATAAAATATATATAGACTGGCATATTAGACCTAAACACAACCAATGAATTTACATAAACTTAGCATGAGCCTGCATAAAGAATTAGCAACCCATCTCCGACTGCTAGCATAAACGAATTAGCTTAAACATGTTAATAACACATTGTAATAAACACATCCAAAATAACGTCATAAACATGTTTCTAACGGCACGTTTGCTTGTGAAATTATTTAGCAAACAACAGAATGATTGATACATACAGGCGTTGCTTCTGCAGGAGTTACACAAAGTTTGATTCAGCATTACTCGGAAAGTTCGCTTTCTCCTCTCAGCTACGTGCACAGTTCACACAGAGCACCGGCGTGTGGAACGCCAAAATAAAAGCATGAGTTTCAAAATAAGAGTCCGTATGTATAAATGAACTAAGACTTGCTTGAAAGGCAGAACGACATTAACGGGAGATTTAAAAAATTGTCAGCGTTATTTAGTGAATGAGTTAATGCGGTAATAACGCGTTAACTTGCCCAGCCCTAACATAATCAAAATAAATCATGAATAACAAGTTCTTTTTTCCATTAAGTGTATTTCATTTTTTAATGCCTCTGGACATTCAATTGAAAGTCATAATTTTCACAAAATCTATTTAATGACTTTTAATGCTTTTAAATGACCCGCAGAAACCCCGTTAAAAGGATGCATTTTGTTAAACAGACTTTCTACTTCTAGCGCAATTAAAATTAGCTCAGCGTTTCAGATCAGTTTATATCATGTTGTATGATGCGATATGGTTGGTTTTAAATCTGTAAAATAAAAAAAAAAAACTGCTTACTTTCACGTGTTAGCATTAAGATGGTTGAGTTAAGATTAAATAAAGATGAATTATGAAGCTACAGATGATTTCCACACATACCAAGGTCGACCCTCTCATGCTATGAATCCGCAGTGATAAATATACCAGTTAGCATGTGTTTGTGTATCTGTCCAGACGTGTGTTCGGGGATGTGGTCTCAGCAAAGAGGAGGGGACTGGAGGGAGGTTAGCTGTCACAGTGCACAGGGGTTGCCGTTAAGGACGTAATGGAAAAATCTCTCAAGATTAACATGAAACACAGGAAATGCTCTCAATTGAGACTGATTGCCACATGTGTGTGTGTCTGCACATGTGTGTGAGTGTGATGTCCAAACAGAAACCCCCCAGTGACAGAGGAGCTGTTGTTTATTTGACAGGATTTCTTGATCGTTATTCAAGTTAAAAAAAAAAAGCAAAAAAACAAACCTAATTGTGTTTGTAGGGTAAAACCAGCTGCATGAGCACCTAAAGGTAGATCTGAGGAGCTTCATCAAAATAAAATGAATATGTGATCAAGTTTGATGTTTATAACAAAGGAAAATGGTTATGCATTATTCACCTTTGCTTTATATTATTAATCATCTATTACTTTAGATGCATATACTTGGTTAAGCTGGTTAAATGTGTTGATTTTTAGAGACAAACTCATGATCCATGACCCGAATCACAGTTTTTTCACATTATAAAGCAAGGCATCATCCAGTCCAATCCAATCCAACTTTATTTGTAAAGCACTTTAAAACAACTGCAATGGACCAAAGTGCTGTACAGAAGAATAATTAAAACCAAAATAGAAGTATAAAATACAGAATAGATTTAAAGACATAGAAACTGTACAAAAAAGAAAAAAAGTGCTATACAGAAGAATAAATAAAACCTAAATAAAAAGAATAAAATACAAGAATAGATTAAAAAGCCACACAATTAAAAACAACAATATAAACAAATAAATAAACTGAATAGATAAATAAGAACAATAAACCACTACCAAAAAAACAAAACAAAAATCAATAGAATAAAGATGTTATGATCAAGTTAGGCGTTAGGCATAGGCTGTATGGGAGGGCTGTGTGACATTGTTATTTGACTAAATACTCTGCATTTTGTAGTATTTTGGACCAACATTATTATAATTTTGACTATATCTAGATGAAATAAAGCGTAACTTTAAAGCATCTTTTTTTTTAAATCAGAAGAAGCCTAACCTGCACCTGATGGAATAAGTAATTTTTCAAATCATTATTTCTTCAGCAGCTGCAAAACAACACATTGTACAAACAGTGGACGTTAATGCAGACTAAAACCAAATACTTTCAGTTGAACAGATGCTAAGACATGACTATGAACGGATAGAAATCAATTTGTAAACCTAGCAATGTATGCTCACAACATTAATGGTACAAAGCAATAGGTAGAAAATAGTGTGTGAGTTCCCATAATTACACTGATAAATGTGTGAATTTTAGCTGAGTCGAAAATTTTTGATAGCGCTGTTATTTTTTAATGATAAAACCTGTACGATCTCCCTGAAAAGCAAATGATATGAGTAAGACCAATCGCAACTAGTCAAGTATTATTTCCTTGACGTTTATTTAACTTTTCTTTAAATATGGAAAAAGATCCCATTGACATTAAGAACCTTGTTTTTAAGGGAGTCCTGGCCAAGAGGCAGCATGAAATACAACATACAAGGATTTACAGGACAAATCAAACTATGAAAAACACGTGCAAGTCATTGAGTTAGTCTGTAGCACTTTGAGTTTGGATCTAAAAGCATTGAAGGAGATCAGTTCTGTCAGTTTCCAGTGTTTTAGCAACATATTCTATGTGCAAAGAGCAGAGCAGACAGATGCCCTTTGGCCCAGTTCTGTATGGAAGTATAGCACAGAGAGGAACAACTGATCATTTGATCGTAGACAATAAGAATCAACACTTCTTGTTATTAAACTACAGATATAGGAAGGTAATAGTCCAAGTATGGCCTTGTAAATAAAGGTGTACCAGGTATTTATGTTGGCATGGCACTGATGAACTGTCATTTTACCATGAAAATATGTTAGTATTATGAGAAAATGTCTTGTTAGGGCATGATAAATGTCTTGCTTTAACAATAAACTTTTCATATTACAGTGTCACCCTTAATGTCAACACATCCAATTATAGGGTAAAAACCAATCTTCAAAATTGGAGATGCACCCAGTATGTAGCCCTGTTGGACTCCTTGGGTTGAGCCAAGTTCACCTCACCCTACGTCACAGGTGTCAAACATGCGGCCTGGGGGCCAAAACCGGCCCGCCAAAGGTTCCAGTCCGGCCCTTGGGATGAATTTGTGAAATGCAAAAATTACACTGAGATATTATCAATCCTTTTAGTTCAGGTTCCACATTCAGATCAATTCAATCTCAAGTGGGTCAGACCAGTAAAATACTATCACAATAACATAGAAATAATGGCAACTCCAAATTTTTCTCTTTGTAAATGTAAATAGTATTTACACTAAAATAAAGCTTAATTTCACAAAAAATGTGAATAACCTGAAAAAATATGAACAACCTGAAATTTATTGAGAGAACTAAGTGTAATTTTAACAATATTCTGTCTGTTACTAAATGTTTTGTGTGTTTGTAGATCCACTGTGATCTGTAAGTTCTAATGTACATGTGTAAGTGATAAACTGAGGCAGAATATTGTTAAAATTACGCTTATTTTTTCAGTTTGTTTATGTTATTCACATCTTTTGAAAAGATAGTTTGTAGATGTAAACCTTTTCAGAATGTAAATTTACTTTTTCGCCCTAAAACATAGAGAAAAGTTTGGAGTTGACATTATTTATGTATTATTATGTTATTACTTTACTGGTCCGGCCCACTGCAGATCAAATTTAGTTGAATGTGGCCCCTGAACTAAAATGAGTTTGACACTCCTGCCCTACGTCATCCATTTCATGTAGGTTTTTATGAAAAATCCACAAAATATTTCTCCACTCTTAACCAAACCTGGAAGATTTGATCTTAAGACCAAGCCTTAAAAAAGGGATCATAAGGATTTTTGATTTTCCTAAAACTAAGTCCACGGGGTTTGTCCATAATCGTGTTCTCTGACTCTAAGCCGCAAAATGTCTTTAAAAAGGATATGGATTCAACCTGCAGTTTGATGAATGTGTAAACTGACTCAGAGCCAAACTAAGCAAATGCTTCAGAACGCACACATTTTTTTTTATCATTCACACACTGATTCACTCCATTTATAATAACAATATAATAAATGTCATCAATAATTCACCTGCACTAATCTTAATTGTAGACAGAGTAGGGTTTTTTTTTTTTTTTTTTTTTTTAATTGAATGAAAGTTCTATAGCCTTTAGGTAACTGAAAATCCAAGTACCAACATAAAAAGTATTAAAATAAACAGATTAAATGAAACAGAATATAATATAGGACATAGAATATGATAATGATAAAGCAGAATTTTGTCTGTTTCTTGTAATTCAGTCCAGACTCTGACTCAGGTTTGTTGACATCCATCTCATCCTGCAAACAAAACATGTTTGCATGAATAAATGTCATTCCATTAGTGCTGGCAGACACCTGCAGCCACTTAATATTGGATTTTCTTGCAGCGAGGTGATATATAATACAAAGATTAACGTCAGTGACCATGTAAATGCAATCTCATTACAGATCCTATGTTATCTTTCTGCCATGCTGGAGGCGAGTAATTCAGATATAATGTGCAGGCAGTCACCCGGAGGTGAGACATGAAAACAGACGACTGCGGGGGTCGCCGCTTTAATTCATCATCCAGGAAAATACAGAACAAGCGCCATTTTTTATGGCCTGCACATGCGGGCCATCAGTGCACCTTTTAACATGAGACTGTGGTGGTTTTGGGCAGTGCAGAGTGGTGAAAGTTTAGGGTTTCATGCAGAGTTTGAGTAAATAAAAGCAAACATGCGTTGGTAAACATAAAAAGACTGAAGATTGATTTCTCAGAAAGAGAACAGAATTACAGTTAGTGGAACACTATGAAGGAAGTTGACATGTCAGTGACACTGAAACAAATGCCAAAAGCGGTTAAACATAATGTTCAGTACTTTTGCAGCGACTCAAACCCCAATCTGAAGCATCAAGTAAAAATTTTGATTTGACGCCAGCTGTCAAGCTCCACTGACACATCGAGTCCTTTTCCTCCAGCGTTAAGGTCATATATCATTCCATCATACCATTCACCATTCACGGCTTAGCTTCGCATGACAACCACATACCTGCTTTTAATACCACAAACCGTTCAAGCAACTAGTGACAGGGAATGTTCAAAAGTTTGCAAGTGTACAGAACTGTGCAAAAGTCTGTTTGTTATTTTTCATGGTTGAAATGAGCATATATATTTATTAGTGCTATCAAACAGTTACAATTTTTAATCAGATTAATTACAGGGTTGCTGTGGATTAATTTTGATTAATCACAATTAAATGTCAGTTTATTAATTTTCAATCTATATTAATTGCGTTTAATTTTGCATGAGCAAACAGACTCAAGAAAGAAGGGAATATACATGCACTTAACGTGTTTGTCGCAAGTTGGGCGACACGTTAGCTGAAGTGCTAGCAGAATCCCTGACTAATGTATGCTTTTTTTATTGTGGTATTTTAAGCTTGAACTGCTTCATTGAAAAGAAAACTCTTTCCTGCAGAGTGTGTATAATACTTTATGTCAGTCGACTGTTCCATCTTGGTTTTTTTTGTCCTCATATTTCCATCCAGAGGGCCAACGTACTGTTTAGCGTCTTCCATCTTTATGGGTTGGTTCTGCTGCCTGTCACCACCGGATCAACTGCCCATCTGCACATGCGTGACGGTAACTCTACTGAGACAAACTGCCCCAAATGCATTGGCAGAGACGTTCACAGTCATTCTGTACTGCAGATGGGTTAATGGAGTTGAAATTTTTAATCAGATTAATCATGATGATGAATTAATCTACGTTAATACGTTAATTTTGACAGCCCTACTATTTATTTCTCATTGTCTTTTCTTCAGATACAGCAAGAAAATACAGGAAATATGGGCACAGCCTTAATTGGGTCTAATGGTTAAAGCAGGGGTGTCAAACATGCAGCCCAAGGGCAAAATCCAGCCCACCAGCGGGTCCAGTCCGGGCTGGGGGATGACTTTGTGAAATGCAAAAATTACAACATATTAACAATCATTTTAGTTCAGGTTCCACATTCAGACCAATTCAAACTCAAGTGGGTCAGACCTGTAAATTATGATTAGAATAACCTATAAATAATGGCAACTCGAAGTTTTTCTCTTTGTAAACGTAAACATTTCATGTATTTTCACTGCATTTATTCTAAAACTACCATTTCTCAAAAAAATAACCTGAACAAATATGATCAACCTGAAATGACTTAAGAAGTGTAATTTTACCAATGTTCTGCCTGTTATTAAATGTTTTGCGTATTTGTAGATCCACTGTGATCTATAAGTTATAATGTACATGTGGAAATGCTAAAATAAAGCATAGTATTGTTAAAATTGCACTTATTGTTCTTAAGAAATTTCAGTTTGTTTTGGTTATTCATATTGTTATAAAGGATAGTTTGTAGATGTAAACGTTTTTATAATGTGATTTTACTTTTTTCACTCTAAAACATAGAGAAAAGTTTGGAGTTGGCATTGTTTATATATTTTTATGTTATTATTTTACTGGTCCGGCCCACTTCAGATCAAATATGGCCCCTGAACTAAAATGAGTTCGACAGCCCTGGGTTAAAGTCATTATTATTTAGTTTGACCTCTGACCCCATGACAAGAAGCAGCACAAACAGAAACATCTGACGGGTGTTGATTGAAACCTGGTATAAAACATCTTAAAATTAATGCAATAAATCTCACATTGTTTGAACAAAAGGATTAAAGACATCTTAAGTACAAAGGGAGGTCACACCAAATGCAACCGCTATGGTTTATAGAAGCCATTTTGTTTTTCTGGACACTTTAGTTTTTCCTGCTGTACATACTTCACATGTATCCAAATTGGATCTTAATACAGAGACTGAGAAATACACGTGTGGACGTTAGAACTTTACAAAACCAACAAAATTAATGTTTTTACAGTATTGTATAGATTAAGATATTATTTGTAGATGAAAGAGTAGACAAAATTGATGGTTTGTAGTTTAACAGTAGTTTTATTGTTAACCATGCTGTTATAATGCAGGTCAAGTTCTTTAAGTTTGATGGAATGTAGGAAACATATGCTACGGTAGGGCTGCTCGATTATAGAAAAAAAATAATCACGATTATTTTAGCAATAATTGAAATCACGATTATTAAAAACGATTATTTATTAACCTTAAAGTTGTTTATTTTTTTTCTTGCAAAACAATGTAAGATATACTCTTTAAATATAAATAAAGCTTTTAACCATTAAAACAAAGTATGTTCACTTTTGTACGAAACAAAAAAATCTTTGAATGCAAATAAGTATACTGTAAATTCAAGTATGTTTCCTTTTGTAAACAAATAGTGCACTGGAATTAAACTGCTCTAGACTTGCCATAGAACTGTAGCAATAAAAAAAAAAAACTCACGTAAAGTGCAAATTATAAATTCAAGTATGTTCAATGTAGTATGAAACATAGTAAATTCAGTGACGTGCCGTGAGGTTTCAGTTAGGTTAATACGGGAGTTGCAGTGTAAAGAGATTCGGAGACTGAAGATTGCATTGCGGACGAAGTTGTAGATGGAGTTTTTTTTATGTGTTTTAGTTTTTCATAGGATTATGATAAAGGTGGCGGTGGTTAAACTTTAGATGGTTAAAAAGGTTCGCTGTGTTAGCGGTCGGTGTGGACACAACTACGAAACACTTTTTGCACGTAATGGGTTTTTGCTCTTCATCAAACCCAAAGTGATTCCATACAATTGAATTGGACTTGCCTTTTTTGTTTACCAAGCACTTCTGCTGCGATTCTCCTGCTATTTTTCCAGACCGCTAGGTACAACTTTCCTCTTGGGGTGGACCTGCCGGCTAGCTGGCAGCTGTAGCTTAGAGGGGGGCGGGGCACAGCAGCTCATGGTAGCTTGCATGCGCGTGAATTAAACAACTCAAAATTAATAATCGTTTTTTCTCGATTACATAATTTTTGTAATCGTTGCGTGTAATAATTGAAATCGTAATTGAATTTCGATTAATTGCACAGCCCTATGTTACGGTATTTTTATTTTCATTTTTATTAGGGCTGTCAAAATTAACACATCAGTGCAGATTAATTCATCATCATGATTAATCCGATTAAAGATTTTAACACAGTTTATCCATCTGCAGACCAGAATGAACGTCTCTGCCAACACATTTGTGGCAGTTTGTCCAAGTAGAGTTACTGTCGTTATGCATGTTCAAATGGTCAGTTGATCCGGTAGTGACAGACAGCAGAACCAACTCATAAAGATGGAAGACACTAACCAGCACGCTGGCCCTCTGGATGGAAATATGAGGACAAAAATACCAAGACACAACAGTTGTTTCATGTTGTTTTTTTTTCCAAGTTGTTTTGTTGAAACTGTTGAAGTTGTTTAAAAAATACATTAAGTGCATATATATTCCCTTCTTTCTTGAATCTGTTTGCTCAAGCAAAATGAAACACAACTAATATAGATTAAAAATTAATGATATTTAATCATGATCAATGGAAATTAATCCACAGCAACCCTGTAATTAATCTGATTAAAAATTTTAATCGTTAGACAACACTAATTTTTATTTTTTTGTATGACAGTTCATCTGCTGGCTTCAATTAGTGCAAGTATTCTGTAGAATGAAAAGTCTATGTATGCCACTACAATCTGAAGAGGTGTTCCATGTTTTATTTATTTCTATTAACCACATCACTTCATTTAAAAGTTTAAAGATGGTAAAACTGATTATAGTTGTTCCAGTGTCCAAGGAATTATACTGCGTGTCTTTAGAAACTTTAAATAAAAATTGTTATTAATAGGATTAGTAATGAAGTTTAACAGTGCTTTTTGGGTTTTTTTGATTTCTTATGATTAAATTTACACTGGTCACATTTATCCATGTTGAAAAAAAATCAACCAATTTTCTTTTTTCTTCTGTGTGAACCTTCACTGACAAAGTCTTATTTATATAAGGCCTATGAATTACTATATTTAGAATTTAATCCAACAATTGAAATGAAAGAAAATTGAGAAACATGATGTTACATTTTCTACTTTCAAATGACCCTAGGGCTAGATAAATATTTTCCCTCCTGATTTATTTTAATACTTTTTCATGATTAATGTACTGTATATAACAATGAAATATGCAATAAGACCATCAAACATTCTACAAATGATTAAGACAATTAACTGATTATCAGACTATCTGGATTTGAAACTCATGAATGACAAGAAAAATAAACACTGTTAAAAAAATTAATAATAAAAACTTGAACGGTTTGACATTGTTTTCAAGTTTAACTGTGTAAAACTGACAAACTTCTGTAATTGTTCTTTCATTAGTTTGAGCGACTGTGGACATAACCAAGTACTCTTTGTCGACGCCTCTACATGTTTCAGTTTTTCTTTTCTGCTTTTGTCGTGCAGGCAGTAATCCAGGCCCTGTCAGAGCAAAGCATGATGGGGCAGAAAAGAACAAACTTTTCACCGGCAGCTCTTAAACAGGATTATTAAACCGCTTTTTTTTTTTTTTTTTTTTTAGTCCTTGCAAAAACAGAACAGTTGCATAAGCTTTTCACAAACACACGCATGCTCGGTCTCCTCCCGGCTTGTCAGGACGCCTTTATTTTTGAAAACACCTCGGCCTGAATGGCTGCAGTAGCTGGATTGAGGAGATGTTGACATTTTTGTTGCAATCAACCATCAAACCCAGAGCGGCTGCATTCATGACCAACCCTGTCATCTCTCAACACCGCCACTCTTATCTCCAACACCGCTCTCTTCTCTACGTTCACTTCTACATCTGCATCTCTCCCAGCCCCTGACTTTCCCTCTTTTCCCATCCTGCACCTCGGAGTCGCAGACAAACGTGCGGCACACTATGTTTTCAAAGCTCGAAACTCCCCGCGGGGATGTGAAAACCTTGTGAATCATATTAATTGCATTCTTTTCTTAAACACACAGTCCTTTATGAGACACTTTCATCACCCGAGAGCACATGAGATGTCTTTAAAATCAATGATAACACTTAAATTGGAGCTTGAAACGCCCGCTTCTGCTTTTATAATCCATCAAAATAAACACTTGTTTCATTCTCTTAAAGCTTTTTTGTGAGGAGTGGCGTGACGGTTTCAGAGATCATGATGTGTTTTGGTCTCTGTCTGAGCTCCCACTTGACATATGAAGTGAACGTTTATTTCTTGAGAATCAGAATCGAAATACTTTATTCATCCCAGAGGAAACTGTAGTCTGTTACAGTTGCATGCAAGTATAGAAAAAGTAGCAGGACAGGAATTGGCAAAATTACAAAAATACAACTAAATATATATGGATCTAAATATATTATTATATTCTATTACAACTAGGGCTGGCAAAATTAACACATTAACGTGGATTAATCCATCATCATGATTAATCTGATTAAAAATTTTAACACAATTAACCCATCTGCAGCACACAATGACTCTGAACGTCTCTGCCAACACATTTAGGGCAGTTTGTGTAAGTAGAGTTACCGTCACACATCTGCAAATGGGCGGTTGATCCAACCCATAAAGATGGAAGACGCTAAACAGTACGTTGCTCCTCTGGATGGAAATATGAGGACAAAAAAAATAAGATGGAGCAGTTGACTGACATAAAGCATTATGCACACTCTGCAGGAAGGAGTTTTCTTTTCATCAAAGCACTTCCATCTTAAAATACCACATTAATGCAAAGCACACGTTAGTTGGGGATTCTGCTAGCACTTTGGCTAACGAGTCGCCCAGCTCGCGACAAACACGTTAAGTGCATATATATTCCCTTCTTTCTTGAGTCTCTTTGCTCATGCAAAATGAAACACGATTAATATAGATTCAAAATGAATGATATTTAATTGTGATTAATCAAAATTAATCCATAGCAACCCTGTGATTAATCTCATTAAAAATTTTAATCGTTTGACAGCACTAGTTAAATCACAATTAGAACAGCAATTTGTACAATATGTGCTGACAAAAATGATCAATAATAAGTAAAAGAAATATATACTGTATAAATAAGCGTGCATTTCTTATCCAAAACTTTATGAATATCTCTGTTTATGCTATGTTGAATTTGAAGAGAGACACATTTGGGAATATAAGAGAAGCTGTTTTAATTTAACTGAATGAATGAACTGTTTAATAAAAGTTGTCTGCTTTTACATTTGACAAATACTACATCATGTTAGAAACACACCCTACAGACTAAAATACTGGGACACATCCCACCTACAGCTTATTGTACTTCTTGTTCCCACTGACTTGAAATATTATCATGACAAAAATGTTGTCAGTTCACGATTAATACTTCTCATGGTAAATGTCAAATCCACATTTCCTTTAGGCTTTAAAAGATCATTTTTCTTCTCGAGTGAGAGTTGAACAAAACCAAACAGTTACTTATGGTTTAAAATGATTATTTAAGGTCAGAAAAAGACTAATGTTTCACAAATCCAGAGAGAAGAATTATAATGATGAAAAAAAAAGCACAATACTGAGTAAAAGCTAGTAAAAAAAAAAAAAAAGAAGTTGTGCATATTACAACATTTTAGATGACAGTGTTTACAAAATTAGCACTGAAGTGGAATTTAAAATGATTATTGCAATGATATTTATTGCAATAAAAAATTATTCTGTGAAATATGTCCGTTGTTTTTTTGCCCAGACCCATGTAAGCAACAAAATACCTCAATTTAATGTGTCCCAATACTTTTGTCCATATAGTCTATGTCCTCATTATCACAATGTATCAAATTATTTCCCTTTTTCCTTGAAAAGCTGTATTTTCTTACTTGGTTTTTAATATTATGTTTGTTCTGAGTTACTTGCACTTACTGGAGTTACTGTAAAGAGTTTTGCTGAATCTTTTAAAGCTACATTCAGCAGAAATCAAGATCATAATACCAATGTTGAAAAGGTTCCTTTGGATTTTTTCTCCACCAGTGATGCTAAAATGCTACTTACTGGAACTTTAATCTCGTCATGATGTCCTTCCTCATCCTCTGTGTAGGCCACAGCAGGAAACCTGAATCACTGGAACGCTGTTTTTCCTTGTAAAAATGAGAGAACAAAAGGAAATGTGGTTTTTAAATGCCTTTTAACTTTGTCGCCCTGTAGAGACTTAAAGCTGGACAACATCCTGTTGGACGCAGAGGGACACTGTAAGCTGGCAGACTTTGGGATGTGCAAAGAGGGCATCCTCAATGGAGTCACCACCACCACCTTCTGTGGGACACCAGATTACATCGCTCCTGAGGTGACCACAGACACAACCCACACCCACAGACACTCAGGGTACACCGACCAGGTTTCTTACTAAAGACTTCATCTATGTTCGACTGTTTGCAGATGACAGTCTACTGTAGAGAAAAGAATACAATATAGTACAGCACAATACAATACAATACAATACAGTACAACACAATATATGCAGTACAGTACAATACAATACAACACAACACAATACAATACAATACAGTACAACACAATACAATACAATACAATACAATACAATACAGTACAATACAATACAACACAACATAATACAATACAATACAGTACAATACAATACAACACAGCACAATACAATACAATACAATACAATACAGTACAACACAATAAATACAATACAGTACAACACAGTAAATACAGTACAGTACAATACAACACAATACAATACAGTACAACACAATACAATACAATACAGTACAGTACAGTACAGTACAACACCATAAATACAATACAGTACAATATAGTACAACACAATACAATACAATGCAGTACAATACAGTACAGTACAGTACAATTCAATACAGTACAGTACAATGCAGTACAACACAACACAATACAATACAGTACAACACAGTACAATACAGTACAACACAATACAGTACAACACAATACAATACAATGCAGTATAATACAGTACAACATAATACAGTACAATACAGCACAATACAATGCAGTACAATACAGTACAGTACAGTACAATGCAGTACAACACAACACAATACAATACAGTACAACACAGTACAATACAGTACAACACAATACAGTACAATACAGTACAACACAATACAATACAATACAATACAGTACAGTAAAATACAGTACAGTACAATACAACACAATACAATATAGTACAATACAGCACAGTACAACACAATACAACACAACAGAATGCAATACAATAATACAGTACAGTACAATACAACACAATACAATACAATACAGTACAACACAATACAATATCCACTGTCATTCAGAAACATACATAAGCTGGTGTACATTCGAATCATATTTGGGGTTCACTGACTTGCCATCAGACACATATAATGAAAATCTGACAGATAAAATGCAAAAAATAAAATATATAAAAGCATATCTTCAATTCACAATATTTTACACTGAGTTATGAAACAAATGAAAATAGTATCTCGTCTTAAATTAAACTGCGTCAGAAACTTGATGACACAGCGAAAAAATGATTTTCTGTTGTTTCTATTTATTTTTTATAGTTTTGTTTTTCAGATTTGAGGAAGCCAGCAAGTAAAATATTTCTATTTTCTCCTGAGACCCATTGATGCATTTTTTGGTCCTCTG
This sequence comes from Sphaeramia orbicularis, assembly GCF_902148855.1. Classification (NCBI taxonomy): domain Eukaryota; kingdom Metazoa; phylum Chordata; class Actinopteri; order Kurtiformes; family Apogonidae; genus Sphaeramia; species Sphaeramia orbicularis. The sequence goes on along the minus strand of NC_043971.1, from coordinate 36,975,275 downwards.
TAGGGAACAAGAGTTTCACATCCTTACTTAAAAACATTAAATAACACTGTCCACTGCAAAGGACATTCCATTAAAAAAAAAAAAAGTGTATCTGGACAAAAACTGTAGCATCATGCTGTTTCTTATTAAGACTATTATTTAATGTAAAAAAACTTATACAACTTTTACATTAAAAAGCCAAAACTTTTACTTTCCCTGGTTTATATCTTTGTGTAAACATGATTCTTCCTATTATTACTCATTATTTTTACTGTATAGTTCATTACACATTTTTCTGTGTATAAGTTGTGTGATTCTTATTGAAGCTACAAACAGCATCAAATCAAACTGATATTGACAATAAAAATAATCATATCTTATTTGTAGTATATGAAATAACAGTAAACAAATAGAACATTCCAAAATAAGACAAAAAGAGAAAGGATAAAATAATATAGACAAGTCATATATTCGGTGAATGTGTTTTTTATTTATGGCTATATTTATTTTAAAAATTTTTGTTAACGCTTTTCACTCAAACTAAAATAGAAATAAACAACCAAATATATCCCATAGTTTAGGTTATCTCCACCTCCATGTCCATGTTTTTATTAGTTCACCAGCCAGTAGGCTATGGGCAGTTGTGAAGGCGCTGTGTTCGGCTTTGTCTTCGTTTTTGTCGTCTTCATTAGCAATTTTTTTCAAACATTTTCTTCTCCAAAACTACTGGCTAGATTCATTACACATTTTTTTTATGTAGCTTCCTTGGGACAGTGTCTACAAAGTTTGCTCACAATTTTGAGAAATTTAGATTTTTGATATTTTGATTAATCTTGTCAGTTTACCCTTGCTTCCAATGGTCCATATTTTAATGGCTTATAATATGGAAATGGTTACAGATGTCAATACAGTTACTATTGAGCACTGATAGGAAGTCATATATGGACTTTCATTTTGTACCATGACCTTTGACCTTGAGTGACCTTGAAGGGTTAAACTCAAGGTCAATGTCTAAAAAACTTGCTCACAATTTTGAGGAATTTAGATTTTTGATATTTTGTTGAATTTTTTTGAATTATTAAAAGTGTACCTTTATTTATAATGGTCCTAATTTTGATGGTTTATAACATGGAAATGATTACAGATATCAATATAGTTACTATTGAACGCTGATAGGAAGTCATATATGGACTTTAATTTGTTGAGTTCTCCTCCAGTGAAAGTACCACCCACTTCTATTTCTTCTAGGCCACAGGACTAGCGAAAAACCTGACAACCTCGCAAATTCAACTTGTTATTGATTTTTGATAGAATATGACAGTGAGATACAGGGTCATTAGTCCTATTTTTTCATATCTAGAACAGAGCAACAGTGCTTAAAGATAGAAAAAGAGGTAAAGACAAAATAAAAATGTAGGCGAAAAACAGTATTACATCAAATGAGAGTATTTTTTTCTTGACTCAGTGTTCTTCCACATTTTTTTTTTTATCCTTACATTTGTAGTTATAGTATTTTCATGCCGCATATTCTTCCTGCACGTTCAGATCCTTCAGGAGCTGGACTACGGCCCCTCGGTGGACTGGTGGGCTCTGGGCGTCCTGATGTACGAGATGATGGCTGGCCAGCCGCCGTTCGAAGCCGATAATGAAGACGACCTGTTCGAGTCCATCCTCCATGATGACGTCCTGTACCCGGTCTGGCTCAGCAAGGAGGCCGTGTCCATTCTCAAAGCGGTCAGTCAGAGGGAAGCGTGATGCAGGGGAGGGGGTGTTCACTAGTGTCTGCACTAGTGTCTGTGGGTTTGTGTCTTTATGTTAGAGATGGCAGGGATCAAGGGGAGGCTGCAGGGGAATATTTAGACCAAGTGCATTAACGCTCCACTGTTACTATGTCTTTATTAGGAATGTAACGATTACTGGTATAATGATAAACCGCGGTAAAATTGCAGACGGGTAGTATTACCGTTTAAATTCTAATTATCATGATAACCGTGTTTGATTACTGCACTTTTCCGGAAAAAACGCCTATGTAAAGATCTGCTTTTATGTCAAATATTTGAGTATAGCTTTAATTTATTACAATTTTAATTGTATATACCTAATTTCTGGAACCAATATTCACTTTTAAAGTCTTTGAAAAGGTTCGTTAAGCATCTTTGTGTTATTTATGCAATAAATTATATACATTTTTCAAATTGGATTTCATATATTTTTGTGTTTTTTGTCCTTTTATTTTTTTATAGTAGGTTAAAGTGAAAAAATAATAGACAGATGATATAAATGAAGTTGTGCTGAAAAAAAAGATCCCAAACATGGGTATAGTAAACATTTGTTTATATAGTATATAAAGGCAAAATCAAAAGTACTGAAAAACGGACAAAATAGGCTCAGACCACTAAGGGTTAATATTTTAATGTTTCTGCCAACAGAAGGTACATTGTGCCAATTATTTTCTTTGGTTTGTTTGTTTGTTTGTTTTTTTGTTTGTTTGTTTTTTTCAAAATACAACTTGGTTAAATTATTTCAGTGTGTGTATTAGTACTTTTTGAACATTTTGAGCACAATTTCAACAATACCCCGATAATAATGATAACCATCATAATTTTGGTCACAATAACCATGATATGAAATTTTCATATCGTTGCATCCCTAGTCTTGATACTTAGTTACTATGTCAGAATATGTTTGATCTTCACAAAATGGATAAATAATATAAATGATAATGTAATAAAAAACAGTACTTAACTTACCTGTCAATCCAAATAAATACCCAATTTGTTCATTGTCCAAGTTCCTCTTAATCCTCTAAAGGTCTATTTGCAGGGGTGTCAATCATGCAGATGTTAACAATCAAGGGTAAAGAACTCCTCTTAGTTTCATTGGCCACATGCAGCATGTGATCTCAAGTAAAATACCTGCATATTTGCCTTAATGCTGCTGCTGTAGCAGCATCTGAACTCACCCCCCATTTGCCAACACCTTACACCAGCAAGCTCTTATGCAATTTAATCAACCTCTTTATCATTCATGCATATAGTACTTAAATAGTGCCTTTAACACGTATCCAGCTCCATATAATGACCAAACATGACCTTTGACCTGAACTCATTTGAATATCATTTTGGAAAATACAGCAAAATCATTAGGTTTGACTTTTAAAATCTAAAAGAACATTCTTGCCCACCTTGCAGATTCTATTACTTGAAATATGTTAAACACACTATATTTGTACATAAAATAGATCAAGCTTTAGAATCTACGAGGAGGGCAAGTTGTTCGATTTGAAGGCAAACTAAGAACGTTTAAAAATTATACATTACATGCAGTAGTGAATGGAACATCACCTAAACGTGTCTGATTTACACTTGTTTGTTGTTATTATGATCATAAGTATTTGTTGCATTAATGGAACTCCTTTCCAGTTGAGTAAATCATGTTGCTATTAATACAAAAGGGTTCCAGACTTAGTTTTACAGATATTATCAAGCTAAACGGATCCATTCTGGAGATGCTTGATATGGTGGTTTTGCTTCAGTTACTGAGTCATGCATCACTGAACATGATCCAAAATGATTTTCTAGACATAATTGTGCATTTTACTGAGCCAGACACATCTATTTTTATAAATTATAATATAATATAATATAATATAATAATAAATCCAAAGTGGGCTAAACAGATAGTATACCAGAACATGTCCTTGGGTTTAATGTGGCCCCTGAAAGTAAATAAGTTTGACACCCTCAGTCTTAAAGAACTTTAAATCTATGTATGTCACACCAGCTCTTTTATCTTTATTTCTATTCCAGTTTTCATTGTCTCGTTTTGTCTCTTGTCCATGTTTTCATCATCTTTTGTGTTTTTTTTGTTCAGTTTTTTCTGTTTTATCACTGCATCATATCAACTAGTATTTGACGTTTATTTATTTATTTATTTATTTATTTTGTTTGTGTCTTCTGTTGATCTGCGTTTGCTTTATATTCACTGAAAGAACATCGGCTAATTCCCTCTGTTTATTGCAATAAATTATTGTGTGTGTGCGTGTGTGTGTGTGTCTAATGCCACTTGTCAGTTCGTTTATTTGTTCGTTCAATTTTTCCATCACAACCCTTGCGTTTACCTTGGCTCTTGATGCGGTTTGACTGCAAAGCCTTGTGGGAAAGTGTGTGTGTTTATGTTGGACAGCGTCTTGGACTCTGACCAATCACTTTACTGCCACTCTGCACTCCGATTGGTCAGCTGAAGGACTTGAGGTCACATGATCTGCTTGGTCTGATGGCTGAAACGCTGCAGAAAGGCTCAAGTGAAGGACCGTCTTACAGAGCCTCCAGTGTTTTCATCAAAGTCTTCAACTAGTTTATATAACAGGAGTTTATGAGGATTAAATGTTTTTCTGAGCTTTACTTAATATTAATGTAATGAAAGGATAAAAAACATGAATTGCCTCCTTTATTCTTCAAATTGTCCTGTGAGTGGAATCAGGCTTGAGGCTGAAGTAACATAGAGAGGTTAGAGCAGGGGTCTCAAACATGCGGCCCGGGGGCCAAATGCAGCCCACCAAACGTTCCAATCCGGCCCATGGGATGAATTAGCAAAGTGCAAAAATTCCACAGTCAAGGCTGTCAAATTTATTTTAGCTCAGGTTCCACATACAGACTAATATAATCTGAAGTAAAACAATAACATAATAACCTACAGAATATAATGACTCCATATTTTCTTCTTGGTTTGATGTGAAAAAAATAATCTTACATTATGCCTATAAATAAAGACAACTTCAATTTTTTTGTCTTTGTTTTAGTACAAAAAATAACATTAAATTATGAAAATATTTACATTTACAAACTATCCTGTAACAATAAAATGTGAATAACCTGAACAAATATGAACCTGAAATGTCTAAAGAAAATTAAGCACAATTTCAGCAGTTTTCTGCCTGTTACTAAGTATTTAGTGTCTTTGTAGATCTGATCCGTAATGCACATGTAGAAATGATCATTTGAGGCATGATATTGTTAAAATTGCACTTATTTTTCTTAAGAAATTTCAGTTTTTTCAGGTTATTCACATCTTTTTTGAATAGTTTATGAAAGTAAGTATTTTCATTATTTAATGTTTTTTTTTTTCCACTAAAACACAGACAAAAATTTGGAGTCGTCATTATTTATAGATTATGCTATTATTTTACCGGTCCGGCCCACTTGAGATCAAATCGGGCTGAATGTGGCCCCTGAAAGAAAATGAGTTTGAGACCCCTGGGTTAGAGTTATTTTAATGGCTTTATCTTCTCCATGTAAACACTAATATGGCAAATGGTCTAGATTTGTAAAGCATATCTATTCCAAGTATTATTTTCAGCTGTTTTCATGCCAGTGTTAAATATATTATTTAATTTTACTTGTTACATTAACATGCAAATAAATGGGAAACACAAATAGCAAATGTAGCTGATTTTTGAGCGACAACATTTCCATATCAATATGTATATCTGGACACCATCATGAGCTACTTGTTACATGTTATCTGTTGTTATTATTTAGTCTGATGATCCATACATAAAATCAATCAGTCAGTGCAATGACCAACTACAGCTTGGATTTGAAGCCAATACATTAGCGTCTTAAAACATAATAGTGACAGCAACAAAATACTGCCACCACCTTAAAAAAAAGTCACCTTCCTGCTAGTATTGAAGTTTTTTGGGTTTTTTTTTTCCAGGAGTCATTTGTTCTTCCCTCTAATACAGTGTTTTTCAACCTGGGGCTCAGGACCCCACATGGGGTTGCCTGAAATTTCTAGTAATTAACAAAAATAAAAAATAAAAACTTACTAATAAAACATATATGGTGAATTGAGAGAGATAATCACGATACATTAAAGACATGACAAACTCAGAAGCTGAAACAGAAGCACTGTGGTACTGTTTATCTTTCAAATGTTCATTGTGGTCAGTTTCAGATGCTGCAGCTCTTTCATAATTCATAGTTTGAGTTCTTGTTTGTTCAGTATTAATTGTCAGCCTTGTAAATCCAAGCTGGACTGACTGTACATATCCTGACCAAGGAAAATAAAATTCTCACTTTGTGCAGTAATGTACACCTGGCTTTTCTACCTCCGTCCATAATAGTATACATTATATGTAGACTAAATGTCATCTAAAATTAACATTTATTTGCAACACAGTATAGCAAACTATTACATGATCAAAAACAAATTAATTTAGAAAAGCAGATAAATACTTTTTTAATATATTATTCACCGCTGCCTTAAAGTCCATAAACATCAGTTGGATGAAACCAGAACCTCCCTCATATAATACATGGATTCAAAAAGTTTGGAATATTTACCAGATGGAACAGATCACATACTTGCTCAGGCTTCAGAAAACCATATTTACTAAAAGATGGGAACCTGTGTTACCTTTACTGCTGCAATAATATTTACTGGTGATGCAAGAATACTCCATGTTATCAAGGTGCTGTCATTCTACCTCTGACGAAGATTTATATCTACAGCCTTTTTTATTTTTTTATTTTAATTTTTTTATTTTTTAGAGTGAACATTGTTTGCTATAATTGTTATTGCTTTCTCAAATTTCATCATATGTGCCTGTGGAGATGTATGAGAATACATTTGCAGCTGTGTAGGGGGAAAGAAAATTAATTGAACTGTACTTGAATGTAAAATTGTACTGTACTGAAAAAAGAGAAAATCTAATAAAAATTAAGTAAAAAAAAAATTTAATTAATTAATTTTAGCAAAAAAAAAAAAAAAAAGTCTCCATTGTGAATGTCTGGGGTCGCCAGAAATTTTATGATGTTAAAATGGGGTCACGAACCAAAAAAGGTTGGGAACCACTGGTCTAATATGTGCTCTGGTGGTCCTTCTATAAATCGATAGCCAAAGAACAAAACCTCCTATCTGCAAAATTTTTGAGGAAATTGAAAATATCTTGTTGTTTTCTTGTAGAATTCTATTTGTAAAAAGCAATATACAGTTTTAAAAGTATATTATTTATTGGGCAACATTGCCAAATAGCCTTCTGCAAGAAAACAGCAAGTTTTTAAAATTTTCTCATCAAAGTGCATTTTTCAGATGGTGGTTTTGTTTTGCAGCCATCTAAATGATTGTTTCATTAATCCAATTCAATTAATTAATTTGTTTCATTGTTTAATTAATTAGTTATTTTTATTATTTTCAGAGTAATGAATGGAATTGATGTTTTTTCCTACAGACGTCTCTAGTTGTGGCTGACAAGTGACACGGACAAAAGGATCATCAAATAATTTTATTAAGCAAATCTTTAGCGAAGGTCATTATTACTTCATTAGAAGCTAAGGCCAAAGTTATTCTCATTTAAACTGGTACATATGGGTGAATTCTCTTGCTGGTGCCTGGAGCTGATCCCATATTGTCTTGTGTGTGCTAATGCTAATGCTAGGTGTTGTGTTTTTGTTTGTTTGTTTGTTTGTTTGTTTGTTTTTCTTCTTTATTGAAAATTAATAGTTGCAACAAATTACAAAGGGGAGCAACACTTATACATTCCACATATTGCTTCAAACAAAACATTGTGTGTATTAGGATGAAAAAATGCAGTGACAGACTATTTCAGCTGCATTAGCTGATCTTAGCTTTAAATTAGTATTGAATTGAATAGTTTGTCAGCTAACCTGTTAATTAATATGTTGTCACTTGAAACAAAGTTTACATCATTATTACTGTTTACTTTAGTACTTGCGTGTTTCTGTCATATACAGTAATTAACACAACTCTGTGTTTTAATATATAGCAAATAGTTAGTATTGTATAAAACAATGTATGTGGGTGTTTTTTAGAACACCTTCTTCTTCATTTTTTTTTTTTTTTTTTTTTGGCTACAAGGATAACTTCATATGTCTCCAGAGGGGCAATGGGCTGTGCAACAGCAGGAATAACACAACAACAGTTACAGCCGCATATACAATGACAATAAATACAACAGAAAGTAAGGTGAAGTGCCATGTTAAGATAGGAAAAATAAACATAAAAAAGCATAAAAACTGATCATGGAACAAAATTAACAGCTTCCAAAATTACAGTTTAGTAGAGAAATTTAAAAAACAATGATTAACAGGCATGCTTGATTTGTGTTTTATTATTTGTGTTAATTTCTTTCCATGAAGTGTAGTTACTCATTGTTGAGTTGTTTTTTGTTTGTTTCCCTGATGATTATGTAAAATTTTCCTTTTAGCTGTTGCTGTAAACAGGTGAAACAACAGACCAAGGAGCCTGACGTACTCTATGAAGCGCTTGTAGGAAATATATCTTTTAAGCACAACAATATAATGATAGTTATTAACTGGCCGTTATGAGTCCTCTTACCAGAATTCAATTTACTAGCAGTTGCGTCATTTCAGATTATTATTTCTTCTTTTTAGAAATTGATTTTGAAGAACGAATGGATTTTGATTAACACCTGTTATTCATGTTTAACCTTCAGTCTCTGCTGATGATGCTCCTGTTTTTAAGCTATTTTTGTTTCCTCCTTTCAATCTACCCCTCCATTTTTCCCTCTCTTTCAGTTTATGACTAAGAGTCCTAACAAACGTCTGGGCTGTGTGGTGGCTCAGGGTCTGGAGGAGGCCATTAAACTCCACCCGTTCTTCAGAGAGATTGACTGGACGCTGCTGGAGCAGAGGAAGATCAGACCCCCCTTCAAACCACGCATCGTAAGTTCATAAAAAAAAACACCTCAGAAAACAATAAAGCCATGAGGAATGTATTCCGTTTGCACTAAAACCAGCCCCTTAAAGGCTCCAATCCGGCCCAGTGGATGAATATGTTAAACAAAGACATTAACAGTCATGGGTGTCACTGAGTTTTGGTCATAAACTTAAATACTATATTTTTCAGTAGCAGATGCCTGTTACTAAATATTTGAGTATTTGTAGATCCATTGTGATCTGTAAGTTGTATTGCACATACTATTTTTAAAATTATACTTGTTTTTCTGAAGAAATTTCAGGTTGTTCATGGAAGTTCAGGTTATTCACAATTTTTTGTGAAACGATAACATTTTCATACTTTAATTATACTTTTTTTTGCACCAAAACGGAGGAAAAAATTTGAGTTTTCATTATTTATTAAGTTATTATGCTATTATATTCCTGGCCCTGCCCACTTGAGGTCAAATTGAGCTGTATGTGGCCCCTGAACTAAGCCGAGTTCGACATCCCTGCACTTAAAGCTGATCAAACTGGTTTGTTATCACTATATTTTCATACAAGCGTCCCATAGAATTCTTTTGTAAAGTGACTCTATATGTTATTTAACAGTAAATGTATGAAATGGGGTGTTTTGTTAAATGCAGGCCGTAAGCTATTGTCGTCATGCGGCATCCGGTAGCGGCGTCTGTTGTTGTCTGTCATCGTCTGTCATCTGTTACAAAAATTTCAATCATCTTCTTCTCCGAAACTACAATTCCGATTTACTTCAAACTTGGTATACAGCTTCTTTATGATGATATCAACAAAAGTTAGTGAAATTATTTGGATCCGGATCTGATTCTGGATTTGTTGCGACTTTGAAAAATTTCCCCATTATAAGAGATAGGAAGCGGATCGATGCAGTAACTCAGTAAATATAAATGATATCCAGTGTAAATTTCTACAGTCCAGCCCTGATGGGGAGATGACCAAAACATAATGTCCACATGCTGATCAGGATCTTCTTCTGGATCCGGGAACTTACGGAAAATTTAACATGGGTACTTATGGGGAAAAAATTTCAATCGTCTTCTTCTCCGAAACTACAGTTCTGATTGACTTCAAACTTGGTATACAGCTTCTGTATGATGATGTCAACACACGGTATGGAAATTATTTAGATCTGATTCTGGATTTGTTGCGACTTTGAAAAATTTCCCCATTATAACAGATATGAAGTGGATCGCTGCAATAAATCAGTAAGTAGCAATGATATCAAGTTGGAATTTGAATTTTCTACAGATCTGATTGGAATATGACCAAAACATGGGCTATTTCTGTAATAGAATAAATACACATAACTGGGTGATAATAAATGGCATCTGGATACATTTCCCAAAGCTTTTAATTTGGGCGGTAAGCTACAGGGCCATTGGTCCTATTTTTTCTATTTCAGTGTCTTGCAGATCCACTAATTCATTGACTGATTTGTTAATAAAGGCTAAACATATACACCTGCCTTTTGTAAATTTAGGGTCAGGACCCAAAACATGGGATGATTTCTTTTGGGGTAACAGATATCAGGATGAAATCCATAACAATAATATGATATGTGAATTCATTCTCCACATTAGGCATAAGACATAAAAGAATGTAAAAAGAATGTAAGATGGAAGACGTAGTGATGTTGATAGCTGCAAAAAAATGTATAACAAGGAACTGGGGGAAGATGAACGTACCATCAAAGGATCAATGGATAACTACGATCGAGGACATATTTCTAATGGAAAAACTAACACAGATTGAGACTACAAGAACCGCAAATGAACAAAAAGTGGAAAAAATGGACATTATACAAGCAAAATAATTGATAAGACTGTGCTACCCAGACTTATTTATTTATGTTGTGTGTTTTTTTTGTTGTTGTTCTTTTGAAACTAATAAAACATAAGTCACAAAAAAAAAAGATGGAAGACGTAAAACACATGAGATGAAAATGATGCCAAAGTAAAACATGTCAAAGATGTACAACTGCAACGACAAAAACAACATAAAAGATGACACAGACTTTTCAATGTTTTGACAGTGGAGGAGTCCATGAAATGTAGACAGGAAAATTCAAAATGTACAGTACTGTGTAAAAGTCTTAGGCCTCCTCTAGGTTTGTTGATTTTGCAGGAATGAAATGAACATTAGCCAGCTGTCAAGCTCCACTGGCACATTGAGTACTTTTCCTTCAGCGTTGAGGTCATATATCATTCCATCATACCATTCAACATTCACGGTTTAGCTTCGCATGAGATCCACATACCTGCCTACAATACCACAAACCCTTCAAATAACTAGTAATAGGGAACGTTAAAAGCATGTACAGTACAGGTATGAATTTGTGAAATGCAAAAATTACACTAACGTATTAACAATCATTTTAGTCCAGGTTCCACATTCAGAACAACTCAATCTTAAGTGGGTCAGACCTGTAAAATGTGATTATAATAACCTATAAATAATAACAATTCGAAATTTTTGTCTTTGTAAATATAAGCATTTTCATGTCATTTTACTGTATTTATACTAAAACAAACTATCATCACACGATCAAAACGTGTGCAGGACTGTACAAAGTCTAAGCCACCTCTAGGTTTGTTGTTTTTCAGGGTTGAAATGAACATATTTATGTATTTTTTTCTCATTCTCTTTTCTTCAAATTCAACAAGAAAATACATGAAATGTGTGCAACAGCCTTAAAAGATACACACAAACTGAACTAAATGTTTTCGAAAGGTTGAAATCATTTTTTAGTTTGACCTCTGACCCCATGACGAGAAGCAGAACAGTTAGAAACATCTGACATGTGTTGAATGAAACCTGGTATAAAATATCAGAAAATTTATTTAATAAATCTCATATTGTCTGAACAAATGGGTTAAAGACGTGTTAACCCTTTAGGCGCCAGAGTGTTTTTTTCAATTTTATTCAATTTTGATATCAAGAATTCCAAAAGCTCTGTATTTCATTAAGTTATGTTGCTTGTTGCAGTGTTGAGACGTTGGAGGTTAAAGGGTTAAGTGCCAAACGTAACACCAAATACAGCTACTTTGGTTTAAAGCGGTTGTTTTTCCCTGAAACTTTGTTTTTCCTGCTGTACATACGGCACATATATTCAGATTGGATCTTAATACAGAGACTTTGAAATGCATATGTGTGGTCATTAGAACTTTACTAAACTAACAAACCTATGGTTGGACTGGGACTTTCGCACTATATAGTTGCGGAAAAAATCATTAGACCACCCCTTGGTTTTTTTTGTCAATTTCTTGTTCATTTTAATGCCTGGTACAACTAAAGGTACATTTGTTTGGACAAATATAATGATAACAACAAGAGTTTAATTTAAGAGCTGATATCTAGACATTTTCCATGTTTTGTTTTTTTTTTTATAAAAAAACAAAATTATAACTTATTAGTGTATATAGGAAAAGGGATGTGATATTATTATTATTATTATTATTATTATTATTATTATTATTATTATTATTATTATTATTATTATTCATACAAAATAATAATTGCTATATAGTGATCATAAGGAATAGAAATTGGGGGTAGGAGTACATAAGTTTTTACTTCTTCCTACTCCTTTTCGAGCATGTATAATTTCATTTCATTTGTTTTATTATTATTATTATTATTATTACTATTTTTTATGTTTGTTTGTTTTTGCTTATCATTCATTTATGTACTAGTACTTATATTTTGTTGGTTGATTTTTTTATTTTTTTTATTTCACTGTTTACATGTTCGAAATAAAGATTTCATTCATTCATTCATTCATTCATTCATTCAAATCACTTCAGCTCTTACGTCAATATCTATGGCATTGTACTGACAACAACAGTGCTTTTAGGCATTCCATGTTTTCTTTTCTGTCTGTTTTAGTCACATGATACACACTGGGCTTAGTACTTGATTGCATAACCATTGTTTTTGATGACTTTTGATGGTCTAATAATTTTTTCCGTGACTGTATTGTATTTTTGACAGTTTGGGTATTGTGGAGGTATTTATTCTTCCAACTGGAAAAGTTTGGGAACTACTAGTGTATACAGTTTGACCAGAATTTAGTCACTCACATCATTTCAGTAAAACATTTCATGTGTTGTGTTTGTTTTCCAGAAAACCAAAAGGGATGTGAATAACTTTGATCAGGACTTCACACGTGAAGAGCCCGTCCTGACACCTGTGGATGACAACATCATCAAACAGATCAACCAAGATGAGTTTAAAGGATTCTCCTACTTTGGAGACGAGACTGCAGCCTAAACACACACACACATAAACCCACACATACACACTGTACATACACTCATACAATTAACTATAAATACATACACACTCACACAAACATCTGCACACACCAGGAAATGATCGAGGAAAAGACAAAACATTAGAAGAAACAGTGATCTCTAAGAAACACAGCCTCTGACGGGAGACCTCCTGAACTTGTACTGATTCTCAACACTCCAGGAATTATACTAGACCACCTGTATCTCTCACTATGGTTTCTGTGCTCTTGTTGCTTGTCCATGTGTGCATATCTCATCAAACGGTATGGTCCAGCAGCATGTTCGTGTTTGGGTAAACGCTGTTAGAAACCACCCGACGCTCCTTCAGTTGGATTTATGATAAACACCTAAAACCAGAATGGTTACAAGTGCAAGGTAGGGGCAGTCAGTGAGTGTGTGTGAGTGTGTGTGTGAGAAAGGAGGACTATGTGTACAAGCATGCATGCATTCATACCTCTAGAAAGACATTTGTGTACATGTACTGTGTCTGTCTCCGTGTTTAAAGAATGTTTTTCTTCCCTAAACATGTATGTGAATGGAAAAAAAAGTCATTGAACCTTTGATTGTATTTAAAGAAAAACAGGTCTTGAAAAGTATTTTATTCTCAACGAGGACAGGATGTGTATTTATCAACGTCTCAGAATCACTCCAAGGAATCATGGCATTTGCACATCAAGTTTGTATTATTTTTTTGGATGCGTTATTTAACCTGTCATCTGATAAAAATCCCAAAGACATTTCACACACTGAGCCCGATGCGTATTATTGCTCTGTTGTGAAAATTAAAAGAATGAGAGAAAATAGAGCCTGAAAACACTGAAACTTACACACAAGATGATACTTATTTGATAATACTTCCAATTATCAGTCTGTTTATCACACCTTTCTGCCAAATTCTGCCAGTTTAACCATTACACTCTTTGTTCAAGTTGAGAAAAACTCCCCAAAAAACCCTTTAATGGGCTAAAAATGGAAGGAACTTCAAGAAGAGCAGTGCTATAGGTGTCGCTTGCACAAAAATTTGCACATGTATAACAAAATGTACTATGTATTATATTTTATATGCAACAGTGGATTTGCAGAATTCTTTAAATTGTTTTATCAGTTTATTTATTAGGTTTTTTTCTGGTCAAACAATCCTCTAAAGCCTTTTTAACTAATACAAACAACGCAACAAATCCAACTTGTACCTTTAATAACGGACAAAACTGTGTAAAAGTGTGGAAATATGACTGACACAATGTGAGGTTGTAGTTATTTTTAAACATCTAACAATTTTTGATGAAGAAAAAAAACATTCATATATACACACAGATGTGTATATATGTTTGAGATAAAAAGTCAAGCTTCAGAAAAATCAAAAATAATGACAACATTTTATAGTTTTGAGATTTTCTGACAGGTTTGATTGGAATTAATAAACACATAGGAACGGCATAAAATCAATAAAAAGAACTGTTTTGAAGCTGTATGTCCAAACTACCCAGGAGGCATTTCTGCTGTGTTGATGCTTTGGTAATGTGTACACCTGACATTCAGAGCTGAAAAGGAAATGCTGTTGAAGCTGCAACAATGTCAGAATATTAACACTTAGTTTGCAAAATGAATACTTGATTAAAGCCTAATTCAGCGTTTACACAATGACCTTTACCCATAAAGACCCAAACACCCACCGGCGACCAAAAGCATCGACTGATCAAACATGTTTAATACCTGTTGATCCACAAATTCTATCAGTGCATGCAAATAATTGGTGTAAAATACAGTTATTCATCTTTTCATGGTCATCAGATATGACCCATTTGGACGTTCAGAGGCTCCGTAGTGAACATGGAAACACCGTCATCTTCTACAACATTGATTCACCAGGAAAACATGGAGACATGCAGATGCCTGTTTTTACATTCAGTTATTGATGTCTTTGCTTCATTTTTCTCTGTTTTGATACAATAACCCTCAACTTTAACCTGAGTTTTCATGAACGTCTACATTATCAGTGAATTAAATATAGGAAACACATGATTTACACTGAAACAAAGCAAAGTAAAGAGAGTAATATTTGAACAAGTTGTACCAGGCACAACAAACCTCACCCTTCGCACATATTGTAGCTTATTTTGGCCTCAATACAGCTGATGTCATCATGTCTATGCGTGTGCTGATAGACAGATGACAGACATTGACAGCTTAGACCAACCATTTTGGCTCGTGACCCCATTTTAACATCACAAATTTCTGGCGACCCCAAACATTCAAAACGAAGACATTTTTTGCTAAAGTTAATTTGTTTTTGATCATGTAATAGTTTGCTATACTATGTTGCAAATAAACGTTAATTTTAGACGACATTTAGTGTATATAATGTATATTATCATGGACGGAGGCAGAAAAGCCAGGTGTAGATTATTGCACAAAGTGAGAATTTTATTTTCCTTGGTCAGGATATGTACAGTCAGTCCAGCTTGGATTTACAAGGCTGACAATTAATACTGAACAAACAAGAACTCAAACTAGAAAAGCACTCGGACAGCGCAGACCTTCGCCAAGGCAGATCAGTGTCCCCTCCCTGATCACCACCAAAATTTAATAATTTGTTCCTTGTGCCAGTATTAACATTTCCTGAAATTTTCATCCAAATCCATCCATGACTTTGAGTTATCTTGCACATGGACAGACAGACAGACAAACCAATGCCGGCAAAAACATAACCTCCTTGGTGGAGGTAACTATGAATTATGAAAGAGTTGCAGCATCTGAAACTGACCACAATGAACATTTGAAAGATAAACAGTACCACAGTGCTTCAGTTTCAGCTTCACAGTTTGTCATGTCTTTTATATATTGTGATTGTCTCTCTTAAGTCCCCATATTAAATGGGATGGCTGAGCCTGCACACATCGCTGCAGCCTTTTTAAAAAATTTTATCAAATTTTACCAGAAATTTCAGGCGACCCCATTTGAATTCCAGGCGACCCCACGTGGGGTCCCGACCCCAAGGTTGAAAAACACTGGCATAAACACATTTTGGCCATTATAAGAGAATGGAAAAAAAAAAAAGAATTTAAAAATTCATTAAAAAATTTAACTTTGACCTATTTTTTCCCAAAATGTAATGACATCTATTCTGGGTCACTTGCAATCTACCGGTATAAACCCAATTTGGTATGAATTCAACCAATAGTTTTGCTGCTAAAGTGTTAACAAACAAAAAAACAAACCGAACCTGGCGGGGTAATAAATAGTGATAAATCACTTAAGAAAGTTCAAATAGCGAGAAAAATTCATATAGGAAATGCCACCAAAGTAGCACTGGGTCTTTATGGGTTAATTCACCCACGTTCAAACTAAAATGAAATAGTGTCATAATATTGATCTATTTTTCCATATTTGATAAAGTCTCTGAAATGCTTTTTTTTCTGGTCCTAAAAGTAGAACCAAATGTTCTACACTCTATTAGGGGTGTAGTTCTACTCTGAGACGCTGATAAACACAGGTCCACATGTGGAAAGTAGGGCATATTTTGAACTTCATTTTAAAGTGAGAAGTCAGAACAAGAAAACCTTTTAGTGAATGCACCATGTAAGTAAGATTTTAAGTTTTAATCAGTCGTTATTTTACTGCAGAGATGAGGTTGCATGGTTTTTCCGTTCTCTCTCTGGTTCCATTTGTTTTTATCTGTTGTCTTAGCGGTCCAATCTTCCCATCTTTCATTTAATACCAAAAGGTACCATCGGCTGCTGGTGTCTGGTGTTACATCGGTTTATTTTTATGAGGTTAACGACTTGTTTTCCTCATTGGGTAAGCTGACACATGAGATACTGAGTCACTTGAAGCCAAATAATGAGTATGAAATGTAAAAAGGTCAAAGGAGCCCTTTAAAAAGACCATTTGTTTTAGTTCAAGTGCTTGTTACTGATACTGCAGCCAGATCTTTCTAGGTCAACTCCTTAAATCCTTGCCCATGACCACTTGATCCTCAAAATGCCTTGTGTGTGTACAGTAGCTGTGTAATTGGTTACTGTGCTGGACCTGCAGCCTGTAAAAACAAACCAAAACCCACAGGACTCTATGTGTGGACTGTCCACAGAGGTGAGCGTCTTAGCACATACTGTATGACTGAATGTATTTGCTCTGCAGTGTCTGTGTACATGTGCAGTCCAGAAGAAGAGCCCTCTCCATGTCTTTATGATGTTTTAATTTAAAGTCTCTGTATTTTGTCATTTTTATTTGTACTGGATTGTTCGTTAGAAATCTCTAGATTTCACTCGGTGCAGTGAGACTCACCTGGTCGTCTTCTCCGGGCAGCCTGGACACACTGAGAAATGATCATCAATTGGGCCTCAGAGGAGACGATAGGTGTTGTTGTGCGCTGCAGGTCAGGTGTATGACTTTATAGCAAACTGAAAAGTGTTAAAACATCTTCAAGAAATATCCATGTGCAATACTCTGTAAGAGTTGTTGTTTTTACTGACGTTGTTTTAGTCTGTTTCTTTTGTTCTTTTCCTCGTCCAGACATGTTCAGGTACAGGACTTTGTATTTTAAAGTGATGATTACTCCATTTCCTAAACACCCACAGTATTTAGTGCGTAAATTGGCATTAGAGTGAATCCTCTGAATTCTCTGACTATATAATTATCATGCTATTGGTATTTTTCACATCCTGAGCATCCTGTAACTGACTTTTCAAAAAAAAGATGTGATTTTCACTGCATCAGATCATATAAGGCGGATTCACTCACATGTGCAGTTTTTCCTACTTGAAGCAGTCCTACATGGTTTTAAATGAACAGAGCTCATTTCATTCATATACATTTACATGCAGCATCACTAATTTACAATTCCTCTGAAGTTTAGTAATCCAGGATGAACCTGAACTCACAGCTTCTGATAAAATGAGCCTAAAAGCCACACTTTTTTGCACAACATCCTTGGCCTAATCCCAATTCACCCCTCGGCCCTCCCCCTTACCCCTACCCCTCCATTTTACGCGTTCATTTGAAGGGGTAGGGGTGTACCGATTCTCAAAGAGTAGGAGGGGAAAGGCTGTTTGGCCTTCCAAACTGAGATTTTTCGGGACCACACTACAAATGGAGGGGTAGGAGAAATCTCCCATAATTCTTTTCGAGTCTTCAGCAAGATGGAGGTAAACACAGCAAAAAAGTGCAGCAGTGTGATGAAAGAAACATACAAATGTACGGGTTTTCTTCGTAAACAACTTGATCATTTGATCGACTGTCTAATGCAGGGGTGTCAAACTCGTTTTCTTCTAGGGGCCACATTCAGCCTAATTTAATCTGATTTGGGCCTGACCAGTAAAACACTAGCATGATAACCAATAAATAATGACAACTCCAAATGGTTTTAGTGCAAAAAATAACATTCATTTATGCCAATATTTACATTTACAAACTATCCAAACAAAAAGGATGTGAATAACCTGAAAAAAATTGAATTTGTTAAGAAATATACACTGTAAAAAAAAAAAAAAAAAAAAAAAAAAAACAGTAAAAAAACAGTAATATTCTGGCAGCTGGGGTGCCGAAAAAATATTGTAAAATAACGGAAAATAACCATCTCATAAAAATATGGTAATTTTCCATAATTGAAATACAGTTTTTTGCCCTAACTTTACATGAGATTTTGCTTTTTTTTTTTTTTTTTTTTTTTTTTTTTTTTACTTTTTAATGTTTAATAAAGAATATTTACATGTATTAAAACAATCAAATTATCTATAAATATATATATATAAATAATTTTCAATGAGACTCAGTTGTACAATCCACTGAAAAAAAATGAATTTGGACAGTTTATCAGTGCTTATACGTGTTATACATTCACAAAAATACATTTATTCAACATTTTTGTTGTGAAACCTCCTGTAATTACACAAGATATTTGTCAATTAACAAACAAGTCTTGTTAAACTTACAGAACAAATACTTCTTTTACAGTTAATTGTCAGTAATTTTATCTGGTTTTAATATTTTTTTACGGTATTAAACTTTAAATTAACAGTTTAATCTCATAAATAGAAAATAAATATGTGTGAAATTACGATACATTTGCAAATGTATTTTAACTGTATTTTTCTGTGAAAAAAAGAAAAAATTTCTTTAAAAAAATGGAAATTTTATGGTTATTCACAGTTCCAGTTTTTTCATGTTATTTTACATTTGACATGTAAAATCACAGTCTATTTTTTTATCATTTCATTGATATTTTCCTGTATCTTAAAAATACAGAAAAAATCTGTAAAATAAACAGTGAAAATTCTGTTAAATTACAGATTTTTTTTTACAGTGTGCTCAAGTTATTCACATTTTACTGTTAAAGGATAGTTTGTTAATGTAAATATTTTCATAATTTAATGTTTTTTGCACTAAATCAAAGAGAAAAAAAATGGTGTTGTCATTATCTATAGGTTATTATGATATTATTTTTGAGTTGGATGCCCTAACTTGCACTTTGCAAATTCATCCTGTGGGCCACATTGGAAGCTTTGGTGGGCCAGTTTTGGCCCCTGGGCCGCATGTTTGACACCTGAGGTCTAATGCCATTTCAGTGTGTTATAAACCGCATTTCTGCTGATTGCAGTTGATAGCCGTAAAACGATTACCAAAGCTCGTACAACAAGAGACGGTTACAGCTGCTGTCGGCATTGGGAATTTGGAAACAAAATTGTCACATCTGTTATTAGCGGCATCGATGACTGCTGACAGGTCTCGAAGGGTTGTCTCATTTCATCGGGGAATGTTTCAACCCCTACCCCTTGCAACTCTGTTTCAAGGGATAGTGCCATGTGCAAGGGCCAAGGGGGAGGGGTAAAGCGGGGCAAGGGGTGAACTGGGATTGGGCCTTTCTCTCTCAGTGAACCAGGCACTAACTAATGCCAAGTACTTGCTCAGATTGATGGACATGTGCAGTCGGTTTCATTTGGTCAACTATCGACATGTTGATACATGCGTTTCCATCCATCTGTTTTTATTTGCACTCAAATAAATCCAATGGAAACATATGTAGTGAATAATTATGTGTGCATATGTGGACTGGAACAAACAGAGAGGCTACATTAGGGAAAAGCAATGAAAACACCGTCAAATCTTAGACAAACCATTGAAAATAGTCAAACAGCGCTCTATGACCCAGACCAGCAGCTTGGTTTGGGAGGCAAAAGTGAAAGCCCACTTTAGGTTTTTTTTGACACAGGGAGGCTCAGGCGTGTTATTATATGAAACACTACATCAAACTGGCAAACTTTTAACCTCAGTAAAGATGAAAAAACCCTTAATAGTGAATGGAAACACATTCACATTAGCTTCTTCTGCCGATTTTTCTCAAGCCTCTTTAAAATGTGTGATATATTTTGGGCTAATCCATCAAATTTCATCCTAATTGCCTTTGTTAGTATAACATTTGCGGCTGTTTCACTGGAATGAAGTGATGAAGACATGTCACTAAATGTGATGTAAATAAGGTTTGAATACCTTATCTTTAAACATGGATTTTTTAAAACATGGAGTCACATAAAAGAGTCAGTAGTTGTGGTGAAAACTATTTCCGTGATTCCATATGACTTCACAATGACTACATTTACATGCAGTAATGCTCCACTAGCAATCCAAATTTGACAATATTCTGAATTTGCCAGGTTTTGTGTAAACAGTGTACTCTAGTTGGATATTCTGAATTATTTTTTTATTTTTTTTTAATTGAGCAATTTCTAATTCAGACATGTTGGATATACTGATAATCTGGTTTTTATGAGGATTCTTTGGACGTGTATATAATGCATTGAAAAAATTAATCTAGTTTGTGGATTTTACTGCAGGTTCCAACCCACAGCCCCTGTTTGTGTTCGGCTGAAGTAAAGACAAAGGCCATGGCCATGTTAACGGCTTATTTAGAATATTGTTATTTTTACAATTAGGGAAAAAAAAAAAGAATATTAGTGTGCTGTAAACATAGCCAATGGTATTTACTTGTAGGTTTTTCTATTACTGTGTAATTGTGAAACCTCTATTGCAGGGGTGCCAAACATGTGGCACGGGGGTCCAGTTCGGCCCTTGGGATGTTTTTGCCAAGTGCAATAATTCCACAGTCTTGAACTGAATTAAGCAAAAAAAAAAAAATTAGTTTGAATTAAAGAAAAAATCTTCAATTAAGCCAAAAAAAAAATCTTCAATTAAGTAAAAAAAAATCTTCAATTAAGCCAAAAAAAAAAAGTCTTCAATTAAGTAAAAAATATCTTAAATTAAGCCAAAATACATCTCAAATTTAGCAAAAAATCTTGAATTAAGCAAAACAAAAAAAAATGTTCAATTAAGTAAAAAAAAATCTTGAATTAAGCCAAAAAAAAATCTTCAATTAAGTAAAAAAAAAATCTTGAATTAAGCCAAAAAAAATCTCGAATTAACAACTTTTTTTTTCTTTGTTTTAGTGCAAAAAATAACACTAAATTATGAAAATATTAACATTTACAAGCTATCCTGTAACACTACAATGTGAATAACCTGAAGAAATACGAACAACCTGAAATGTCTAAAGAAAATTAAGCACAGTTTTAAAAAAATTTTCTGCCTGTTCTTCAGTGTTTATTGTCTTTGTAGATCTGATCCATAATGCACATGGAGAAATGAGAAGTTGAGGCAGAATATTGTTAAAATTGCACTAAATTTTTTTATGTTTTTTAATTTTTATTCCAGTTTTTTCAGGGTTTTTTTTTTTTTTGACAGTTTATAAAAGTAAGTTTTTCATAATTTTTTTTTTTTTTTTGCACTAAAACAAAGACAAAAATTTGGAGTTGTTATTATTCATAGGTTATTATATTATTATTTTCCTGGTCCGGCCCACTTCAGATCAACTTTAGCTGAATATGGCCCCTGAACTAAAATGAGTTTGACACCCCTGCTCTATTGGCTGAAAATACATGAGGTACATTTAAAGGATGCATTAGAGTACCAGTGTAAAAACTTAAAGATGAAAATAAAACAGATAAAGGATCAGTTCAAAGGTCAGAGATCTCATTAACCCATAAAGACCCAAACAGCCACTGGCGACCAAAACCACCTACTGATCTAAACTGTTTAATATCTGTTGATCCACTAATTCTATCAATACATGTAAATAATTAGTGTAAAATGCAGTTTGTCATCTTTTCATGGTCATCAGATATGACCCATTTGGACGTTCAGAGGCTCCATAGTTACAATGGAAACACCATCATCTTCTACAACATTGATTCACCAGTAAAACCCATGGAGTTGGATCAATGACAGTAAATGGAGATGCTTGTTTTATGTTAAATTAATGATACATTTTGTTGAAAAAGTCACTTTTCCCTCAGTTTTCTGTTAATAAATAAGTATAATATAATAAAAATAAAACGCAACTTTAATCTGAGCTTTTTTGAACATCTACATGATCAGTAAACTCAATATAGGAAAATACATGATTTACACTGAAAAAAAAATACAGTGGATAATAATAAATGGTGATAAATCAGTTAAAAATTAATTATATGGGCTATGTCTGATTGATTCACCAGTGAAACCCATGGAGTTAGATCAGTAAGAGTGGATGGAGACGCTTGGTTTATGTTCAGTTAATGATATATTTTACTGAAAAAGTCACTTTTTCTTCAGTTTTCTCTGTTTTTAATACAATGACCTCAACTTTAATCTGAATTTTTGAGAACATCTACATGATCAGTAAATTAAATACAGGAAAATACTTGTATTTCATTGGAAATTTTTCAAAGTACAAAGGAGAATAGGGTAATAAATGATGATAAATCACTTAAGAAAGGTTAAAAAGAGAGAAAAAATTCATTTGGGAAGTGACACAAAAGTAGCACTGGATCTTTATGGGTTAAGGAAGTTCCATGTTTAAGTCATTGTTTTAGTTTTCATACTACGAGCACAGCTTCTCTTCAAAAAAAAAAAAAAAAAATGCTGGGAGGCTGATGTAAGATAAGAAAAGATATGACTTTATTTACCCCACTGTGGGGAAATTTCACAGCTAACATATGTAGCAACATACAAACTAGCAAGTGCAGAGAAAAAGACAAACAACAAATGAGTGAAAAATGGAATATAAAGAGAAAAATAAGAAATCTGGTGTTTATATAAATATGTATATAAATTTAGAATTAAAATTAAATCTTTACGTATTTTACATGGAAATGTACAAGTTCTCGGCACTAATACTGTGTAGTTACATTAAGAGACTGGAGTATCAACAATTAAACCAATGCAGATGACATTCAGAATCAGTTACATGAGTTACAATGTGGTCTAAATCAGTGTTTCCCAAACTTTTGGAGCCACAGCAGCACATATTTTGCATTAGAAAAATCACAAGGCGCACCACCAAAAAAAAAAAAGTCCCAAAAAGTATATTTATTGAAATATAATGGAAATCTAGTCTCAATTTACTTAGTCGGTGTGAAACCTGGGTCTGTTTAGTTGAACACAAAGCTGGCATTCTTGCAGGAATTGAAGATCTTTGTTTGTGTTTTTTTTTTTTTTTCAGTTCCTGGGGGGACGGGGGCAACATTGTCGTGGGGTGCTGAGAGGAATGCGTCTGCAACCCCTCAGATGGACCCCTGGTTTACAGATTGAGGTCCGTGTATGATAGTACAGGGTGGGGAAGCAAAATTTACAATGAACATGTAGTTGTTTTTACTCAGCAGGCACTACGTCAATTGTTTTGAAACCAAACATATTGATGTCATAATCATACCTAACACTATTATCCATACCTTTTCACAAACTTTTGCCCATATGAGTAATCAGGAAAGCAAACGTCAAAGAGTGTGTGATTTGCTGAATGCACTCGTCACACCAAAGGAGAGTTCAAAAATTGTTGGAGTGTCCATAAAGACTGTTTAGAATGTAAAGAAGAGAATGACTATGAGCAAAACTATTACGAGAAAGTCTGGAAGTGGAGGAAGCAACAAAAAAACGTACCAAAGCTTTTATTAAAGCTCTCCAATCCAAAATCCTAAAGGATCCAACCAAATCCATCCAGATACCAGGTATTGCCATGGCTTAAAGCAAACTACCCAGATGGAAATTATGTATGGACACAGGATGGTGCTCCAGCCCACACAGCTAGAAAAATACAAGATTTCTGCAAATCCAACTTTAGCAATTTTTTTTTTTTGAACTTTTTATTTAGATTTTTGCACAACACAAAACAAAACAAAACATCTGGAATAAGACACACATAAAAAAAAAAAAAAAAAAAAAAAAATTTACACCACATAGTAGTATTATTGTTGTAGACACTACACTACATCTATAGATACATTGCCAAATATCAAAACATTCATATATTTGTATACATTTGCACACATCTATATAAATACAAAACACCTCATGTCAGGGCTTATCAGAGCAATTTTCGTTAACAACCCAAAAAGTTTAATTATACAAATAGTCTTCAACCATGTGCCATCTCCGCTTAAAAAGATCCATTTTCATTTGTAGTGATGCAGTCATTCTTTCTATAGTGTACCCTTGTTTCAGTCTTTGTTTCCATTCTATTACCGTTGGTGATTTGACAACTTTAGCAATTTTTGGGAATCATGTTTATGGCCGCCTTCTAGCCCAGATCTAAACCCTCTGGATTCTGCTATTTGGGGCGTTTTAGAACATGCTACCAATAGAACATCACACAGCAATGTCGACTTTCTTAAAGATACTATTAAAGAAGAATGGGAGAAGTTGTCACCCGAATATTTGAGGAACACTTGCGCAAGTTTCAGGAAGCGTGTGAAGGCAGTTATTGAGAAAGAAGGAGGACACATAGAATAAAAACATTTTCTATTATGTAAATTTTCTTGTAGCAAATAAATTCTCATGACTTTCCATAAACTAATTGGTCATACACTGTCTTTCAATCCCTGCCTCAAAATATTGTAAATTTTGCTTCCCCACCCTGTATAATACAGCCCACCCCCGCCACCCCCCAACCCCATCCATGGTTCTGACTAGACTGATCCACGCATCACTAGGGAGGGAGGCATTATCAACACAACACATAGGGGCCGGTTCACTTTCTCTTTCACTTTGCAAAAGGAAACAGGAGACAGTTGTTGTACAGTGGATCGCCGGCGTGTGCAGTCGTATGTTTTTCGCTTAGAATACCAACCAGATCAAATTAGATTATCTTCCACGGCACACCTGATGGTTTTTCATGGCACACTTATGCGCTACGGCACAGTGGTTGGGAAACGCTGGTCTAAATAGTACAAAAATGCAAACCAGGGCACACCTCACACATAACATGTTATAGCAGCAACAAGTAGATTTACAAGTATCAAACACTCAATCTGTAAAGTTCACATTTAAAACGGTCCAAGTAGTGAAACTACCAACCAACTTTCACAAATCGTGTTTATTCTCTTTAACGTTTTTTTATGTTCTGTATTTATAGTTCCTCGTCTTCTCTTTTGTTTTGTTTATTCTGTGTTAAAAATACCAAATAGTTTGTCCCACTATGACCCAAAATGGACACTCGGTCCCAAACATCCACCATGCTGAATACCAAATGCTTTTTCCACCCATAATCCCTCATCGTGTTGGTGTCTGTTGGTTTAACTTGGAGCACACTGTGGCAGGACACTTATTTCAGAGAATGGAAGCAGTATTATGACTTTATGTACAGTATCGAACAGTCATCTTCCTCGGGTTTTTGCAGAATGTATTTTTGTTTTTGATTTGCAGTCCCTGTACTTGTGAAGCTTTGTCTGTACATTTTGTCACCTGACTGTTTTTTTTTTTGTTCTTTTATGGATTGTTTTATGCCCTTATTTGTATTTATGTTATTTGTTTTTTTCTTTTGCGCTGCGTGCCAAACGTACTGTATTTTAAAAGGATGTGAAGGTGTCATTTTTGAAACCAATTAAATATCATGATGTCAGAAAGATGCTATGTGTCTTTTTTCGTCATATCGGCATCTGTATTTGTGATTTATTCCTCCTACTGCCAGTAGCTTTAAATTGTCACTAATAATAATAATAATAACAAATGATTCTGAATGTAATGTGTCGTCTTTGCAGCTATGAATCACTCGTCAAACGCTGCAGGAGTTTGATGTACAACCTGGATACCGTGGTAATCTTTACCATCTAAAACGTGTGACAAGTTGACAGGGAAATACAACGCCAAATGCCGCAGCAGTTATCTGCCGTTGAGGTTTTAGAAAATGCGGTGAGACCTGCTTTTAAACTCTCATTACTTTGTGGGAAACTGAATGCTTTGAACCCCTGATCAGGAGTTTAACGGCAGTTGTGACGCAGGTTATGTACCGCTCTGCATACTTTTTTTTTTTGTTTGTTTTTTTTTTATCTCGGATGCATGTAAAGACTCAATTGAGGCCAAAAGGTGAGGGTTCATTTGTGTGTTCAGAAATGCACCTGCACTTATGACAGGGAATGATGTACTGTGTTATAGAGTGGATGAATGGTAATGTTAACAGTAGATAAAAAAAAAAAAAAAAATATTACCAATGTCCCTGTATTTTACCGGCATGTTCTATCAAGAATCGATAAGAAGTTGAATTTGTGAGGTTGTCAGGTTGGGATGCTATGTTAGAGTCCTGTGGTCTGGATGTAGGAGATCAATCTCCCAATAGAAGTGGGTGGTACTTTCACTGGAGGAGAAACTGAACTACAATAGAATAGAATGTCTTTATTGTCATTGTACAGGTACAACGAAATTAAACAAGTGCAATCGTAGTTTTGTATGGTTGTTTGATGAATTCTAGAAATGATTCAACATTGTATGTTAAAACCAAATGGGAACTAGAAGCACTCGGAGAGCGCAGACCTCCGCCAAGGCTGATCAGTGCCCCCCCCCCGTGGGCCCCCCCACGCCAAGGAGGTTATGTTTTTGCCAGGGTTTGTTTGTCTGTCTGTTTGTGTGTTTGTCTGTCCGTTACTGTGCAACATAACTCAAAAAGTTATGGACAGATTTTGATGAAATTTTCTGGTCTGCACCCCCCCCCCCCCCCCCCCGATCACCACCAAAATTTAATCATTTCTTCCTTATCCCATTTCCAACAAACCCTGAAAATTTCATCAAAATCTGTCCATAACTTTTTGAGTTATGTTGCACACTAACGGACAGACAGACAAACAAACAAACAAACCCTGGCAAAAACATAACCTCCTTGGCGGAGGTAATAAGAGCTGGGTGAGAAGATCCCAGAGGAGATATGGTACGATATGTGGGAAACACACCAGTCAACATCACAGTCACCTAAATGGAGAGAATTTAATTGGAAAAATCTAATTCGTTATTTCATCGCACCTAAAATTAAAAGTAAACAAATGAATACTCAACAGCCATGTTGGAGACGATGTCATCACAGGGATTCAGATCACACACACGTTTTGGAAATGTTTAACCCTTTCATGCATACTGGTCACTACAGTGGACAGCTATTCTACAGCTGTTCTCTTGTGTATTCATAGATTTTTTTTTTTTTTTTTTTTTTACACATATCTTTCTTAAAGTTTTAAGACACTACGTATCTTTTCTGACATGAATTGGTAACCTTGTGTAGATCTCCCCTGAGCGTAAACCCCCAGAATCACAAGGCCCCCCATAGTTTTCATACAATTTATCAGTAAATACATGTTTGGTTGCTTCAAAAATTAAATGCATGGTGTCCAGCTGATTATTTTTTTTTTAATTTTTTTTATTTTTTTTTACTTTTTTAAAACTTTTTAATTTTTTATGTTGTTTTTTTTTTACTTTTTATTTATTTTATCTGTTCATTTATTTATTTATTTATTTTGATAAGAATTTTGTCACAACGGGGAAATGAGAGGACTCAAATGCACAGTACTGAAGGGAAAAAATAACACAAGTTTATTTAACAAAAATGAAAACAAAACAACGGAAAACACAGAAAACCTAACACAAAAGCTAAATCAGAGTCCATAAAAAAACACACAAAACATGGGTCAGAGTCCGTAGATGAAGATGGATAATGTCCGGGTTATGGAGTGGAGAATGAAGCGGAATGGACCAGCGCTGCATGGCTGCAACCCTAAGCCTTAAATAGTCTTGAGGTAATTGGCTGCAGCCACGCAGCGCCAGCAGGTGAGTCTGATAATGATTACATGCGGAGATGAGGAGAGGGAGGAGCCGAGGGCCACACAGGCACAGATCATGACAAATTTTTTCAATCACATTGTTTTTTTTCGTGTTTAAAGAGAAATTAAAACACTCAGGGAAAAAAATTTGATTAAGGTTCTCATAATTCGTGCATGAAAGGGTTAAATATCCAACCCTTCTGGGGGAAGGTTCACTCAGCTCTCTGTGAGGTGTTGGGATATGCAATCCCAAATTCTTGTCTTGTTCTGTACCTTGGACATTTGGAGGAATCAGTGCATAAAGAAGACAGATATCGTGTCAAGATCCTTCTGGTGGCCGGAAAGAAGGCCATAACAAAGAACTGGCTTAAGACCGATGCTCCGTCTTATAAACAATGGATTTCAATCATAGATGATATACTTGTCATGGAACATCTTACATATACACTGAAGTTAAAAGAAAATCTCTTTGTGAAAAACTGGGGAAAGTGGCTGACATTCAGAGACAAATGTATCTATTAAGGGACTTAATATTCTGACACCATCACAGGCTGTTCTTTTTTCATCTTTTTTTTTTTTTTTCCTTCTTTTTTCCTACTCCTCAACCTAAGGAGACTGTTTTGTACTGTTAAAAATTTAAAAATAAAAATTGTTAAAAAAAAAAAGTGCAATCGTCCTAGGTGCCATAAAAAAGTATAAATGTATATAAAAGAGTATAAAAACTAAAATATAAAAAGAAAACCCTGATGGCATAAATATCTAAAAAGCAACATAAAAAAAGAGAAATTAATTACATCGAAGTCCATATATGACTTCCTATCAGCGTTCAATTGTAACTATACTGATATCTCTAACCATTTCCATATTATAAGCGATTAAAATATGGTCCAATTATAAGTAAAAGCAAATTTTGAATACCTCAAAAATTCGTCAAAAATTCTAAATTTCTCTAAACTGTGAAAAAAACTTTGTAGAAATTGTCCCAGTGAAGCTTCTTAAAAAAATTTAAATCAATCTGACCAGTACTTTTGAAGAAGATTGTTTTAAATGTAGACATTAGTGACCTTGAGTTTGACCCTTCAAGGTCACTCAAGGTCAAAGGTCATGGACCCAAATCAAAGTGCATATATGACTTCCTATCAATGCTCAGTAGTATCTATATTGATATTTGTAACCATTTCCAGGTTATAAGCCATCAAAGTATGGCCGATTTTAAGTCAAGTATATAGTGAATATTTTTATGTGTTTTTTCTGCTTTATTAGTGTATTCTATTTATGTGATTTATTGCTTTTATCTCTTCATACTTTCCTTTTTTTGGCTTTTTGCTAGTATTTTTCCAAGTGTTTTTGTATGCAACTGAGCTATTGTGACCAAGTAATTTCCCTTGTGGATCCATAAAGTTTGTCTAAGTGTAAAGGGACATTTTTAATATTTCAAAAATTTGTCAAAAATTTAAAAAAAAACAAACTAATTTGTCAAAACCAATGGAGAATCACAGGCCCGGTGATTCACACGACTGACGCATATGTGCACCGCTACCTGAGCGTCACATGATCTCCCGCACGATGCATGATTGGGTGAAAGTTTGATCAAGTAATTTGATTCACCATTGGTTTTGCCTGGTCAAGATGTCTGTGCTATATTGAATTTTTTTTATATATTGAATTTGAAACACATTGTATTTGAGAATGTTGATTTTTTTTTCAACAATTGAATTCAGATTATGAAACTATGTGTAAAAAAAATAATAAATTCAACTATTGAAAAAAAAATTTCAACTATTAAAAAATTCAATTTACGAAGTACAAGTAAAAAAAATTCTTGCATGATACAACTATTCAGTATCTGATGGCACAGATTTACTTCCATATAACTGTAACCACACGCTTGTTTAACATTGTGTGTAATGCACATATATAAATGATACGTTGGAGCATAATATTGTTAGAATTGCACTCATTTTTCTTACACAGTCCAGGTTAATCAGATTTTTTGTGAACTATTTTTATAATTTAATGTTTTTTTATTGCACTAAAAAATAAGATAAGTTGTCATTATTTATAAGTTATGTTATTATTTTAGTGGTAATTCCCACTTGTAAAATAAAATAAATCTGTAAATCACAGGTGTCAAACATGCGGCGGGCGAAATCTGGCCCGCCAAAGGGTCCAGTCCGGCCCGTGGGATGAATTAGTGAAATGCAAAAATTACACTGAAGATATTAACAATCAATGGTGTCAAAATCATTTAAATTCAGTTCCACATACAGACCAATTAGATCTCAGTTGGGTCAGATCAGTAAAATAGTATCATAATAACCTATAAATAATGACAACTACAGATTTTATCTTTGTTTTAGTGAAAAAAAGTAAAATTACATGAAAATGTTTCCATTAGCAAACTATCCTTTTACAAAAAATGTGAATTACCTGAACAAATATGAATAACCTGAAATGTCTTAAGAGAAGTAAATGGAATTTTACAAATATTATACCTGGTATTATATGTTTTGTTTATTTGTAATTGTAATGTAAGTTGTAACGCACATGCGCAAATGACAAACTGATAAACTGAGGCAGAATATTGTTAAAATGTCACTTGTTTTTCTTAAGACAATTCACATTGTTCATGTTATTCAGATTTTTAAGGAAACGTTGTAGATCACAGGTGTCAATCATGCGGCCCGGGGGCCAAATCTGACCCACCAAAGGGTTCAGTCCGGCCCCTGGGATGAATTTGTGAAGTGCAAAAGTTACCCTGAAATTACACTGAAGACATTAAAAATCAAGGATATTAAAATAATTTTAGGTCAATTCAATCTAAAGTGGGTCAGACCAGTAAAATACTATCATAATAACTTATAAATAATGAAAACAGCAAATTTTTCTCTTTGTTTCAGTTTTTAAAAAAAGTTAAAATTACACAAAAATGTTTACATTTACAGACTAGCCTTTTACAAAAAATGTGAATAACTTGAAATATCTTAACAGTACTCTAATTTTGCTAATATTCTGCCTGTTACTAAATGTTTTGTGTAATTTGTAGATCCATTGTGATCTGTATGTTATAATGCACATGTAGAAATTATAAACTAAGGCATAATATTGTTAAAATTGCACTTTTTTTTTAAAAAAAGAATTTTCAGGTTCGTATTTGTTCATGTTATGTTCAAGTATTGTTCGTAGATGTCAACATTTTCATACGGAATTTGACTTTTTTTTCACTCAAAAACATAGAGCAAACTTTGGAGTTGACATTATTTATAAATTGTTATCCCAGGGGTGTCAAACATGCGGCCTGCCAAAGGGTCCAGTTCGGCCCTTGGGATGTTTTTGCCAAGTGCAAAAATTCCACGGTCTTGAACTGAATTAAGAAAAAAAAAAAAAAAAATTAGCTTGAATTAAGGAAAAAATCTTGAATTAAGCAAAAATAAAAAAAATCTTCAATTAAGTAAAAAAAAAATCTTGAATTAAGCCAAAAAAATCTTCAGTTAAGTAAAAAAAATATCGTAAATTAAGCCAAAAAACATTTCAAATTTAGCAAAAAATCTTGAATTAAGCCAAAAAAAAAAAATCTTCAATTAAGTTAAAAAAAAATCTAGAATTAACAACTTATTTTATTTTCTGTTTTAGTGCAAAAAATAACACTAAATTATGAAAGTATTAACATTTACAAACTATCCTGTAACACTAAAATGTGAATTACCTGAACAAATATGAACAACCTGAAATGTCTAAAGAAAACTAAACACAATTAAAAAAAAAAAAAAAAAATTCTGCCTGTTCCTCAGTGTTTAGTGTCTTTGTAGATCTGATCCATAATGCACATGGACAAATGAGAAGTTAAGGCAGAATATTGTTAAAACTGCACTAAATTTTCTTACATTTTTGAATTTATATTTCAGTTTTTTTCAGGGTTTTTTTTTTTTTTTTTTGGATAGTTTATAAAAGTAAGTATTTTCATAATTTAATGTTTTTTTTGCACTAAAACAAAGACAAAAATTTTGAGTTGTTATTATTTATAGGTTATTTTATTATTGTTTTTTCTGGTCCGGCCCACTTCAGATCAAATTTAGCTGAATATGGCCCCTGGACTAAAATGAGTTTGACACCCCTGTGTTACCATCATCATCATCATCATCATCATCATCATCATCATCATCATCTTTATTTGCAGACTTGGGAGTCCATTTAAAAACAGACAAACAAGCAATCAACAGACAGAATACATTTAAAAACACAGGTTAAAAACACAGACAAAACATCATCTATATTATAAAAGACAAATGTACCAGTGTCGCCGCAGGGATGACTGGTATCGCACCGAACTATGACTGCGATTAATCAAAAGCTGAATGATGGCATTCTGAGAATCGTTCAATCGACAGATAAATTTGTACATTAAATTTCTCATAAGAGCCTGAAAAGTGTTCACTCCTACCTTGCAGAATAACTCACTTGCACTAGTCCATCGAGGTTTTTTAAACAGTATTCTCACGGAATCATTATATGCAACTTAGAGCTTCTGTACGCTAGCCTTTTTAAACCTGGACCATAAGGGGGCAGTATAAAGAGGAGTACAAAATGCTCTGAGGAGATTCTTCTTGACATTTTCTGTACACGGTGGTGCAGTGGTTAGCACTCGTGCCTCACAGCAAGAAGGTCCTGGGTTCGATTCCAACACCTGTCGATGGGGGGATGGGACCTTTCTGTGTGGAGTTTGCATGTTCTCCCCATGTCTGCGTGGGTTCTCTCCGAGTACTCCGGCTTCCTCCCACCATCCAAAGACATGCACTAATAGGTTAACTGGTTAATCTAAATTGCCCATAAGTGTGAATGTAAGTGTGATTGTTTGTCTCTATATGTTCAGCCCTGCGATGAACTGGCGACTTGTCCAGGGTGTACCCCGCCTTCACCCCTATGTAGCTGGGATAGGCTCCAAGCGACCCCCGTGACCCTAGTGAGGATAAAGCGGGTTCAGAAAATGAATGAATGAATTTTTTGTACACACTGAGAATTTTCTTGCCATCATATTAACCTGGGCATATAACATCCGACATTGCCTGTACATATCATCATCATCGGACATTTGATCCATAATAAAGTGACCTAAATACTTTATTTTGGTACTCACACTCACACCTGTCCTGACAGGTAAAATTAGGGAAGTTTAGGTCCTTGTCCGCTTTTGTTCTGCATATCAGAACTGTGCTCTTTGTAGTGTTGTATTGCACTTCATATCCTGTTATTTCTATTATTTTAGTGGTCCGGCCCACTTTATAAAATATTAGACTGTATGTGGCCCCTGAATTGAAATGAGTTTGACACCCCTGTTTGTAGATGTAAACATTGTCATAATGTCATTTTACTTTTTCACTGTAATTATTTTACTGGTCTGGCCCATTTAAGGTCATATTTGGGTGAATATGACCCCTGAACTAAAATGAGTTTGACACCCCTGTGTTATCCTATTATTTCTATTATTTCACTGGTCCGGCCCACTTTATAAAATATTAGACAGTATGTGGCCCCTGAACTAAAATGAGTTTGACACCCCTGTGTTTTCCTATTATTTCTATTATTTTACTGGTCCGGCCCTCTTTATAAAATATTAGACAGTATGTGGCCCCTGAATTGAAATTAATTTGACATCCCTGTTTGTAGATGTAAACATTATGATAATGTCATTTTACTTTTTCACTGTTATTATTTTACTGGTCTGGCCCATTTAAGGTCATATTTGGGTGAATATGACCCCTGAACTAAAATGAGTTTGACCCCCCTGCTGTAAATACAGATCATGTTCTGAAATGTGTCACTCGCTCATGGGTTTCTCCTGTGGGTGACTTTTTCCTCCGTTCCCTGAACACACCTGTTGCTGAGCAGGTACAGGAGAAACGGTGCGGAGGGGGCGTGGCCGAGGGGGGCAGAGGCAGTGGGCGTTTCCCGGCGCCACTCTCGGCGAATCAACGCGCCGCATCTGTGAGCGAGCCCGTTCCAGCTGAGGCTCAGTGTCAGAGGCTGAAGGAAGAGGAGCTGAGAGAGGAGAGCCTGGACCTGCGGACCTGCGGCGGACACACTGTCACTGAGCGTCCAGACCCGGCTTGTGTGGATCTCTTTCAGCGTGGGAGAGGCTGTACGATCCTCGGCAGTGTTCTGAGACCGTACGGCCCCGACCCGGACTCAGTGGACTGAGCAGGTCCACAGGTGGACCCATGTACACACTGTCCCCCTGCTGCTGACACGGTGTGGACTAAACTGGAGACTGCTGCGGAATTATTACAACTGTTACTGAGCGAAAACAGAGAAAACATGACGGCCGACAAGGAGAAAAAGAGGTAAGACACCGGACATGTGTGTGGTTTTAAACGGAGTCAAAGATAAAGTCTGTGTTTGTTTAGTCTGACACTGGGGACAGGGGCACGCGGGCAGACCTGCATGTGACTGGGCTGGGATTTCACATCAGACTGGGTCTGCAAAAAGTTTAGGATCCTAGACTGGGTCTGCTGGAAACCCAGTCTAAAAGTTTACTATCATAGACTGGGTCTGCTGGAAACCCAGTCTAAAAGTTTAGGATCCTAGACTGGGTCTGCTGGAAACCCAGTCTAAAAGTTTACTATCATAGACTGGGTCTGCTGGAAACCCAGTCTAAAAGTTTAGGATCCTAGACTGGGTCTGCTGGAAACCCAGTCTAAAAGTTTACTATCATAGACTGGGTCTGCTGGAAACCCAGTCTAAAAGTTTAGGATCATAGACTGGGTCTGCTGGAAACCCAGTCTAAAAGTTTAGGATCCTAGACTGGGTCTGCTGGAAACCCAGTCTAAAAGTTTACTATCATAGACTGGGTCTGCTGGAAACCCAGTCTAAAAGTTTACTATCATAGACTGGGTCTGCTGGAAACCCAGTCTAAAAGTTTACTATCATAGACTGGGTCTGCTGGAAACCCAGTCTAAAAGTTTAGGATCATAGACTGGGTCTGCTGGAAACCCAGTCTAAAAGTTTACTATCATAGACTGGGTCTGCTGGAAACCCAGTCTAAAAGTTTAGGATCCTAGACTGGGTCTGCTGGAAACCCAGTCTAAAAGTTTACTATCATAGACTGGGTCTGCTGGAAACCCAGTCTAAAAGTTTACTATCATAGACTGGGTCTGCTGGAAACCCAGTCTAAAAGTTTAGGATCATAGACTGGGTCTGCTGGAAACCCAGTCTAAAAGTTTACTATCATAGACTGGGTCTGCTGGAAACCCAGTCTAAAAGTTTACTATCATAGACTGGGTCTGCTGGAAACCCAGTCTAAAAGTTTACCATCATAGACTGGGTCTGCTGGAAACCCAGTCTAAAAGTTTAGGATCATAGACTGGGTCTGCTGGAAACCCAGTCTAAAAGTTTAGGATCCTAGACTGGGTCTGCTGGAAACCCAGTCTAAAAGTTTAGGATCATAGACTGGGTCTGCTGGAAACCCAGTCTAAAAGTTTACTATCATAGACTGGGTCTGCTGGAAACCCAGTCTAAAAGTTTACTATCATAGACTGGGTCTGCTGGAAACCCAGTCTAAAAGTTTAGGATCATAGACTGGGTCTGCTGGAAACCCAGTCTAAAAGTTTACTATCATAGACTGGGTCTGCTGGAAACCCAGTCTAAAAGTTTAGGATCATAGACTGGGTCTGCTGGAAACCCAGTCTAAAAGTTTACTATCATAGATTGAGTCTGCTGGAAATCACAGCAAAACAGTCTATAAAGTTTAGGATCACAGTTAATGTGTTTTTAATGGAGTGAGGGTAATGAGTTTGTATTCAGGATCATGTAGACTACGGTAAGTGATGAAAGAGGACATAATGTTTGCAAGTCACATTATCAAAGTGTTTTTATTATTTAATCTTTATTTATTTATTTAGCTTTATGCAACTTTTAGCAGCGTTTAATAGAATATAAACCTTTAACTTGAAATTAGACAGGTGGGACATATCACTTGTATTGACTTTAATATAAAAAAAATGAGCCTGTATCGAAATGTAAAGTGGGAAAAAAAAACTCATCAGATTCTCTAATGCAGCTCAAAATGATCTGTTTTAATTTGGTCTTTTTTAACATGAAGCCTGTATATCCTCACAAACCTGTGCAGACAGGATGCACAGCAGACAGGCAGTAGGCCTACTAAAGAAGTAGGCTTGCATCTGTTGAATAACAACACTGATGTGATTTTTTTTTTTTTTTTTAAGAAATTATTATGCCTCAGATTAAATGTGCTAAATCTTACACTAATGAGATGAATTGAAAACAAATGGCCAAAGTGCTGGTTAGCTGACGTCTTCAATCTATATGATAAAGTGTTATCACACATATATGTTGGTTTATGTTCATTTTTACAGTAGATTTAGGAATCTTCTACTTGAAAAAACCTGTAAAAAGTGTTTTGAAGTAGATCTAGTAGCTCTGAGACAAACATTTCTTTTAAGTAAAAACCATTCTTTCATTTATTCTCAGATTTTTCACATTTTGATTCCTGCTTTGATCTTGGAAACTACATTCAACTAGGAATTTTGACTTATTTTTTCTTTATTAGTGAGTCAACCTCGTTAAAGTTTCACTACTTTTATTCTGGAGGCATTTTACTCGTAGATCAGTGTAATATTTTATATAGACTTCTAAGTCCACATAACATTTTGAGCATGTAAGAGCAAGACAAAGTGTGTTTTACCACAGAGTTATGACCTCTCACCTCTTCTAACACTGTCTACATGAGGCTGTAACTAATAGTAATGTCAGGAGATAACACAGTGCATAGTCAGGAACTTTCCAGAGCCTCAGGTACAGTATAATGTACAGTAGTTGTCGTGCTGCTCTCCTGTGGAGAAGATCAGAGTTGGGTAATCAGCCGCCTGGAGTCGGTGCAGATCTGAAAAACTGCTGCTACATATTTGGTGACTTAGTCTGCGACGTTCATACACTCATGACATGTCTGTTCTTCAGTCTGCTGAAAGATATGGTGTTATATTCTGGTAAAATGTGTCATCATTCAGATCTTACAGTACCATTTCATTTCATACCTACCTTACACACAAGCTGCTTAACCATTTAGCCGCTCATCTGATTATAGCTGTAGATTTTTCACTTACGTTTTCTTGCTTTTAAACAACTTCTTTATTGTTTTGAAAGAGCATTTATGCTGAGTGATTTCCTCCAAGTGCTAGACCGGGTTTTGGTGGTTAATTGTTCACCAGCACTGATGAGGTCATGTAACTAATCTTGCATAATAATCCTTTACTGGTTGCAACTTGTAGGCGTGTGCATCTTCCATAACACTACCTCACCACTAAAGGTGGAGAATTAACACCTTACCTGTGGAGAAGGTGTTTACAGTCAGATCATGAGAATTTTGATAGTTTGAGACATGAAAAAACCCAAGATATGCAAGAAGTATGAGGAAGAATGTTCCTGAACAGCAGTTTTGTCTGTCAGCTCCTCATCATTTGTGACTCCCTTTGTGTCAGATTAGGCCTAAACATGAAGAGCGCAGGTATTGAGACACAAACTATAAGTGGACTGTGCTGTAGAGGATGAAAGTGTGTGTGTGTGTGTGTGTGTGTGGGGGGGGGGATCACATTAAAAGAGCAAATGAGTCCACCGAAGAAGTATCGGCCATTTTAGGAAGGGAGACCTGTGTGTGTGTGTGTCGGGCTGCAGATGAAAAGCGTCTCTGTGTGTATGTGTGTGAAAGTTCACAAGTTTTTGTCTGCTTGTCGATGTGTTGTGTGTTTCCCTGTGTCATAGTGTGTGTATTTCACAGTACTCTCAGCTGCTGCCTGGAAGTCCTAATTACTCTGATAAGTTGAGATTCGTGACGGCTGCCTGGCAAACACACACACACGCACATGCAGTGTTTAGAGAAGCTGCTTTACAGTTTGGGTTATCATGTTGATAGAGGAGGATGCTTTCGCTGGAATGTTTTATGTGATTGTCCACGACGAGTCTTCACATTGGAGTAAAAAAAAAAAACAGCTTAATAGCTTCGGTTACTTCAGATAACAACTTCCTGTGTGTTTGTACCACCGCCAAGGCCCCACAGTCCTGTAATTCAATCAGCTGCTCTATCTCTTCTCTGATAAAGTGGGGGGAAAAGTCCGGATTGACCCCATTTTATAGATCTGCTTTGAACAATTGAACAGGTTTGTTCTTGGACTGTGCCCTTATTTAATCTGTGCAGTAGTGTTTTTTTTTTTTTTTTGCATAATCCTGGTGATGAACAAACAGATACAGGTGATACCATAATCGCTCATTTGTTAATGAACTAATTCTGGACTCCACAACAGCAAGATCTCCAGATAAAATAAGACAGGGGTGTCAAAGGAACCACATTCAGCCCTATTTGATCTCAAACAGGTTGGACCAATACAATAACATAATAACCTTAAAATAATGTCAACTCTGAAATTTTCTCTATGTATTAGAGTGAAAAAAGTACATTTACAAACTATTCCTTCACAAAAAAATGTAAATTTCCTGAAAAATCTGAAATTTCTGAGGAAAAACACATGCAATTTTAAGAGTCTTATGCCTCAACTTATCATTTACACATGTGCATTACAACTTACAGATCACAGTGGATCTACAAAGGCACAAATCATTTAATAACAGGCAGAATATTACATTTTTGGAGTCCGGCATTTGGAGTTTGGAACTAATTTGAGTTTGACACACTTGACTGTTAATGACTTCACTATAATTTGTGCATTTCAGAAATTCATCTGAACCTTTGATGGGCCAGTTTTGGCCCATGAGCCATATGTTTGACACCCCTGAAATAAGAGATAAAAAATTTAAGTGTTAACTTCCTCAAGTGTCCTATCTGCTTTATAGTGTGTAATACCAGTCATATATGATAGCCAAAAAGAGAAGCTGAGATTGTTTTAACTTCTGATTATATTCTCATTTATTGGTGTAATAACAATAATAATAATTTAAAAAGTGGAAAGAAAAAAGTAAAATAGGCTCAGTTTTGGACGCAATAAACCAATTGTAAAGCTATTCCATTTAATATCACAGAAGGGCAAAGAAAACATTTAAAACTTCACATTAGAGATGCTGACACTGGAAAAATGAGTAATGAGGCAGATATGTCATGACTGAAAAGAGTCATCGTAACCCTAAAGGCAAGGACTGGTTTCAACATTTTCTTCATCCCATGTTTAGAGTTCTTATACTTTTGTGCAATCTTTAAAGTGACCTTGGAATTTGACTAATTATGCAAAATATTTGAGTAAAGCAAAGGTTATTTTCACACAAAACAGGATGACAAAACAGAACATTTCAACACAGCAGACCTAGAGTTCCCGTCCTGAGGCCTGTCTGTAGGTTTAGACAACAAACACTCTGGTTAGCCTCAAAAAAAGATGCTGGTTGTGCTTAAATATTTAAGCAACAACACCTCGGACCTGACCTAAATACACGGGGGGTGCTTCCACCTTCTAAGTGTTTTGAAAGTTATTGTCTATGCAAGCAGTGGCAGAAATGTAAAAAATAACAAAAACTAGAAGCACTCGGAGAGCGCAGACCTCCGCCAAGGCTGATCAGTGGCCCCCCCCGTGGGCCCCCCCACCCCCGATCACCACCAAAATTTAATCATTTCTTCCTTATCCCATTTCCAACAAACCCTGAAAATGTCATCAAAATCTGTCCATAACTTTTTGAGTTATGTTGCATACTAACGGACAGACAAACAAACAAACCCTGGCAAAAACATAACCTCCTTGGCGGAGGTAAATATGCAAAAGACACTGTGGTGCTTTGTTTATAGTAAAATCAAAAAGCAGGTTTGTTTAAAGTTGGTTTGTGGTTAAATCTCTGTAAAGGTTTGATGACATAACATCATAGTAATAATTATGTGGTTATGAAACAATCATGAACCAGTGATGGAATCCAGTATGCACGAGTATCCACGATTTATGTCATTTACATGTATCTTTTACTTTAATAACATTTTTCATACCTGCTTTTCTTGAAATTATATAAGTGTGAAAATGTGCAAGTAGTCATCAGACTGTGGTCTTGTCTAAATGTTATGGTTATTTATTTGCTACTACCACATATTATAATTTATAATACCCCCAGTTCAGTACGAAAATGAACTGTTGCATTTTATTTTGTTAAGATCCATGTTATTCTAATATCTGACATCAAGATTTTACTTTTTACTGCAACTTTTAATCACCTCCAAATGTCAGTTTTGTGTTGGTATTGGCTCATGGGTTAAAGAAACATACTTGAGAGTATTTTCCAGTGTTAACGTCCATCCGTCCGTCCACCCTAATCTCTTCACTGTGTCTTAACAAATACGTCATCAGACTTCTTTGTTCCTCTCATTCTTACTTAAACATTAAAAATGACCTTTCGTGGCTTTGTGTTAACTTCTGATACTGTCTGACACAACCATTAGATGTCACTTAGAAGCACAACGTGTATCTCTGCTCAACTAATAATGCATAGTAGGGTTGCACGATATTGGAAAAAATGAACATTGCGTTTTTTTTTTTTAACCCTGCGATATATATTGCAATATGAAAAACTACCCGGGAGGATATAATAGCTGTGTGGTGCCAACGTAAATGGTCAAAGTAATTAATTGTGTTACCTCTGGTTGTGGCAACAGGTGCAAGGCACTATCGACACCGAACACGTGTTTCAGTATCATCCTTCTTGTAGCCGAAATAATTCCAGATAATTGACGTTGCTTTTCTTTTTTTTGCACCAAGTCTTTGTTTTTGGTGATTTTGTCTTGTTCGTTGCTCATTTTTCAATGTTGTCACCAGCGACTCACTCCATGTGCAGGGGCGTGGTCTGCTTCGGCAAACTGATTAAGAACGATTGTGATTGGTGGATCGTTGCGTGCAGTGTGTGTCAGGTACCCTTGAAATTTAATGAGAACACGCTGAGTTCATTTGCCTCCTACATTGCAGGACTTGCAATGTGGCTATTGCGCACACAGACATCGCAATGATGATGCTCAAACGATGTAATGCATAGACATCTTTTAACGCAAAAATCACATCCACAGATACTGATATTTTGGCACAAAGTAGATCAAGCACATTGACTCAAAGCATTTTACCAATATACTCTGCATCAGCGTATCTATGAGGTGTCTAATACTTAACATTTTCTAATTATGTTGATAGAAACATAATCTGTTTGCCGTATTTACAAATTAGTTCTATAAATCACTTCTAACCAGACACTGTAGGCTGGCGTCCAGGTTTCGGATCAGTCTAACACCAGTAAACACCCCACCGCTTCAGTCTTTGCTGTAGTCTTTTGACACAATTTCACACACTCACACTTCAGCTGTGTTTCTCATGTTATTGAATCGCTTTATTTTTACATCGTGGCCCTGTGATACCAGAAATAAGTCGAGGGTCTGCGAGGAACCCTGCTCACTTCTTTCAACATGTGATTCCACTGGAAACAATGTTCAAAGGTCAGAGTCCAGAGCAGCTGCCAGACTGATATACATTACCAACAACCACTGGTGAGAGATTGATCCATTTTGCATATTTTCTGCCTTTTTTATAAAAGTTCTCACTATTACGTCTGGGCATGGTGAAACAGTAAATTTAACAGTATATATATAAAAAAAAAAACAAAGATGTGTATTTGGTATATAGAAGAAGTTTTTCAACTGAACAAACCAACTCTAGTTATTTTCGTACTTAAACACACTACATCAGTCATATATTTTATATTAAAAAAAAAGATAATATAATGTAAATATATAAGTAGCGACTACAGGGTTGTAACTGAGTTTTCCAGATGCTACTGGAAAGTTAAGGTGTTGTGAGGGCTTTATTTATTTGGATGGAAACTATGCACTTGGGAATGTTTTTGGATTGATGTTATTACAATAGTCAGAGAATAACCGGAAGAAACACAAAATAAATCTTACAGATGAACTAAACATCTGCAGCCATGATTCAATTCAATGAGTTCATTCGACTCTAATTTTTGCAATTATTTGTAGTTTTTAGGGTCTTCCTTAGGTTGTCACCTGTGTAATTTTTGACTTTTTGATAGATATTTTTTTATTAATTTCTACATTAAACACTGTGGAGACAATCTGACTTCAGTTACTT
The DNA here is from genome assembly GCF_902148855.1 of Sphaeramia orbicularis. Classification (NCBI taxonomy): domain Eukaryota; kingdom Metazoa; phylum Chordata; class Actinopteri; order Kurtiformes; family Apogonidae; genus Sphaeramia; species Sphaeramia orbicularis. The sequence continues at coordinate 36,933,036 of NC_043971.1, read as the reverse complement.
TATTTCTCCACTGTCAAGGGGAACCTGTTGCACAAACTCCTGCAGGTTAAAGTGGACAAACCAAACAGTTTTAATAGTGAAAGAATCATGAAAAATGGACTTACCTCACATTAACCCATCACCATTTACACTGTACCACACAATGATGCAACACTGCAAAATGCTCCACTACACTTATCACTCATAGTCAGGTCATTTATGGTGGACATTTGGGGAGTGCAGAGGTTTGGATGTCATTTTAAAAAATTTATTTATCTATTTATTTAATGACATGATCTGTTCAGTTTCTCTAAAAATCAGATCATGTGACAAAACTGTTAATTAATCAATAATTTCTGGTTTTTGAGACAGTAAAGGCTGTGCTGCTGCAGATTTGGATGATTTTTGTGAATTGTATTTTCCAAGTTTAGGATTACAACCTAAAATCGGTCAAGGTGCTATCCATCGGAAGTATTTAATAAATGTTGACCTCACCAATGTCATTCAAAAATGTGGAGTTGCTCAAAATGACAGAAAATGCAATAAAGTTAAAGGAAAAAAATATGTAAAAGATCTAATGAGACAAAAATGACACAAACAACAAAAATAAAATGTAATGAGGACAGCATTTTTCTTCAGTCTTTTGGGAACCGTTGGCATGTAAATAGCAGTAAATGGCTTTTTTTTTTTTTTTTTTGAGATACAGTTAAAAACCATAAATAATTCTAATAAATAATCCTTGACACAAGTCTTGTCCTAAAGTTCAAGAATAAAGTTTTAGACTCATCTTTTATTTCTTGTCTCTGCATAAAAATAAGCAGGAAGCAGAGCGTTGCATTGTAGTCACCTAAATAAATCGCAGTACCTTACAGTCCCAAAGTGAATCATACTTTTACCGTAAAGCTCTTCCCGTGTTATAAATCGCTTTATTATGTGCTGTCATGTTTAATCACTAGAAAACAACCACTGGACAAAAAACAAATTAAGTCCATTGTTTCCCTCCGGTCTCTGTCCATTTCCCTTTGTGTGTTTATGAGTCAGATTGATAAAGCGCTGGGATAATCAGGAACTAATCCTTCAAATAGAAACATTGTTGTTAAAAATGGCCCAGTTGTGCCAGAACACATGTTAAGAACTTGTGTTATGTATTAAAACACGTGACGGCTTTTAACGCATACGCAAAAAAAAGTTGAACAGCAAATTGGACACTGTACACTTAAAGTCTGATACAGGAGTGGTAAACATACAGCCCGTGGGCCAAAACCCACCGGAGGGTCCAATCCGGCTTGTGGGTTGAACTTGTGAAGTGCAGAAAATTAAACTGACAATATTAACAATCAATGATGTCGAAATCATTTTAGTTCAGGGGCCACATACAGACCAATATGATCTCAAGTGGGTTAGACCAGTAAAATACTATTTTAATAACCTATAAATAATGACAGCTACAAATTATCTCTTTGTCTTACTATAAAAAAGTCAAATTACATGAAAATTCTTACATTTACCAACAATCCTTTCACAAAAAAATTTGAATTTATTTAACAGAAATTAACAAGTAAGTGTAATTTTAACAAAATTCTGCCTGTTACTAAATGTTTTGTGTATTTGTAGATCCACCGTGATCCGTAAGTTGTAATGCACATGTGTAAAAGATAAACTGAGGCATAATATTGTTAAAATTGCACTTACTAGGTTTAGGTTGTTCATGGTTGTTCATGTTATTCTTTTTTTTTTTTTTTTGATAGTTTGCAAATGTAAACATTTTCCTTAATTACCTGAATGTAGTTTAATTTTTTTCACTCTAAAACATGACAAAAGATGTGAGTTGACAGTTATTTAGACAAAGAGGTGAGAGCTAATAAGCTATGCTTCTTCTCACTCCTTTTTGAATATGACTTTTCTTTTTCTTTTTGCATGTATCATTATTTTATCCTTCCTTGAATTTTCATTTCTATGTTATGTTGTGCAAAGAAGTCAAATAGTAGTAATCAGGAAGCTTGTATATCATATCCATATTTGAAATAAATCAATAAAAAAAAAAAAAATTCTAGGTTGTTATAGTATTATGTTACTGGTCTGGCCCACTTGGGATCATATTGGGCTGCATGTGGCCCTTGAATGCAAATGAGTTTGACACCCATGGTCTGATGTTCTGTCTTGATGTAATTCCTGGTTGCATTTAGCTCAAATTCAGTTTTGGATGGAGTTTGTTGAGTTTGCTGCTGCTTTATATGCTGAGATTGTTAGACTGTTTTTTTTTTTTTTTTTTTCCCAACTTGTGAGTAGAGAGGAGGGAGGAGAGGAACAAGTTGCAAAAACAAGACATAAAGAAGAGAAGGGGAGGACAGAGGGTTGTTAAACAGGAAAGAGAATGAATAAGGCGAATGCAGAGGTGACAGAGATGAAAATCAATCACGGCCGCTGTGCTTCATGCATCGCCGCGGCGTTCTGCAGAGAGGCCGAGGCCTGGTTGGCACAGCGCCGTCATGCCTCTTTTGTGCACTAACCCCCGGTCGGCCCGGCCTCCCAGCGCTACCCAAACATCACGCCACTTCCAGCGGCCGCTGGAGCTGCCCGCAGGAATGTAAGGAGACAGAGAGCCAAGCCAAAACACAGACAAGTACAACCATGAGTGGGTTTAAGACCACTTGTATGTTTTCACTGATGGGAAGAAATTAAGTACATCAACTCTGGCACAATGCAAACAGTCCTGCTTTAGTCTGTTTGCCTTCTTTTCCTGTCTGATCATTTCTTTGTTAAATGTATAACAAGGTTTAAGTGGGCTCTTACTTCTATATTTCAAGGCCCATTCATGCTCACTTTGCATACATAAATAGGTACGCCTGTTTCAAACGGTGTCAGGCGTCATTTCCTTCATACTTAGACGCGTCCATTGCGTTGGAATGAGCATTTGTCAATCAATCCACCAGAGGGTGCTGCTGTGAATTAACATACAAGCCGAATACTATGAAGAGTAAAGTTTTAATTGTTATTAATAATAACAAACATGGTGACGACAGAGTAGGTATAACTAATGTTGATACTGAGAAGGGTAGTCGTCAGAAATAAGTCGGGAGCTATTTGAAAAGTTCCACCATTTCTGGAAATCATTTTCTTCAAATCTCGACATTGCCTCCGTGGTTCCCATTGGTACTGCATCCACACACTCCCAGGGAACGGACAGAATCACACACATATTGAAGGCAGAGTACAGACTGATCCATATACGTATGCATCTTCAACATAGAGCATGAATGGGCCTTGACACTGCACAGAGGAATGTACTGTTGATTAGACTACCAACACAGATACTTATCATGACAAATATTTAATCTGTATCTTTCTGGTTCTACTGGAGTGAACCTGGCGGCTCAGCGTTGTGGTTTTAAATCCTTCACAAAACACATGACTTGAAAAGCACTCGGAGAGCGCAGAGCTCCGCCAAGACAGAATATTTATCAACCAGCCAACCAGCAGTAACCCACATAGAAACATATATAAACCAGATAGAAACATATGTAAATGAAAAATGTGTCGTAAATGGGATTTTCAATGTTAAATTGAAATATCCACAGAGTTCACATTCCACAGTGGATGTGGACAATTTTGTGCCAAATACAAGATATTGTTATAAGCTACGGGTGTATCAAACTGGAGGCTAATCGGAGTCGTTTTAAATTTTTTATGAATTTTCAAAAATTGCTCAATGATGAGAGATAGGAAAATTTGAGATTCTGTGACCTTGAACTTTGGCCTACATGGCCCAAAATTTAATGGGTTCGTCCCAGGGCCTAGGCCTATCTGTGTGTAAAATTTGATAAAGATGGTTGTAATAATTTTCCCGTAAAGTTGGTAACAAACACACAAAGCAAAGTGATCACAATACCTCCTGGTGGAGGTAACAAGATGAATATTTCGTTAGGCTCATAGCTTAATTGCCTAAGTCATATTTTTTCAGGACAAATCCAATGATGCAAAATGAAACAGCAGTGTTAGGAGAGTAAAGTTACACAGATATTACAATACTATTTGTTAGGCAATTATGGTATGAAGCTAGCGATTTGGTAAAAATACAGCAAGGCGAAATCATCATAACAGACACAGCTATTTTATAGTGAAATAAAATACATAACTACATGCAAATAACATAACTCTTGCATTCAGTTATTTAGCACTTATTTGGTTCAATTTATTTATTTATGTTTAGTTTTACAAAAAAAAATCCAATGTATGACAATGAGACCAATCTGTCAGCGTCAAAATAGAAATGAATACAATAATGAACTCACTATCTGAGTTTTTTTTATCACGCATTTTTGTTTACTCTGTGTAGACAAAGGTGTACATTTTACTGGATGAATTTGATCTTTCTGGTCAGTAATCCATTTATTGGAAAGCTTTTATGAGGGGTTTTGCAAGACTCATTTTCCTGGATCCTTTTGGGAAACGTTCACGTGACAAAGCTGAATACTGAACTTTGAACAGTGCTGATATTTTTCCTTTCAGTTCCTTGCCGTCCAACAGTAACTCATGACTGTTCCCAGACTATTCCCACCATTGCGTCAAATGGGATTTTATTCATTTTTGGGCGTTTTCCCACATAAGTCAGCTCCTGTTTGATTAAACAAACAGCGCAGTAGCAACTTTAAACACTTGAGTGTGTTTGTCAGTTTGAAGGGGCTGTTAAAATGTCTCTTTGTGCTCCAAGTCTCTGCTTTTTGTGTTTGGGTTTAAAACTCAGATTCAGAGGGTTTCAGTAGCTATAAACACTTGAACATGGACTGAGACAAAACTGACTGAGATGAAGGAAGAAATGCAGTGTATTCCAGTTATAGTTTTGTGGTTTCTATGATTAACTCTCTTAAAGTTGGACAGAGGAATCTTTGAAATCAGGGGTGTCAAACTAATTTTAGTTCAGGGGTCACATATAGCCGAATGTGATCTCAAGTGGGCCAGATCAGTAAAATAAAAACTTAATAACCTATTAATGATCTTTTTTTTCTATTTCTAAAAAGTTTTCTATTTGTTTTAGTGTGAAAAAGTAAAATTGCATTATGAAAATAAGAATACTGAGCAACTATGTGCAAAATGAAATTTCTTATGAAAAACTAGAAGCACTCGGAGAGTGTAGACCTCCGCCAAGGCAGATCAGTGGGCCCCCGTGGCCCCCCACACCCCCGGTCATCACCAAAATTTAATCATTTGTTCCTTGTGCCAGTATCAACATTTCCTGAAATTTTCATCCAAATTTATCCATAACTTTTTGAGTTATCTTGCACACAGACAGACAAACAGACAAACCAACACCGACAAAAACATAACCTCCTTGGCGGAGGTAAAAAATTTCAAAAATATTATGTTTCAGCTTATTATTAAAACAAATTACAGATCTATGAATGGACAAGACATGTAGCAGCAGACGTTAAATTGTAGTTGCATTATAAGGTTGTTCATATTTTGTTCAGGTAATTCAAATTTTATTGTGAAAGCATAGTTTTAAAATGTAAATATTTTCATTTTCATATATAGTTTTACGTTATTCAAATTACACCAAGAAGAACATTTGGAGATGTCGTTATTTATAGGTTATTATCCTATTATTAAACATGAGGTCACATTGTGTGACTCCTGAACTAGAAGTGTAATCTTTGCATTTCACAAATTCATCCCATTGGACCGTGTAGGCGGGCCGGTTTTGGCCCACAGGCCTTATGTTTGACACCCCTGATTTAAAGGCTAAAACACTGACTTAAGTTATAGCTGAACTGAGACAATGAAGGGCTTTAAACCCTGGAGCTTTATGTGGATTTCTCACATCGCAGAAAACACTTCAGAGCCGATTATAGACGAATACTAAACACTAAAGCCAACTGATAATGAAGAGGGATTTTTTTTTTTTTTTTATGTTAACTTCCCTTGCAAAATATATCATCCATGCAAACACGTGTGATTCCTTTAGGGGCATAAATGCAAATCCCTGTTCTGTTTGTGGACAGAAGTGTTTTGACTGTAAATGTGCTGCAAAACAGCAATGGAAAGCAGTGAGGAGCATCGTCTTATAATACAGTTTAGCTGCACAGATAAGCTCTATCGAAAATACATTATGAGTTCATCAAAGTAAACTACCTCATTGTTATAAGTAGATTTTTTTTTCCCGAATGAATGGCCAATAAAGGCTGAAAGTCTAAATATAACCATCTACTAGAAACCTCACAACACTGATTACTGTGACACTTTCAACATTTTTTTTTTTTTTAGTATTTTTTGGGGTTTTGTTGCAAGAAACTATGGTCTCAGAAAGAAAACTGCAATCATAGCATAAAACCAATGCAGCACTACATCAGCTATTTACTGATATCAGAAGAAAAAAACATATAGTTGAACTTCTAGCACTGAAAGTGTCATAGCCGCCTGTTTCACACATTGGTTTGATTTGCAGATTAGAGCTAATACAAGCTCCACTTCTAAACAATTGTTTGGATATTTTTGACCATATTCACATTAGGCCTATATTTATTTATTCATCAACCATTTTATTTGTCATCACAATTGAAAAATAAGTCTATTTATCCATGTGCTGTATATGTGCTGAAAATATATGCTATAAAAATATGCTATATGTGTGTTATCTGTATCTAAAAAAAAAATAGCCTATATGACCACTCGTTCCACTAACTTTACTGATTAAAGCCAAATGTATGAGTCAAACTGATGAAACCTTGATGACATTTTTTTTTAAAAGTTGCATTAGAGCATAAAAACATAAAGAGACATCTCCTGTTTACAGTTTAAAATAAATGAAAGCATCCATGTTTTCAGTCGGGGATGTGACCTTGGACCGTTCTCTAAAGTGGCGTTCAACATGAGGTCCTGCAGAGCGGATTGTATAGAAGTCCCAGCAGCCTCTTCGGGGAGAATTCGGCACAGGAGGAGGCGGTGTGGGAACCCTCTGCATCTTTCCATTGTTATTTTTTTATCTCTTTCGTTCTCACCCACCTCCTCCTCCTTCATCATATGCTTATTTTTTTCTTCTTCTGTGTCTTTTTGCTCATAACACATTCCCCCATATTCGTCCTCGACTCCCAGCTGTGCTCTTTGCCTTTCCCTGCTCCCCCTGTTGTTGTTGCCCCCCTCCCACACTGACATCCAACCCCCCCCTCCCGATCCCTGCATGTTTGAGGTCATCTGACCAGACCTCCTTCAGAACTCTGTCTCCTTGCCATTTCCTATTTCCCGTCCGGCAGCTCCCCTCCTTCCTCTTCCTCTGCTACCGAAATGGCTGAGCTCCATTAGTGTCACCTGGCTGAGCTCCAGACTCCTCTGTGATGCCTTCAGGTTCATCAAGAAACTCCAGTTTAGGAGACATTGTGCTTTTCACACCGACCTTGTTTGGTTTAGAGCCAAACCTGCAGGTGTGAAACCTCACCTGGAAACCACGGCAAACCAAGTCAACTTGTGAAAGTGTCTATAGGTCTTTCACGCCATTTTCAGCTCATGAGTGAAGCCGCTGTGTCATCGTTGTCCTCGTCTTTGTTAGCAATTTCTTCAAACATCTCCTCTGACCAAACTACTGATCAGATTCATTTAAAATTTCTGAAATATTAAACATTCACCTTTACTTCTAATGGGCCATATATTGATGGCTTATAAAATGGAAAGGGTTCCAGATATCAGTATAGTTACTATGAGCACTGATTGGAAGTCATATAGGGACTTTCACTGAATTAGTTGAGTTCTCCTCCAGTGAAAGTACCACCCACTTCTATTAGGAGATTCATCTCCTGCATCAAAACCACTGTGACATAGTGCTAGAACCTGACAACCTCACAAATTCAACTTGTTATTGATTCTTGATAGAACATGTCATTGAGATACAGGGACACTAGTCCTATTGTTAGTTTAAAACTTGAACAAATGAGTTGACAGAATTTCTTCAAATTTCAGACAATATGGTTCCCAAACTTTTTCAGCTCAAGACCTGAAATATTAGTTTGTTTTACAGACTCTTTCATGTCAAAGCACTATTTAATGAAGTCCACTTTGCTGGAATATGAGAACATTAATCATGGATAGAAAAATTTGATTAATAATCACTTCTAGCAGTGACAAGCAATGTTAGCCATCAGCAGACATGCAAATGTTCACAGAGTGACTGACCTGCCTGTTTTATTTTACACTGTTGTCATCTTGTTAAAAACAGATGCTGTTTTCATCTTGTCTTTTATGTCTCCTTTATCTCCGTCTCCTACATTTCATATGGTGTCAGTAGGTTGATACTTACATACACACACCTCCATAGAATGCACTTCATTGGTTTTAATCAGGAAAATAATTTCACATCACATCACATACCCAATTAAAATACCATTATGAACTGTTTTGGGTCCTGACCATAGACTGTGTAGTGGATGGAGGAGCCATGACATCATCCATAAAAGGTTAAAGGTTAAATCACTTTATTATCCTTGTAGGGAAATGCGGTTTCTGCATTTTACTCATCCTAATACACACAGCACCTAATACATAGCACACACTAGGAGCAGTGAGCTGCCATTGAAGACGCTTAGGCACCAACTCCAGATCCTCATCAGCATGGTGGTCAGGGGTTCTGACAGAAGAACTAACTTATATGTCCCGGTTTTTAATGGTAGGGAAACCCACACAGCATAGAGAGAAAAGGTACACACAACATAGAATCAAACCCAGAACCTTTTAGTCATGAAGCCAGTAGCTTGTGATTTGGTCATTCACATGTTTCTTTGTGGAGATGAAGTGACCGTATTTGGACAACAGGTCCAGAATGTTGTTAGTATGAGGGGTCATAGGTGAGCTAATGCTAAGCGCTAGTTTACTAGTTTGGTAAAATGATAAACTTTGTCGGGCATAACTAAGTCATTTTACAGTCTAGTTTGAGAAACCTATTAACCATAACTACAGTGAAGGCATCTGTCAGGAACGTATTATTATTATTATTATTATTATTATTATTAAACAACCAGAAACTTAGGAAGTCCATTTCAGTAGATCAGGGGTTCCCAAAGTGGGGTACGTGGAAGATGCCCAGGGGTACTTGAATTAAAAAAAAAAAAATGCATTAAATAAGTCATCATGCACTGAATACAAAATAAATAATGAAAATTAGTGCTGAAATGTAAAACAAATACATTCATATTATAGTTTCATTGTCAATCATCTTGTTTAAGCTTTGGTAACATTTAAAGAATATTTCTATTTTATATTATTCAAAATGAGTTTATTTGAGTGGCTAAGTAATTATTTTTTCTTAGTGACAGGTTCATTCATTAAATAATAAACAATTTTTCTTATCAATGAAAGAGGGCACTTTTCAGTTTATATTTTGCACACAAAATTTACTTGTAAGAATGTGTTAATTATTATGTATTACAGTTAAATATAGGTTTGTTTACAATGTTTTGAAAATGTAACAGATACAATTAGCACAGGATCAAATTTTGCCAAATTTTTTAAAATCAAAAATGCTGAAGCAAGAGTTGGGGGTACTTGGCTAAAAATTTATATTTCAGGGGGCACTCCACTGTAAAAAGTTTGGGAACCACTGCAGTAGATGAACGAGCTGTCATACCTACCTGGATTAAGGATGGACCACCATGTCAGCTACTGTGGAGTTCAAATAAAATGAGTCACACTGGAGTGATCCCTGAAAAAAATTACTGATATATTTTTAAGTCATTGCCCTGACCCTAAGTTTGGGTAAGGCAGACTAGGACTCAAAGACGAACTGAAAACCCATTTTTTTCTGTAATGTCAGACTTTTAGAGGCCAGTTATGAAAAAAAATCACACATGTAGTGTGATGTGATAATATTTTGTACGTGAAAGATCAACTTTGAGCATGAAAACTCAGCAATTATTCGATTGAATTATGAACTGATTAGATTTCAGTGGCTAAAGGTCAAAGGTTAAGCTTCTTGTGACCTCTGAATATACAATTTTGACCTTTACTGTTAGTAAATGAGAGAACTACATGAACAGAACATGATATTGAGACAGAGAGATGAAGAAATTACAGTGCTTTTCATTTTACTTTTTATTTGCTCCCATTACACCAAGTATAACAGGAAAAAGATACATTTTGGGCGCTACCTCTTTTGATGAGGAGCTTCTCTAGAAAAAACATTTTAGAATAAAATAAGGTGTACATGAAATTGGTTTTCATAGTATATTTAAGGGAAAAGCAACATAAAAAGGGTAATTCAGATCAATTTCTCAGTGAATCATGTGCTTTAAGCAAACCTACTATCTTGAATGCACTCAGTCACAACAAATAAAATCATTTTATTGATTAAATATCTTGAGTGTAGCCAAATAGAGTTCACCTGGAGGCTAAAAAGTTCATTTTATTTGTGTTTCAGCTCATGATGTAGGACACAAAATACCTGTACTGATGATGGAGCGGTATGTCAAACAAAGTCTACACAGATTATCGTATTGAATGTTCTTTCCACCTTCCAGCTTCAGATTTTTTACTCACTGTTTTCTTATCAACCATTGTCCTACATTTCAGTCCCCAAAGTGAATTTGTTGCCTCTCTGGATAACTAACTAGTAAAACCACACCACAGCTGAAAGCCAGACATTCTTAATAGGATACTATATCAGGCATGTAGAGCTGTGTCTGGGCTCGAATTCTACATTAACGCGAGGGGTTTTGGCAACTGAAAAACATTTTTGTAAACAACCAAAAATGCACCAAGAGGATTCATACCAACATTCAGTCTTCATGTGGTCTGAGTTATGTAACACACATATTCTGGTATCATGACTTTATACAGAACATGAGCGTCGTGACTACATCTAATCCACATTTATTTCTGTCTATAGCAAGGGGAAAAAAGGTCCCATTTCAGAAAGCTCTCCAGTTTGGTGACCTAGAAATGAGGGAAACTCCAGATCTTCACAAACTGAATTCAATTCAACTCTGTGGCAACTTACTCAGTGCAACTTATGTTGAGTGCAACTAACTGTAAATTTTTGTATTTCTTCATCCTCTTACTCTCTGATATGTTGCTTCATTTCATTGGATAATTTCACTGCACATATCAAAAGCATGGATGCATCAATAATCCACACGTGGTGATTATAGATCTTGCTTCATATATACATTAGCTTATCTGTACTATCAGTTTTTCCCTTTCCTGTTGTGTTGTTTTTAAACTAACTGTGTAATGTTGATATCGCGTCAGCTTGTCACTACAGTTCACCTCCGCAGAACCTTTCAATACTGTGAGTTTTTATTTAAACAACATTATACCTAGCACTATAGAGCTGTTGCCAATAAGTAAACATATATATAATATATATGCAGTTATTAGCTGCAATAAAGGGAAATTCAATTACATACTGGATAATGAGAGTATTTAAGTGTCAGCAGTTAAAATTATTCAGTTTAAATTTATGCAACAGTAGTGCTATAGAGGTCTGGTTTGTGTTCAGTTTTAACAAGATGCTGTCATACTGAAATTGCATAGCCAACTCTATGTAATTTCGTGAGTGATGGGTTTTGTTGTGTGTATGTACCTCCTAGTTTCCTCATGTTAAAGAAATGCAGCATAATCTATTGAAGTGCCATCTTTGATCATTTATTTTGCCATCACCTGGGACAAAGTCCATAATCACCTTTTGAGTGTAATGTTTTTCAAATGGTCTAACAAGGAACCTGAACCCTACCTCCCTCTGGACTCTGTTGTAGAAACTCTATCCTTCATGGCTGTTTGAGCTGCTCATAGGTGTTTTTTCAGACTGGGAGGGGTTAAATATGTGATTGACATGAGACATGAAATGGTATCAAGTCACTTGGACTGAGAGGAGAGAGCTGCAGAAGGAAATTGTGTGGGTTTTTTTGTGATTTGATGAATGGGAATGTATTTTTGCACGTTATATTTTTACCTCTAGAGAACTGACATGTTGGATCCACTGTTTGATTACCTGTTGCAGTTGTCAGTGCCTTTTTCATTGACACCTGTTGAACATACTGAGACTTGACTGATCAGCTGTTCTGAAACCAAACCACCTCAAGGTTTAGCAACTAAGAGTTGAGGGTTAACTTCAGTCTTTGTTAAACCCATCCCCAGGTAAATGTAAAAAAAAAAAAAAAAAAAGTCATTAAAACATGAGCTGACTGGCCTTTAACATGAGTGAAAGTATTGACAAAGTGAAAAGCAGACTTGCATTCCTTTCTCTTTAAGTCTCCATAATCCTTTCTGCAGATTACACCCAGTCATCCCCATTCCTAGCTGACATGAAAACTGGTGAATTGCCGCTTTCATTTTCTAAAAACAGATCTCGTTAAACTTAACCATAGAGTTCATTAAGTGAACATCACCCATCGACATGTAAAATCTTTATTTTAAAATTGCCATCACAGCCTCCAGCAGCTAATGCACTCCCTTATTCCTGTTATTAGTTCCCTGTACAATAACACCAATCTAACCCAAGACTTTTTACTAGAGTAGGGAAATAAAAAGTAAACATACCAAAATTAACATGAATGCATGAGTCTGTCACTGTCTGCAAAACGCTGCAGGTATTTTCCCTCTTCTGTGGGTTTTTGTTTTGTTTGAAGTTGTTTTAGATGATAGTGTAAGGAGGCAGGAAATAGAAGGATCTCTTGTACTCGTTCCAAACTTCTCACTCTGGACTTTTTGTGCATTCAGTGTAACTGTGTTATGGTTGTGCTGGTTGTGTGTGCCTGCCTAAATGTTGGTCGTGCAGTTTGTTTGGTATTCTGACGGGGGTCTCATTCTGGTCAGCTGACCTCCCTCACCACCTGTGGTCTCTCTCTCTCTCTCTCTCTCTCTCTCTCTCTCTCTCTCTCTCTCTTTCTCTCTCTCTCCCCTTTCTGTGCCTCTTTCAATCAGCCAGTCTATCCCGACCATCAGCGTGGCGTGGGCGGGTTTGTTTGTTTGTGCCAGAGAGTGTGTATTTGTGTGCCTCTCTTTCATGGACTATCAGAATCATCAGCAATCTCCTGCATCGTTCTTCCCCTGATTGAGCTGAAGTCGGGGCCCCTGTCTGGGATAGCTGTTTGTTCGGCTTGTGTGTGTGTGTGTGTGTGTGTGTATTTGGCTGTGTTTCCAGAACTTTATGTTCCTCGGGATCACAGATTAGCCAGTGCTGTATTGTTGCTCTGTGTTTGTGTTCGGCCAGGCGCCACAACTACAGGAAGACCCACTGTAAGCAAGTAAAGGTGTGTGTGTGTGTGTGTGCGTCTGCATGGATACGTGTGTATTTTGGGTGTGGGTAAACTGTGTGGCCTTTTTTGACCCTAATTTAACTTTTAAAGTTGAATGAAATATATTTGACAATTAAACTGAAAACAGCCCGACACAAATGTTGACAAATTGAAGGAAGATTTTGCACAAGTGCACAGAAATTAAAAAGACTTTCTTTAATTTAATGGAGCTAATTCATGACTCAAAGTTCAACAACGCTGAATATTTCCACAAATTAGTTTTGCTTTCTCAACCGAAAAAAACAAATCCAGCGCAAAGTATTTTCACTTACAAGGTTGGAATAACTTTACTGTTGAGTTTTAGTCAGGAAAAAGGATTTTTAAAAAGGGGAGAAGGATTCCCTTCTAAATTACTTGAACATGGGAAATGTGGTTTTGGAATGTTTTCATGGTGTAATGTTTTAAACCTATGGGATTACACATGAGATCTGTGTTACAACATGTTGCAACAGGTATCCAACATATCACATGGATCCACACAAGATTGATTATGTGTGGAAAGTAAAGGAAATTAATGTGCGGTTGTTGTAAGTGAAGAGTGATTTGAAGCGCTATACAGATATTTTAGAACTGAAATTGATCTTAAAATCAGTTCATATGCAAGTAGGGGTTGAGGCTGTGAGGGAAAAATGTGAAGAAGAAAAAAACCCTATGAAACCAGTGAACTGAGAACAATATTAGTTGCCGAGCAAAAGGGTGTTAAACCCATGGAAAGTGCACATGCACCTACACATGCACCTACACACCTGCTCTGGTTACTGGATCTGTTTCCTATAAGCACCTCTTGGCTTGTTATCACAACAGTCACACAGACACCAGGGGTTAATGTGGAGGCCTGTGTTTCTGTTTGTAAAATACATAAACAAATCTGACATTTTAGTCCAAACGTGACACAGCTGTTTGTATGCAACGTAAGAAAATCTTTTAAATAATTAGTAGGTGGGTGTACGCATGACCACTGTCAAGTATCCTGATAAATATTGTGTTTTTTGCCTTTAAAGTGACTGAAACCTTCACATAGTGCTAGCTGCAAATTAATAATTTTTTCATCTTGTCATTTAGATGACATTCTCAATTTAGTGTGAATGTTTTCCTCTTTCGAACTTTATTCTGTTCACAGTTAGTGCATAAACAACAAAATCTGTATTTCATTTTTACATCATAATATTACATCTTGAAAGATCGCATCATTTTCCATATTAGTTCATCCACAGTATTTGATTTTTGTCCATTACCACACATGAAATCATTCTTTTTAGCAGTACACTAATGTATAATAATGATTAAAAATGGTTAAAATCTGTCTGCATTCATGTCCATATGTAAAAACTTTGTTGATCTTGTTCCATCCCTCCACTCAAAAACATAAATAAACATATGTGAAGCTTATTTTCTTACTTTTGTACACGATGCACTCTTAGATAATCGTGAACAACACCCACTTTATCTCCTCATGTTTTCACGCAGATGCAAACAGATGAAGCGTTGTGCAGATGGCTGCTGTTGCTGCCGCTGCAGGGCAGAGCTGTATTAACAGTCTCATTACTGCCCACAGCAGCAGCAGCAGATACAATATGTCTCAAAGCTGTCCTGCCGTTATTGTTTTCATGTTTGCATTTGTTTGGTTATGATCCGGGCTTGAACCTGAGCGTCGTGCAGAGGTTTATTATTAGTGTGTTTATATGTGAGTGAATGTGTGCATGTAGGCCCGACCATCGCCCCGGGTTCCAGTTTAGAGGCTTCAACTGACAAGTTAAAAGCTCACAGAGAAAGGGGAGGTGATTGAAAATGCTGCAGGGTTTGTAGAGAATGAAAAATAAATGAAGCGACGAGGGCTAGAGAGATAGCTGCTGTCACAACATCTTCATTTAAAAGAATAAAATCAAGAGAAAAGTACAGTTAATTGTCTAAAAAGCACAGCGAAGGTTAAAAAAACATCTCCTGACTTGACCTGACCTGAAACTAATACAACTTTTCGGGTAAAGTCAAGTCAAGTACACCTTACTGTCAGTATCCTGCAAAAATACTTATGATAAATAAAAAGTACAGGGTTTCCACAAAGTCTCTTTACAATTTAAAAGATTTATTACAAAAGCAATTGGTGAGATATGTTAATCAGATTTGTTCTATGTACGGTTATCAATGGCTCATAGGCATGGTGCAGGAGGGAGTGATGAGTTTTATTTAGGGCTGGGCAACAAAATGATAATCAGCTAAAATTTACTCATGGGGTCAAATGAGTGGCCATTTTTGTCAAAAAAAAAAAAAAGTTGTAAGAATCGCATAGAACTATGTTGAAATAGTGCTAATACATTTGTGCACAGACTACTGATATTATTTGACAGTGGAAGCTATAGTTTTAGAAATACTGGATTTTGAATAGCACGTGGATGTGAAAACTTTTGCTGGTGGACGGACGTGACATTACCCATGATGATCTGGTCAGTACCAGTACTTTATTAGTAATAAACTTATATACTTACTATTGCTAATTCTCCTCTTATTCATAAATGCTAGTATTGTGGATCTAAAACAATAACAGCTGACACAAAAACACAAAATGTGGCAGTGGACGGATGTGACATTGTTGTTACGGATCCCATCATACTGATGCTCGGCAGCCATGTCACCGTTTCCACAAATGATCCCTGTGCAAAAACTAGTATCAGAATTATTTATTGTGTAGTTTCATCATACCAAAGAGTAAATAACAATATAGAATTGTTATTTCTTTGTAAAAATGCTTATTATTAGAAAACTGTTGATTTAAAAAGTGACGTGTGACATTCTTAATGTATGTATTGGCGTAACATAAGCAGGATGGATCAGCACCATACTCCATATTGCAACCTGTAAAAATAAAACATGTGATATGTAGTATAGAATCTTGTAAGAAAAACTGGGGAGTCTAAAAGAATAGAATATTTGTTTTTCAGGTAAATTCAGTTAAAATATAACTTGGCCATTTGTGACATGAAAATATAGCATTAATTGTGATGAAACTGGACATTTTTGAGCTGAAAACATAGTTCATATGACCATCAACATTTTGCAACAGAACTGAAATCCTGTAAATTTGCATAACTTGCATTTACCAACACAAAGTTCCTTTGAGGATTCACTTATATTGATTTCTTATGCACAAAGACATAAATAAGACCTCTAAGCAAATTTTAGCCGTAATGATATGTATCACGATACAACTTTTCCTCAATAGAAATATGATACATGCTCGATTCAATTTCGATAGATTTCTTTCGTCTATGTTTTGACAGACGTAAGAACAGCCTATCACAATTAAGTAGCGCCGCACTGAACCAATCACGCTAGAGCCACATCAAGTTAGGTTGACAAACACAGCACACGCGTAAGAGCAGTCGCAGCACACACACTAATGTTTGGGCTGCAGTGGGAGGTTGAGTGCTCCCTCAGGAGAAAATCTGACTGAGAACTCAAGCGACCAGGTTACTGACAAGTAGGGTGCGGCATAGAAGCCGGTAGTCTGATGTTCAAAGCATGTTAGGTTTTATTTTCAGTTTGCACCAGTTATGGCAGTTAAGGAATGCACCCCGCATATACACCCCCCAGCATTGTTTCATGAAGATGGTCTGTTTTGTTTTTCTCTTTTAAAACTTAATAATAATAATAATAAACTTTATTTGTATAGCACCTTTCATACAGAAATTGTAGCCCAAAGTGCTTCACATTGATTGAAAAAATACAATATTAAAATACATTAAGATTTGATTATACATCAAGAAATAAATTGAAATTTGAGAGAAATACAATAAAATAAAAATAAATATAAAAACAGCGCACATTAAAATATTTGATTATGCATAGAATTTTTGAAGTGCAAGAAATAAGATGAAATTTGAGAGAAATACAATAACTTGAAAGCTTTTGCCTGCTGGTCAGACTTTTAGTTTAGTTTTAAATATATGTACCTGTTTTATGTATCTGAAACAGTTGTATAATATTCTTCAGCACATCTGTCAGGTTTAACCTAATAAATGATATTTAAATCAAAAATAGCCTTCTGATATCTTCACATCTAACTTATGAGTAACGGAAAATTTAAGCTTGACAAAAAGAGTGATCTGATTTACATTGTGGTACATATCGATATCATCTGATATGAAAAAAATTATCCAGATATGATTTTTTTTCCACATAGCCCAGCCCTAGTTTTATTAAACAAAAGTGAGTATGAGTATACAACATGCAACATGAGTATACAACACACATAAACCTGAGGATGAAATAAAAACCTGAAGGAGGAATAGAGTCTGCAGTGCTGTGGCAAGAACATTAGTGGAGAAATGGAATGGAGGGTATGAGGTATAATGATCTGGTACCACACAGCCGCAGAGGAGCCGCTTATATGGGCTCCTGCTGATAAGGAGCTGTGGCTATGGGGCACACAGCAGGTGAGTCTGATTGATGAGGGAGGGGTCAGCGGCAACACCAGAGAGGGCCGTGACAATTGTGGGATCATGTTCAGTCGAATCATTGGTCCATTTTTCTTCAACGAGAGATCAATTAGTGCAAATGTTGACCTTGACCTTTTGACTGAATATGTGTCACCACAACTGGATGACCTTCAACCAAACATCATTTTCCTGGTAGATGGTGCACCACCACATTGGGGTCTCCATGTTGGTGGGTTCCTAAATCAAACATTTCCAGACCAGTGGATTGGAAGGGATTCCCTGAACACCTCATTTACCAGATATCACTCCCATGGATTTCTTTCTATGGTGTTAAGTTAAAGATATTGTGTATCGAACAAAGATATAGCACGTCAATGACCTGAAGCTAAAGATCACTGATGCCGTTGACACCATTGATGAGCCTATGATATAGATAACATGAAAACAAATCCAGTCCCGTCTGGATGTTCTTTGTACAACTAATGGTGCCCATATAGAGGTGGATTACATAAATGAAGCAAAAAAAATCAATATTTACTTTTCATTTTGTGATAATTTCCACAGATTTGTCTATTCATTTGCTTTTGTAATAAATTTGTTAAATTGTAAAGAGACTTTATGGACACCCTGTCCTGTAAAAGGAATCTGCGTAAATGACAAACCATCGCAATCCATGTAACAGCCTTTATAAATCAGACTTTTGAGGAGATATGACGTTAATAAATCACAAGTTTTTTTTACATAATTCTGTATAAATACAGTTATGCAGAGTTAACAGGTGCCTCTTTGTGTCTTATTGGTAAAACAAACACAGTCTACTCAGGCCTTTTACACTAGATTCAATGCAACAAGTGCAAATATCAGAACATGAACAGTCACTTCTATCAAAAAGTCTTATTTAAGGTCTAATATTTAAGTTGTTTTTTTTTTTTAAATTCTTGACATGTAATTTTTTGCAGTATATATTTGTACACATGACCACAGTAAACTCACTTCACTTTAGCAGTAATAAAAGCAGCAATTGTGTGTGTGTGTGTATGTGTGTATTTAAAGTGACAATGCAGTTTATTAACAGATGTGAGGGAAACAGGAATTTTTCAGTCGGCAGGGTGTGTGTGGTTTGTGTGTTTTATGCAGCTGAGAAATGTCACAGGTCGTATTCTTGGGCTGTTCTACTGCATTTCTATAGGCATTCACTGATGTAAACCGTCAGCGAATGTCGATAGAAATGCAGTAGAACAGCCCAAGAATACGACCTTGTTTCCAAAGCTGTTAATGGCACGGACGTCTGACAGGTAGAACATAAAGATAATTGCTAGTGATGGTTTCTAAAACAAGTTATTCCACTTTGTGAAATGTTGTAAATGTCAGGTGCACCTTATAATGGTGTATTTTACCTTAAGAAAATATATTAGCTCTGTGGACAAATGAAATGACAAATTCAGTCGTAGAGCAGTAAAAATTCAACATTATTCAGTGTTGGGTTTTTTTGTTTGTTTTTTTGCTTATTTCTTGATTCTCTTTAATACATTAGTAGTAGTATCTATAGTTGTCGTAAAACTCAGCATTTAATATTTTTGTTTTTATTATACTAAAACAGGCTAATGTCACTCTTCTCATACCCGAGTCTGTTTACTGTAATATATAACACAATCATACAGTTTCACTTTCTACTGTAATACAAATAATAACGTTTTACCATTAATAATTCTCAGGAATGTCAAACCAAACCTCCAGAACAAACGCTGAAGGCATGAATCAATCAATCACTGGCTCCACGCTTCAATAGCTCCTACCGTCCAAAGGTTATTTATCGGCTAATGTTGAGCTCCACCTGATCAATCAGTGCATCCATAGAACAAACTGCTGCCTCTTTCTTCTCTCTAAGTGCTGCTTTTAAACTATTTGTCAGTGGTGTGTCCGTGCCTCGTCACTCGTGCATGCTCATTGGCTGTGTGCCTCGCTGGGGTTTAGAACGGCGGTGTTACTTCTGCCACACAGGTTTCAATATGTGAGGTATTTTACATTTTCTTTCTGCCTCTCACTGTGTGTGTGTCCACGTTGAAGAACAGAAACAACTTGGATGAGTTTAGGGAAAGATCATGATTGAGATTAGAGGTGCACCAAAAGTGGATTTTTAAAGGTCAACATTGTAATAGTTTCTAAAAAGAAAAACTGAGTTGAACTGAATTGAATTGAAATGAAATGAATTGAATTGAATCTCAGCCCTGCGATGAACTGGCGACAGGGTGTACCCCGCCTTCGCCCATAGGTAACTGGGATAGGCACCTCTGCGACCCCCTCGGGGACAAAGCAGATGACGAATGAATGAACTGAATTGAATTAGTCAACCAGTATCACATCAGTGTTGAAAAAACAACACTATAGCAAATGATCTATTTTTGACTTGATTAGAATCTTGAAAAAGAAAAAAAACGAGGCAATTTTAGGTGCATTTTTTTTCTTTTTGGCCTGTTTTTTTTCCCACAAGGTTAGTAATTCCACTCAAGAAGTCTGATGTTTGTTAAAGTTCTGCTTATATCAATACTTAATGTCCTAATTGTGCTGTGTTTAGCTGAAATTAAAGCAAGTACTCTGGTAACTTGAGTTTTGTCATCATAATTACAAGAATTGAAACAATAAAAATTACACTAATTTATTGGTTTGAAGCTGGAAACAGTGGTCTCCTATCAGCTGTCAAGTTATTTTTTTATTATTTATTTATTTTTCAGATTGTAATTGGTTAGTTTTGGAAAGTCTGGACTGGATTATAAATGTATTTCTACAGATAAAATGACACAAATAGATTATTTTGCTTAAATGTGATTTATTTGTTAATCCCATTTAAACCAATATATAGCTTAATGCTTCTAATTGTTCTTCAGTAGACCTCAAGAACACATGGAAATATTAGCCTATGTAAAACACAAAGGCAGCAAATTTTGCGAAAATAACACGTGTGTTATTCCCAAAACATTTGGCTACGACTGCTGATATGGTTTAGTCGTCTAAAGTTCCCTGAAATTGGATTTGCCCCAGCTAACCTTTAGTGCAATACACACTGACATTGTCAAATCCAGAGTGATGGACGTGTTTGGCAGATTCCATGCTGTTGCTCGCAGTGTGTGGTATACACAACCATATGGAAATGTAGTTGATTTTTGTTATTTCTTCTTATTAAAGAAGAAAATGATATTGCGATTGTGACTTGAATTGTGATTTAAGTGGGAATGGTTATTTTCGGGGGAAGCACAGCAGTGTAGTGGTACTGCAGTGATTAACACTATGGTCTCACAGGCTCACATTCTTATTCTTATACCTTATTCCTGTAACAAGTATTAACACAATCACAATGTTATTTTTACCTCCGCCAGGAGGTATTGTGTTCGCTTTGCTTTGTGTGCGTGCGTGCATGCGTGTTTGTTTGTTAGCAAGATAACTCAAAAAGCTATGGATGGATTTTCATTAAATTTTCAGGAAATGTTGATACTGGCACAAGGAAGAAATGATTAAATTTTGGTGGTGATCGGGGGGGAGGCACTGATCTGCTTTGGCGGAGGTCTGCGCTCTCTGAGTGCTTTTCTGGTTTTCATCAATTTTTTTGTCGTCCATCATCCATTTTGTTTTTAATGACTGTGACACTTGACTTTCTGTGATTTCTGTGATATTCCACTTGGATGTGTTGTGATTTCAATTACATAGTTATTAATTGTTCAGCCCTGGTATAGACACATAAATCTGACCATTTGCAAAAAACATTGTGGATTTTCTATCATAAAAACTGATTTTAGAAACAAATTCACTTGCAGTTTGACCAAAGCCATTATTTTTTAACATCACCTGACTTCCTTATTTTTTGCTGCTTCAGTGACTCTAAACGAGGAGATGAACTTAAATGGCTTAAACTTATGATTTAATATTTTTGTCCTTCTTCTTCTTCTTCTTCTTCTTCTTCTTCTTCTTCTTCTTCTTCTTCTTCTTCTTCTTCTTCTTGTCTTTGACCTCCCCACGTCTGAACCCAGACCTCAGCCTTGGTCCAAAGATCCTTCTCACCTGTTATTCTTGTGACTCTCAGACCACATCAGCCTCTTTTACAGCTACAGTAATGAAATAAAATCCCATGTTAGGAGCACAAACACAACAAAAACAATCCAAGTGTGCTGCCGGTTGACGGCAAATCCTTTTAGGGCAGCTCATTCAATGTTTGCGTGCGTGCAGGGTGATGAAAATAGCTGGCAGCCCGCATCGTCGTGGCTTAAGTTACTATTCTCAAAGGTCTAAAAACGGTGTTAAGATGTGCCAATGTATCAGAGCAGAACAAAGGATCTTATCGCTCTGCTTTTCTGGTGAGATCAGAAGTAAGAGCTGTGATTCATATGATGTTCTGAAACCAGCATAGTCAAATTTCTTGTGTTTGATTTCTGTTATGATGAGGGTGTTGAAAAGTGTGCTTTTTTTAGTAACCACTTACCTTACAATAAAATTTCAGCTTTGATGATATAGTGTCCTTTAACAGTATACCCATTGGCTTTTAGGTACGTGTACTGGAGTATATGCATGCACACATGTTCTTGAACATGTGCTAGTACATTGATCTGTGGTTCAACACATCTGCAAACACTGATTGTTTAACTGATAGGCAGAAAATCTAACATTGAACACTGGTGTAATCACCTTTGATGAAACAGCTTTCCTCAGGTAGTGTTATGATTTTGCGTAATCATTTTAAGCCACTTGCAAAAGAAAAAAAAATGAAAAAAACAAAACAAACAAAAACCGAAACATCAGTGTATTTTGTTACTTTTTCTGAAAATAACCCCTTACCCAGGGCATGTAAAATGCCACATCGGGCTAGTAAATCTAGATGAAATAGAATTAAATATATTATTTCTTCTGGGGCTAATGATTAATGTAGCTAAGGAGTGAACTATCTCACTTCCTTCCTTCCTTACAATCAATTTTTTCTCTCTTTTTTTTTTTTTTTTTTAAATCTTTAATAATTGACTTTTGTAGGTTTTCTGTTGAAGTTAGGTTGCTCATCCAGTTTCTGAAAAAATAACATGAATGTTTTAAAGAGCCGACAGTTGCACATGGATGGCATAAGAAGGTGGCAAATCAACCAACCTGACAAAAACACAATTACATCTGACAATAAAGGCTATTAACAAGTTACGTTTGTTTTATTATTTAACCACTTATAAATAAAATATTCTGTATAGAGGTTTGACTGTGCATGTACATTTCTGGCCCACTTACCTGACCAGGTAAATGAAATCAAAACATTAATAAAGGCTCAGTGTGTGGCATTTAGTGACATCTAGTGGTGAATTTTCAGATTGAAACCAGCTAAAATCATCCTAAACCCCTGCCTGGCTGTAGGAAAAGAACCAGTATTTGTCTCATGGACTGTATATAATGAGTGGAACCTTAATGTCACCTCTGGTTTTCTGAACTGCTGTTTCGAAGTCAGTTGTTTCGGATTTGGTTTCCACATGTTGGTTGTTTGGAACTGGTACTGACCATATATGGAAAAGAGGGGCGGAGCTCCGGTTGCACCAAGGGTCACAGCCATCTGGTATGGGTCATGGGTGAGCTAATGTTAAATGCTAGCTCACTGTGTTCAAATCGATATCAAATCCTTTTAATCAGTCCTAGGTCGAATCAACAGTAGAAAAATCACCACTTAGAAGATCCAGTTAAAACAAAAGAACCTGAAATTACTCCTGTGGAAAAAATCTGAAAGTCTGTGGGAACCTGTGCTTTTGGAGCCAGCCCATGGGGTCATCAGTGGAATTACAATTTTAAGATACTTCCCCTTTGTCTTCAGTTTTGGAGTTGAGGTCCTTGCGCCACGTGGATCAGAGGAGTAACCGGTTAAAAGCCCAAATATAGTAAGTGAATGTAATGCATCCGTCCTTAATAATGAATGGTACCTGCTATAAAATGGAAAAAGAGCTAGACAGTGTCAGAGTTGCTGTAGAAATAGGTAGTCCGTTCCTTCTCTCTAGTTATCAGCGGCTAAGTTAAGAAAACACAACAGGTATAATAAAAACATAACTATGAATATTATATTGAACTTTTATGAGTAGATCCTCCTGAAGTCCCCTTAAACTTTGATCTTAGTCCTTTTTTATCATTTTGCAAACAGGACATTTACTATCTGTTTTTGCAGTGTTGTAAAAACTCCAACTACTTCCACCACTGGTTTGTTGTCTTTTTCTGCTCAGCGTGTTATCATTACTCACAGCTTTTGAGCGTGACCTTATCGTGCGTCGAGTCTTTGGTCAGCGGGCGGTGTTTGAGTCTGAAGTGACAGAAAGTTGGTTTGTGGTACGTTTGACCTCAGGCTCATCTGTTTGTCTTCACATGTTCATTTCATAGCCGAAGGGCACCGGATAATTCCATGGAGGGTTGGTGCCAGCAGCAGCTGAGAGGCCACAAGAGCCAACACTGGCTGTTGGAGAGTCTGTGACCTTCGTAAATCATCATGAGACAGTGTTGTGACAGGCATGGTGTTTATTGGTTACATCTGTAATTGGCTGCAGATGATTTAGCAGATGTCTAGCCTGTATATGCATTAGAGGTTGACTGATATCACTGGTCTACAAGTAAAATGCTTCCAGAATAAAAGTAGTTAAACTTTACCAAATTTGAGTCACTAATAAAGAAAAATTAAATCAAAAGTTGTAGTTGGTTGTAGTTTCTAAGATACAGTCTTAGGCCAAAATGCGAAATTCTGAGAATTAATGAGAGAATGGGTTTTATTCAAAAGGACTGTTTGTCTCAGAGTTAGCGCATCCACCTCAAAACAGTGTCTGCACATTACAATACAGTCACTTTTCTGGTTCTTTGTAGTGGAACATTTATAAATCCATTGTATAAATGTACATAAACCAACATATATGTGTAATAACACACCATCATA
Source organism: Sphaeramia orbicularis (assembly GCF_902148855.1). NCBI lineage: Eukaryota > Metazoa > Chordata > Actinopteri > Kurtiformes > Apogonidae > Sphaeramia > Sphaeramia orbicularis. The sequence continues at coordinate 36,908,425 of NC_043971.1, read as the reverse complement.
TATACTGAAAACATGAGCTAACCACCACTTTTGTAATTTGTTTTCCGATTCATCTTATTAAAGTATGTAAGATTTTGCACATTTAATGTCTGAAACAGATATTTTCTAAGAAATTGTAGAGCACTGTATGGGTTTTTCTAAGGCTGATGCGGATTTTAAAAACTTGGTCTGCTGGTGGCCGATATCTACAGCCAGTTTTTGAGGCGGATATTTGATGCCAGTTTTTTTTTTTTTTTTTTTTTTAATCACATTGAACGGAAAATACAATTGAAATACTCAGATAATTAGGATTTTTATGCAGCAATAAAAATGAAATTATTAATACACATACACATAGTACTCTTTTAATATTTATTGAATTTCAAGTGCTGCCCACACAGGTGCCTGATCAAATATCTCATAACATTTTTACTACTGATCAGATATTGGCTTTCAAAAAAAAAAATTAAGACCAATGGCCGATAAACAAAATCTAAATACTGGGCCCATATATTGGTCTACCTCTAATTTGTGTATAGGAGAAACACAAAGCACCTAATGGACTGTGGAAATGATTTATGAATGGATGTTGTGGAATTTGTTTACAAATCTAAGCAGCAGCAAATATTTACAGCACTGATGGATTTTATAGTTTTTAAAAGACAGTGACTGAGTAGAAAAATCACCCTCTGGATGGTGAAAGTGGGGAAAATAAATCTAACCATCGCCTCAAAGACCTAAACAGTTGCCAGTGACTAAAAGCATCCACTGATCTAAAATGTTTAATAACTTTTGAACCACTAATCCTATCAATACATATAAATAAGTCAGATAAAATACAGTTTCTCAGCTTTTCTTTGACATCAGACATGACCCATTCAGACAATTAGAGGCTCCGTAGTTACCATGGAAACACCATCATCTTTTGCAACATTGATTCACCAGTAAAACCCATGTAGTTTGACCAATGACAGTGTAGATTCTTGTTTTTATGTTGGTTCATGATTTGTTTGGCTGAACGTCATGTTTTCTTCAGTTTTCTTTGTTTTGATATAAAACCTTTTGAATTTACTCTACTTGTATGAGCCTCTACATGATCAGTTAACCAAATGTAGGAAAATGCTTAGTTTTCTATGAAAAATGCTAAATGCAGAACACAATATCACAATAAATGGTGACAATTTACTAAGGAAAGGTAGAGATGGTTTGGTGATGTGTTAACAGACTTCAACTTCAACTAATTAGGTTTAGCAATTATGAAACTTTGATAACATAAAAATTAAATTGAAAAATGAAAGTAAACATTTTTACTGTATGTGTAGTTTCTTCTTTGTCTTCTTTTTCTTATTCTTATACTTACTATTTTGTTAAAACACACAAAAAAGTATTGTCCCAGCCCTAGAGATACTATAATATGCCATAAATTTATAATAATACAGAAAGGGTGCTCATTTTGTATGTATTTTCACATTATAATGGATTCTCTTGTAGTATTGCTATTTATATTGAAATGATCTGAATAGGTTTGTTCGGTTTCATGTGTGAAAAGTGACATTGGTAGCTGGTTGATTTTTGTTTTGGTCATAGTCAGTTTTAAGTAAAACAGGAGTAGAAATGTGTAAAAATTTGATGAGTCATAAAACAGTATTGAGCAGATAAACTACAGTGTAAGATGGTGTTTATTCATTGAACTCTTTCTTTTCTTTTAGCTAATGTATTCTCCTTGCTTTGGTTTTATTTCAGGTTGAAAGCTGTAATAATTTAGGAAAATGATTAACATGTAATAATTCAATCATTGCCTCTTAAATTAATCTTACAGACAAATTACCAATTAAAGATACAGTTGCTTTATTCCTTATCATATACTGAACTGTACAAACATCTCAGAACACTTTTAGCTTTGTTGTTTTTGCAGGTTGAAATGAACATACATATTTATTTCTCATTGTTTTTTGTTTTTTTCCAGATACCACAAGAAAATACATGAAATTCTTGCACTGCCTTAAAAGACACAAAAAACCTGAACTAACAGGGTTGTAAAGGTTAAAGTCACTCTTTAGTTTGACCCCTGACCCTTTGACATGAAGCTGCACAAACAGAAACATCTGACGTGTTGAATAAAACCTGGTATAAAACTTAATAAATTCCATATTGTCTGAATAAAATGGTTGAACACATGTTAAGTTTAAAGGGTTGCACTAAATTCAACTGCTTTGATTTAAAGTGGCTGTTTTTCCCAGATACCTTTGCCTCCAGATCCAGATTGGATCTTAATACAGAAACTGAGAAATGCATATGTGTGGACATTTGAACGTGACTAAACCAGCAAACCTAACGTAGACTTTTGCATGATACTATACAGGGGTTGGACAAAATAATGGAAACACCTTAAAAAATCAACAAAATATAATTTAATATGGTGTAGGTCCGCCTTTTGCGGCAATTACAGCCTCAATTCTCCGAGGTATTGATTCATACAACTTGTGAATTGTTTCCAAAGGAATTTTAAGCCATTCTTCAGTTAGAATACCCTCCAACACTTTTAGAGACGATGGCAGTGGAAATCGACGTCTTACTTGAATCTCTAAAACTGACCATAAATGCTCAATAATGTTGAGGTCTGGGGACTGTGCCGGCCATACGAGATGCTCAACTTCATTAGAATGTTCCTCATGCCATTCTTTAACAATTCTAGCTGTATGGATTGGGGCATTATCATCTTGAGGTGAAGGTGTTTCCATTATTTTGTCCAACCCCTGTATATGTAATCCATTTTCAGTTTTGTTATCATAGAAATGAAGGTAATGTTTAAATGTTACAAGCTGACCTTAAATATAACAACAATAATGACCATTTTTTGGGGACTTTTTCCACAATGTCATTGGTCTTACATTTAAATTTTTCTTATCATGGAAGTAAATTAAAGACATCACAGTTTACATGTTATTAGTTCATGATGGTCCTTTTGTGTAACGTTTATATCATGTTACAAGTTTTAATTACCTATTTACTGAATATAATTACTGCTTGATACCATGTCTGATCAAAGTGCCTTTTGTCAGTGATGTTAATGAGATACTTTACCGACCTCAAGCAGCATTTCATCCCTCATCATCAGCCTGAATTTGTTTTATCCTCTGCTCTCGACTGTTGGCTGCAAAAGGAAATCAGTCCCGGCTAAAAAAAACACGACTAAAAAATAAATCCCACAAAAGCCTTTCAAGTGTTTCCTTTTTTTTCATTCTGGATGTTTGATAAACGTCCAACTTTTATTGGGATGAGTTGACTGCATGTAATTGGCTGAACTCAGATTGTGATTTTCCACATGGTTTGACTGCCTGAACTCAGTACCCTCTGCAGTCAGACTGGTGTGCAGCCAGTTGCCGCTCCGAATGTAAATGATGGAGTGAAGTTTATTTATACTTTTTGACGGTCGTCACAAAATGCGTCACAAAATGACAAAACGGACACAAACTGAGGAATGAACAAGGATGAGTCACAGCAGGGTTGAACAGACAGGGACGGATTTAATTCAGTGACCCTGTTGCGAAATCATTGATGTTCAGTCTGGACATGCATGTATGGAGATGCTGCGACGTCAAGATAGCTTTATCAACACTCAAGACTGGTCATTCGACGGAAAAACTCAGTGACCCGTGTTAGCTCAATATACAGGGTGTCCCAAAAAATTTGACATAATTTCATCACCTAATAATTTGTTTAAAATTTGTTTGCTCTTTTTGATCAAAAAAAGTGCAATCATTTTATTTTTCTGCTTTCAGGAATCGACGTGCCGTTTACTGCAACAGAAAAGGCGTTCTGTGTATTGAAGTACGCCCAAATTCAGTCAAATGTGAATGCGCAACGTGAATTTGTTAGAAAATTTCATAAACAACCGCCAACAGGAAAGGCTGTTTGTGTCGGAAAGGAACTCTACTACCCACTTGATGTGTGCCGTGTCGCAAGTGGTGCACACATTGAACATTTGTAATAACTTTGGAACATTATAAAATTACCATCCCCCAGAATTTTTTGTTTGAAATTTGTAGAATAAAACATTTTATGTCCAAAATCAATCCTATTAAGTATTATTTCTCCTGACCGTGTAGTCATTCCGATATGGACATGTCAAATGATGTCAAGTTTTTTGGGACACCCTATATAGTGCTCTTTAGAATTGATATATTTTCAGCTCTCATGAAACTATGAAATGTGTATTTTCTTTGTCGTCTACCATTACAATGACTGCCAAACACTCCTATTATTTTTTTATTATGTACAAGTCACACCCTGGCGACAAGTGGGTTTGGTTATTACTCAAAAATGTTCTGCAGCAGTATTCATAATGTCACTTTGGCTTTGACACCAGTTTCTAAACTCTTTTTCAATGTCAATTTTAACAAAAAAAGGACATTTCAATGTACATTACGGTATAAATCTCTTCATCTTATGTGCGTTTTTATACACTTAATAACACAAAAATATACACCAGTATCTTCAAATTATCTCTTTCAGCTCTTTCTTCTGCATCTACCCCTTGCCTGTTCTGTCAGGCTGCAGAAAATCTGTCCAGTGATGCCCTGATTTTGGCCAGTCAAAGGTGTTTTCCGAGGTAGGGTGGTGAAATGAGTGATTACCAGTCACTGATCAGATTCTGTGCAGTGCGACATAGAGGTGTCTTTACCGCTCTTGTGATGTCGACGTGAAAGAAAGCCTTACTCCTGCTACTTTCATTTCATGTTTCAGTAATTGGCTTTTTTCCCCTCAAAGCAGTTTCATAACATTAGAAAAGAAACCTATTTACCCCATCCTGAAACTGACCCTTAGCGTATCATAAGTAATGAAAACACAATAGTTTTGCTATATGTATTCAGTGATGAAGTACTTTGTACATATTGAAAAATCAAACAACGTGTGTATCGGATTTGGTTGATGACGTCAGAGTATAAAATGCTAGTTCAAAAGGCTAATTTCACACATTGACCACTATCTGAGCAAAGTTCTTCCAAGTCCAGTTGTTGTGAAACACCGTATTGACCCAGAGTAATCGGTAAAATCCACTGATTGGTCCGTCGATCCACGATAGTGTCGCAAAGCAAACGCACTGACAAACAAAGGGTGTCATGCGAGTACAGTATGTACGCCAACATACTTGCAGATACTTTTCACACACTTGCAGAGACATGGGTTTGTCGCATGCGAAGAGCTTAAGAGCATGAAAAAACAGGTCGATCCCTGGAATGATTAATCACCGTCCATTAACTTGTCTGTTTTCACTGATGCCTGCTTTTACTTCATCACTGTCAGTGCTCTTTGTGTAAAAATAACATGATTGCAAAATCAAAATTCTTTCCTTTTGACCCTATTAACTGCAAAGGCAGAGCATAAAGCAGCATTATCTTACCATTGAATGTGTGTCACCGCTCATCTCACCAACGTTTTAAACTCATTAACCCGACTGAAAATCACCCAAACGCTCATTACTGTAGTCTACCAGCCACCAGCTACATCCATTCAGCCTAAGTCAAGTCAACTGGAGCAGCTAACTAATGTTGAGAATTAATTCAGTTGCGTTTTACTGTCAAAGCATCTCTGTGTGGATATTGTAGGCGGTCCTTGCAAGTTGAAATAATTGATTTTAAATCAAGACTAGATTAGGATTAAATGAAGGTGCTCAGTGAGATCAATGAATGTCCCCACAAACACACACAGACATGACTGACTGTGTGTCTGGTGCCACTCTTTGATTGTCTGGGGCCATTGTTGCTGCAGGTCCCAGTAGACCATTTCAGGATATTCAACAATGGGAGTCACAGCGCTTCAGTCGGGCACCGAGCCTCCTGATGCACCCGCTGACCCTCAGTTATGTTCGCACACGCACAGTCGAGCTCCCGTCACATTTAGACAAGGCTGGGCTGACACTAATTTTTTCAGCCTGAACTACAGCATACCTAAACCTAACCTTTGATCTTCATGTGTCTCCTCAGGGGATCTGAGTTTGTCTGTAAAATAAATAAGAGCCAAACACAGTCAAATGGATTAAGTTCAGCAGTAAAATGCACTTTTTGTTAAGGCTTGAGGATTTATGTTAAACTTTTAGCACGTGTCATGTCATTTAGGAAATATCTTCCTATTTGGTGGATGCTATATGTTTCATATTGCATTTTATCTGTTTCATTGAAGTAGATTGTGCCTCTACTTGTTTTCTTCTATTAAACCTTTAGGTGCAGGAGTTATTATTATTATTAGCATATTTTCAGAAAATATTCAATTTTGATACCAAGATTTCAAAAAGATCATAATTACATGGAAGTTTTCATTGTCTTTTTGGGTTTTTTGTCATCTTATCCTTGAAAATATGAACTTTAAAATTAGTAGAAAGTAAAATGCTTATAATTTTTAGTAGCTCTTTAGCCAAGAAGCATTCGCCAAATCTGTCCTTATCTATGAAAACACTAAAACTAAATACACTTTACTTATTACTTACTAAACCAGCTTGGGACCATGCCTTTCAAACTGGATTGTCTTCTTCACTTTGAACAGAAACATGCCTTGAAATGGTGTTTGGATTGAAGGGGCACATGTCCGTCATTTATTGGTGGGAGGTGGATTTGGCAACTCTACCTGGAGCTATGGTCTGTGTCACTTAGTTATGTCGCTAAAAGGGTTAACACTTTAACCCCTGAGACATTATCTCAATAAAATGAGCTGCTTAGAATTTTTGGCTGTAGAAGTGTCATAAAAGTTGCCGTGAGTATGTGCTTGTCAGATCTGATCTGAGTGTCAAAGCAGGGTAAATAACAGAAAAAGACAAAGAGAGGAATTTAAGTTTGACAGGTTTTTACTAAATAAGGCACTCAGAATGTGCATCAATTAAAGATTTAGGATGCTGAACATGAACTGTGAACTGGAACATACTGAACAACAAGTATTTGAATTTGGGCCCAGTAGTTTTTGTTTAGTGGTTCTTTTTTTCTAAATCAGTCCAGCTGTTTTTTTGGCATCTGGTTAAACTCCAAAAATCAGTAACACAGTCAAAACTCTGTAAAAACATAGCAAAAAATAAATAAATCATGACAACACTGCACACAACAGTAAAAACAAAAAACGACAAAGAAAACAGTTAAAAAAAAAAAAAGCCCAAATTGTTTTTTTTTTTTTAACAGGTCCGTCTCACGCACTGCTCTGTGTTTTACCCTCTATTCCACAGGTGGTGGGGGGTGCACTGAGCATGCTCAGATGTCTATGGAAAGAACAAGATCTATTCTATCAGCATGTTTTGAAATTTTTGCTATTGAACAAATGGTTGAATTTATTTTGATAAATATTTAAAATAAATCATACATTCAGAACATTCATCACAGACACATCAGGGGCTAAAGGGTTAATTATACATTATCATAACCCCACATGGCCTAATGAACCAAAACAAAAAAAGGAAACATAAACAAACAGAGCTACTTCAAAAATACGCCTGACCCAAAACCAGGCATGGCTGATATACAAATCATGTAAACGCTATTTATGTGGATAAAGCCCCACATCTGACTATTAAATTACCTGAGAATATTGGAATATCCTGAGTATAATAGAGCTCAGGAAAAGGAAATTAATCATATGTTTGTAGTTACTTAGAACATTTGAATCTATTACAGATTATAATGTAAATTGTGTCTCTTAGCACATGTTTAAGGGCCCCCATTTATAAGCTGAGGACTGCTTCTGGGGTGCCCTGTTACAAAATGTATCTTGTAAATGAATTGTTGATTTTAATTGTTGCAATAATTTTGTAAAACATTGATTGATTGATTGATTAATTAATTGATTATATCAGTGTGTCTGTGCATGAGAAATTGGATTTTTAAAAAATGTGTTATTTTAGTAAAATTGACTCCATAAATATAACTGGCACTGGTGTTGCTGATGTGAAACTGGTCTTTTGTTTTTTGCTTTTTTTTTGCTTCTACCAAAATATCTTAGAAAGTTACAATGAATTTGGTAAGCTTGGTAACATCATAGCAATCAAAATAAGAATGTTATTTTGGTTGTTTTTAGGTACGGCTTAACTTTAACCTTTTTAGATGAGTAAAATGTAGAACCTTTCACATTTTTCCTAATGCTTCAAATATTTACAAAAGCAGCATGCCATGATTATTCAGATTTCTTAAAAAAAACAAAAAAACAAAAAAAAAAAACAAGGAAATTCCCTCATTCTAGATTGAACTGTTTTCTTTTGTGGAGTTTTCCTTGAGCAGATATGACATGTGTTGAATGTCTGTATTTCAGTTTTACCTGTTTCTAATTAGGATATATTTATTCAAGTGTCTCCCAGTTAAATTCTCTGATTGGAAATAGTTTGCTCTGGCGAGTGGGCAGTTGAAAAAGGTCTCACTGAGTAGAGAATGAACAGAAGTAAAGAGGCAGGTGGAAGGCGTCTGCAGACTGTTGTTCTAGGTCAGGACCCTCCCTCAGTCTCGGTCCATGATGTCCAAAAACAAACCACAATAGTTTAATAGTGTGGTAGTTAGAGTGTTGTTAATGTTGGCAGTGGTGAATTATATTGTTGGACTGTGTGACTAAAGTGTTGGTACACCAGCCCCCATTCAGATGGACTTGTGCGCTACACTGTACCTTCACCACTAAAGGTCTGAACTTTAACTCTGAAGATTTTGGGTTAATATAGTCATGGAAAAAATTATTAGACCACCCTTTGTTTTCTTCAATTTCTTGCTCATTTTAATGCCTGGTACAACTAAAGGTACATTTGTTTAGACAAATATGATGATAACAACACAAATAGCTCATAAGAGTTGAATTTCAGAGCTGATATCTAACCATTTTCCATGGTTTGCTTGATAATAACCAAAATCACATAAGTTCTTACATCAATAACTATGGCATTGTACTCCCAAAAACAGTGCTTTTAGAAATTCAGTGTTTTTTTTTCTGTCTGTTTTAGTCACATGATACACAGAGGAGTTAGTACTTGATTGCATAACCATTGTTTTTGATGACTTTTTAAGGTCTGATAATTTTTTCTGTGACTTTGTTGCAGGAAAAGGTGTTGAATGAGTTTATTTATATATTACAAAGCTTACTGAATCTCTTCACATTCATCTTCACTTAAATCACATGTTTAAGGCTCAACAAGGACCTAGATTTGGACTAAAAAGTAAGCGATTAATCGACTCAAATCAATTGAAACAAGAAAAGCACTTGGAGAGTGCAGACCTCTGCCAGGACAGATCTGCCCCCCGCCCCCCCCAATCATTTCTTCCTTGTGCCAGTATCAACATTTCCTGAAAATTTCATGAAAATCCATCCATAACTTTTTGAGTTATCTTGCTAAAAAATAAACAAACACGCACGCAAACACACAAAGCAAAGTGATCACAATACCTCCTGGCAGAGGTAAAAACTACTAAGATTTGTTTCGTTCGTGCATCTCTTGATATTTTTGATCTAGAAAACCGCTTTAAAATAACAACAACATCCATCATCATCATCATAGTCATCATCATTGCATGTTTTTGGGTCTTAAGCGTCTCAATTCCTTTAACCCTTACTTCTTATTTAACCTTTCCTAAGCAATTTATCATCATTTATTATAATATTGTCACCTGCATTTTTAATTTTTCAGTGAAAATCTGGAATTTTTTCATGTAGATTTTCATAAAGAGACTGAGTAAATTCAAAGGTTATCAGATCAATGTGACTTTTTCAGCAAAATTCATCATTAACTGAACAAGAAAAGAGTCATCTGCATCCACTGTCACTGATCCAACTCCATGGGTTTTACTGGTGAATCAATGTTGTAGAAGATGTCAGTGTTTTCATGTTAACTACGGAGCCTCCAAATAGATGCGTCTGACGCCCCCGAAAAGCCAAGAAACTGCATTTTACCTGAATTGTTAACATGTAATGATAGCATCAGTGGTAAGTTATTAAACCTTTTAGATTGGTAGATTATTTTTGTTACCAGCTGCAGTTTAGGTCTTTTAGGACTGAAAACATAGAATTAGTGATTTAATTTTAATTTGAATAATTATCTGACCCTTAAGTTCATAGCAGATGGCCTTCAAAAAATAATAATAAAAATCTCTGTGCACCTGAATATGTGTCAGTCTAAAATTACCTTTTAGTGATGTTTTAAGAAGATATAATGATATTTTTTATTATTTTGGCAGTGGATTATTTATCTTTGAATGGTGCCTTTTTTTTGTCTGTCTGTGTTTCTTTTGAGTTGTATTATTTCTTTGTCATCATGATATTCATACATGATACGCTTCATAAAAACCCTTTACACCATGTCTCAAGTAGTTTTTTAAGGTCCTGTCATCATCAGCTTCAGACAGATCTGTTTTAAAGCCTTTCGGAGGAAGTTTTCAACATGCCATTTTGGTTTTCAACACACTTTCATAGCCTGTAAATCCTGAATTATGTTTAAAAAAAATATTTCACAGACACTGACACAGCTCCTGCTGATACATGTCTGCTCACTTTACAGCTGCCCTTTCAGTGTGGGAAACACTTTAATCCTCCTCACGGGACCTGTGCAGCCTTTAGGAGGCCCGTTCTGAGTCTTACAACTGCCTGTCACCCTCTTAACATGTCCTTATTGGTGATGTTGATGAAAGACTAATGGGTTTTTAGTCACTTCACAGTCAGGGTTAGCCTCATAATAATAAAACATGGCAACAGCCGAAACGGTGATAAATCTTCCTGCTGCTGTGCATGTTGTAGGAAACTTTGCCTAAGAATTAGGGGATTTTTTTAAAAGGGATTTTATCTCATTTTTGTTTCAGTTTATTTCAAATGTGGAACAAAACAAAATATTCCTACTTTAGTGCCTAGAAATAGAACAGATTTCAAGAAAATATGAAAACGTATGTTATACATATACAAGAAAACAAACTATGACTTCATTCACATATTCGCAAAGGAAGTTTAACTTATTTTAATCCCACCCCTTCTCTACATGACCATCTATCCTTTAGTGTCCTGTTAGCATAAGGCTTTATGAAAAATCACTTCCCTTGGATGTTTTGTAAAATTGTTAACCCCACTTGTCATTTTCACATACTCATACTCACACATACCAACACACCTATATTGACAATAAATAAGCAAACAAATAAATAAATGAATGCATACATCCTTGCAGGCAACAATGAATAAATAATCAAATAAATAATTAAATAAAGTGAACAAAAACATCAATCAAAAACAAAACATAACAAACAAACCAACAGACAAACAAACAAATAAGACACACAGTACCCATCTGGTGATATTTAAACATCTTCTGCAATTTTATAATGTGCATAAACCACCTCTTTAAAACATTACATTGTTCTGTTGTGCTATTAAAGCCCATTTCCCTCACACCTTCCTTTTCTGTTCTGTGGCTGGATTCCAAACACGTATCCATGCAGCTCTGTTTTCAAAGTAAAAATGTCATTTTCTTCAGTAAGCCAGGCCTTGTGTAGTCCACATCAACAGTGAATAAACTGAGCAAACAAACACCAAAACCTGAACTCTGTGATATAAAGATGTTGCTTCTCCCCCTCTTAAAATATTAACATTAAATTTTTTTGACGGCATTTCACTATTAGAGACAGTAAGAGTTAGAGAGATAGAGAATTTAAGGCCACAGAGTGAATTTAGAGACAAAACACCCCATTGTGTTTACTGTAAGACTTTTATTGTGTGTCTACTTGTAAATGAATCATAGTGAAACTAAACTGTAAATTCACAACAGCTGGTCGGCATCGAATCACATGAAGATTGATGATACAGTGTTTTCTGTCGTCGCCAGCAGCATTTTACAAACATTGCACTGTAAAAGACACAAGACACTGATGGCATTCATGAAGCATCTATTAATACAGTAATGCAACAAGTCAGTGAAGTATCGACTTATAACTAATGAACCAGGGAACAAGGAGCACTCTCTCTATGAGGACTATTACTCTTCAGTAAAATGTGAAATTTTCCTCCCATGACTCGGCTTTATTTCACTGTCACTAGATATATTGAAGGTATAACTGTGGTCCGGTGTGTTTTTCTGTGCAGGAGCAGCTCAGAGCGTCGTAAGGAGAAGTCTCGGGATGCAGCTCGCTGCAGGCGAAGCAAAGAGACGGAGGTTTTCTATGAGCTGGCTCACCAACTGCCTTTACCCCACAGTGTCAGCGCTCACCTGGACAAGGCCTCCATCATGAGGCTGGCTATCAGCTTCCTGCGAACACGCAAGCTGCTCTCCACAGGCATGTACACGTCACACACACACACACACACAGTGTTCATACAGCTGTACATACTATATACACACACATGCTCTCCGCTGCTGTTCGGTGCATTTATTTTTTTTTACAGAAAGGAAAATATGCAAGTAGCAAAGGCTGCTTCCAGAAAGTTTATTGTGTGTGTGTGTTGGTATGTGTGACTAATGTCCAGAGAAACAGGGAGGTATTTGTCGGCCCCTTTCTTTACACTTCTCCTCCTTCCTCTTGTCTTTTTTAAAATTAGACGCTGAGGAAGCTTGATAAAGAAACAGCGCTATTGTTCTGAAATTCCTGCCGCTGTCTGTGTCTCGAAATGAGATCAGAGAACAGAAAATTGAAGAACTGTAGCAACATGAGTGGTCAAATCAAACGATAAAGAAGAAGAAAATACTGATTTAATTCAACAAAACTGTTTATGCAGTGTAATGTAGTTTAGTTTTTAAAAAGGAAACTAATAAGACTGATCTTTTACAAAACTGGATATTCTAAAATTGGTTCAACAGTCAGATCTTTTCTTTATTTACTACAATAGTCTTGAGTGAACGTTATTTTGTCCATTATTAACATTAATATGACTCACATCAGCCTTTTTTATTACCATCAAGATTGCCATCCCGTCATGATTCTTAATGTTATTTACACCCTGTGGGACTCAGTTTCTGGCTGCTCAACTTGCTTTTGCAAAATTGAACTGCCACCAGGAAAGTACTTTTTATGAGAGCATAATTTTATCTGTCAATCTTTACTGCCAAAAGCCCATTTTTATTTTGTTCTGTAAAGTTTGTTGATGTAACGCCAGGTCTGCATTGTTTAACAAACAGTGTTTCCTTAAACAACTATAACCGCTACGCTCTTGTTCATGTGATTTGTAGAGTCTCATTAATCAGACACTTCTCACCTCACAACACTAAGTAGAACAGTAAATACTGAACTGGTTGAGAGGACATGACCTGGGGCAGCAAATACATAAAATGCAATTAAAAAAAAGTTAGAAAAGAACTCATAAATCCAACTCATACATCCTCACAGTTTGTACAAATACCTATCTATGAAACAAAACCACTGAAAGTAATATTAAAAACAGCAGAAAATACAAGAAATAGATATTTAAACAGATTTTACTATAATAGATTTTAATTGTAATAACCCCTGGGAAAAAAATATCAGAAAAAGTGTATTTTTCAGCTTTCAACCTCTAAATATGAGGACTGCATTAATACTATGAGGAATCTAAATCCTCTGCCTTTAGTTGGGTTAAAAATATCCCACTTTGATTTCAGTGAGAATTATATGTCATAAAGTATCATTAGGGTCTGCTGGATATTTAGAACTTATTTCAAGCAAATCCAGTAATAAGATAGGACACACACACACCTACATAGGATGGTGATGAAATATGTGTTCCATCCACACTAATGGATATTTTGCAAAATCAACATTGTTTATATATTGAGCCTCTCGTTCGCACATAAATGGTGTTGTAAGTCCCTAAAACTACAAATTAGAAAACAATGACATTACACCACAACAGATACATGTCTATTGTTGCATTGTGTCATGAACCTGCACTTGAAACATCAAATATAGCTCATACAGGTGTGGTACCAGTGATGTTATTGCATGCAGTAGACTGAAATTAGCATAGATACATTGAAGATGGACATGCACTGGAATCATTATTATTATTCCATGCTGTTGTAAACATGTAAATAGTTTGTGTAGTTTTTATTACTGTTGTTGTTCTTTATTTTATCTTGTTTTTTTGCATGCACACTTTTTCTTGCATTTTATTCTGTTGCTGCCTTGATCACTGAATTTCCCCATTGTGGGATCAGTAAAGTCTAGATTAATCTAATCTAATCTAATTATGGCAAAACCTATATCATATAAAAAAATTTCATGGCAGAACTTATCTGAAGTCTGCAATTTCCACAGTTTAAAGGCCAACACAAACAATGTTGTTGTAGAAGTTTTTCATTTTATGTTATAGTGCATGCAGAGTTATTTTGTAAAATGACTCTCATGTGGACACATTTTTTCTGAACAACAAGAAAAATGGAGGAAAATACCTTTTAGAAGAAAATTCATCAAAATTATAAAAAAGAAGTATTTGGAGAAGAGGTTTGGGATTTTGTGTGGTCCCATGATTTTAATAGAAGTTTTCACATTCATTTTTCAAGAGAATCCATGACATTGAACTAGTGTGATATACCAGCTTAAACCCAATTTTACTGAAACTGTCCAGAGTATGTGCAATAAGTAGCTGTTCGGTAACTAGTCTGTATCACATTTAAGAGTGTTCACTTTCATGTTCCTAGATTTTGAGACGTCTTCTTTAGAAACGTCACCGCCACCCAAGCCTTTTCCAAAAATATCCTAGTTAAACCGCAGACCCTCCTCTGAAGTGATTTTCTAAATGTGATGTTAAAAGGGTAAAATTCCTGCAGTGGATGAAGACTGGGGACAGAAGGTGAAGATTGTGAAGACATATTTGGAAAAGGGGAATGGGTTCAAAGAGGCGGCAAATGAAAAAGAGAAAACCAAATGGGGAGGAGGAGGAGGAGGAGTAAAGGTAATGAGGGTAGGGAAGCAGGGGAGGAGGGTTCAGGCAGATCCGTGAGATACAGCAGCAGATACAGCGTTATCAGGTCCGTCTGATTGCTCCATGATGGAAGGAGAGATCTGAGAGGAAGCGCGAAGCTCTGCCCATCGTTCGGCTGCTGCTGGCATCACCCCCGCTAGCCATAACACCCGACCGCCGTGGCGCCAAGCACACTGGCATGCACACCCACAAACACACACAGGACAAATACATTGTATGCATCCAGCTGTACTTATGCAAACTGTTGTAGGGAACACCTCTGTTACATAAGGTCAGATGGAGTGATTAGGACGTAGCTTAGCGGACTGTGGAACCGACACGGTAGATTATAACAAGTCTTTAGCATTAGTGTATTGTTGGTGGGATCTGTATCGTCTAATATTTGAGGAAACAGTTCATTTGCATCTACATAAGGAACCAAGACCAGGATGTGTGCAGGGTACCTCAGTAAAAAACAAATATAAAAGTATTATTGTTTAATAGGTTTTTACAGTTAGATGTATAAATATAATGAAAAACGAAAGATATGTAGAAAACAGAAAGAGACAAATTAAGACATTTTTCCACTTAAATCATTATTTCTGTTTATTACAACTACTATAATGGAAGTACATATAACATACATCATCCTTATTTTAATTTACCAAAAGGAAAGTTACAAGTGTTTTATGTATAAAAGAAAAACACATAAAACACAACAATAAAATAATAAGAATATTAAACAATGCGTGTAAAAACCTGGACTGGAATGACATGTATGTTGTCCACATTTACTGACATCTACAAATCCACGTGAAGTAACGCCGGAACTTAACGTTGGCTTTTTAGTTTTCTGTTATTGCTTTTCCGTCTTATTACAGTTTACCAAATCTGTGGTAATTTTGCTCTTTAAATTCTATTATGAAGCAAATTATGTGCAGAACAGTAAAGAATAGTGTGTTCTTAAAAGATTGTCAAGTTGACATTGTTTGATTCCAGTCATAAAACAGTGTTAATTCAATTATAAAACAGTGCAATAACAACATGTTTTATGATAGCCTTCACTCCAATTCTTCATTCTCTGTCAGGAAATTCCAGGATGGAAAACACAAAATTTCAGTCTTGGGTCACTGTAGCCCAGATCAGAGGGTCAGTGACGTCAGCAGAGTTTCCTCTTATGTTTTTGTTAGGCTTCACACACCCTGAAGTTAGTCTTTTCAAGTTTCTTTGCTTGAAAATGTTACAGTCAACTGGAAAATCTGTCAAACAAGGGAGGAATGATAAAGTAGAAATGTCACCATGAACATCACACATTCCAAGTCGGGTCTTTTCTGATGCTGCTGTAACGTCACCGGACTTGGTTTTGTCCACTTCAACACAACGATCTAAAACCTATCGGAGCTGCAGCTGTCCCTATCAGATGCTCTGTTCTGTGCCCCATTATTTTGAAATGAGGGTGGTTATGCAACCAAAGAACAACAGAGAGAAGAAAAGTACAACTCAATCCAAATGTCGGGTAATCACAGCTAAGTATTTAGGCCAAAGGTGCCATTGGTCCTTGGACCAGGTCCCGAGAGTCTCCCCCAGCTCCCCGGGGCTCATGAGAAAGCTCTGTTCTCCCCCGGGGTGAACTCTATCTGGGCCTGGCTCCAAACTCCAGCCCCAGGCCTCGCCGGGAGCCTTGGGAACTCTTATCTCAGGGAAGCACACTGGAGGAATTGCAAACTTCCCACCCTCCGCCCCGATCGACTACTAGGCTTTGTTCAGCGTGAAGCCACCGTCCACGCACAGACACACACTCCCACTGCACGTGTTTCGGGTCTATGAGTGTGAATGTTTGGAGATATGCTGGTTTTACTGTATGATGTGTGATCTGAAAATGGGCAGTTTTTTTATGCACTTGTGTAGTTTTTTGAGTGTAATTTGTCACGGTTGGGGGTCAGGAGTTACTTTAGACGCAGGAAGAAGCTCCATTAATTTGTGTTGGTTCAAAGCCAAAGCTACAAACACGAAAACAAGCTTGATGTTTGCACCAACACACACATACACACACACACATACAGTTCTGAAACTCTATGAGTTAATGTAACTTGATCTGTTTTCTGTGACTGCAGGCTGCAGCAGCAGCAACGAGGATGGACAGATGGACAGTCTGTACCTGAAGTCTCTGGAGGGCTTCATCACCGTGGTAACATCTGACGGGGACATGATCTTTCTGTCTGAGAATATCAACAAATTCATGGGGCTCACACAGGTACACAGATGCCACAATAATCAGGAGAGGGAAAACATCACACACTGGATGTAATCTGCAGATATTTTATGGACAAAAATGTTATGAAGAAAACGTTTAACAATTCTCAAAATAAATTTCAAAACATTATATTTTTTCAACTTTCAAGGCTGAGTTTTGGTCCTCAATGACCAAACAGGTGGTTATTTATCATTTTAAACTATTATATATGGTGAGAACATGTAAAACACTCAATAAACAGAGGATAGTTTCATAAATCACATGATGATAGGATGATTTTTCAACATAAACTTATGCACGAGTGAAATTACATAAAACAGCAAGACTAGGTGATAATTAATACAAAATAAACCCTGAAGACTAAGGAAATTTGTATTGCAGTAATGACCATGATATGACCTTATGAGATGATGATTGAGACGTTAATATGCTATGTTTTTGTAATTTTGTTTAGATATTTACAGGTTTTTTATTTGAAAGGGATTGAAATTATGACCATCAGCATAATGTTTAACGTCACCTTCCTAAAATAACGCCTATGTCATTTTTTCAGATTTTTCAGGAAACTCAAAAAAATTAACCCGAAATTGATTATATGATGATCTAGGCAAAAAAAAAAGAAAATAAAAAATAAAAAAAATATTTATTTTTTTACTTTGGTAGTTATTTTTATGTAGATGATGATATGTACTTATAATTGCAGAAATAAAATATAAAAAGAAGCCAAAGGATAAGATTATTTTGCAGTGTGTATACTTACACAGTGTGCACTAACTTAGAAGGGTTAATGTTTTTTGTACATTATAGATTTACCTCCATTTTTAGGTGTTTTTTTTTTTTTTCAGGGTGTGTGTTTGTTTTGAGATGGTTTCCCGAATGTGACACACTCTTAATGATTTGTTGAATCCTGGGTATTACTCACCATTCACCCTCCTCTTCTTCTTATCTCACACTACTGTTAGTCACCTAAGAAAACAAATATACCAACCCCACCATAACACTGAAAACGAAGCGGATGAAAACTGAAAGCAAACCCTTAACTCTACAAACTGTGCTGTTGGAGTCAAATGATGATCTGTTGTTTTTGTTTTTCAGGTGGAACTCACTGGACACAGCATCTTTGACTTCACACATCCATGTGACCATGAGGAAATCCGAGAAAACCTCAGTCTGAAGGCAGCAGGTTAGCAACCACTTACGCACCGAGAGCATCACCTCATGTACCATCACTGACTCATCCTGTTTTCACTTCATTACAGTGGTTTTCATTTACTCACCCACTCTACCGCTTTAATTTGGAATGCCATGTATTACTCAGATAACACCTGTCTGAAGTGGGAACTGTAATGGGTTTAATAAAATCATATCAATGGAAATCCTCCCATTAGATTATTAAATATGTAAAGGGAACAGTTTGGACAGAGAGTCGCAGTATGTTGTGTGTTTTCTGCTGTTAGGGTCAAGAATGATACTGACTTTAAGACCCAGTCATATCTGATCATACAAATATGAAATGAACATGTCTTATACATTCAGTGTGACCTACCCATTTCACTAGTTTCATTATAACTCACCTGCCAAAGTTGTTTGTTTTTATTTATTCCTCCTTTTGTTCTTAAAGACACAAAGACATCTTCATTATTAAGAATTAACTGTACTGTTTTAAAGTCCTTAAATGAGCACCAATTCAACAAATTTATGAAACGACCATTAATAACTCATACACACTGGCCAGTGAACCATGAACTGCGCCATCCATCCATAACATTTGCGGAGGAACAATGTTGCATCTTCTCTAAATGCAAATAAATAAATAAATGCACATGCACACACACACTGTATTTACTTACTTGTATTTACTGTGTGTCAGATTTTGACAGTTTTTTTTTGGGGGGGGGGGGGTTTGGACAGTTAACAGTTATATATTTTGAACATTTAAGAGAATACTTTACGTAAAACTCTGATCCTTTTTTTTGTTTGTTTTATCTAGTATCTAGAGTTTTATCTAGTATCAACTAGTTGACAACATAAATGTGGTGTAATTGTCTAATTTGGCATATGCTACATTTGCTTAAATGTAATAAATCGGGACTAAAACAGTCTTTTTTAGGTGTTACTGCATTTATATTTCTTCCCCAATTCCCTCAAAATATTATGTGTAGAATAGTAAGGAAGAATGAAATCTTCCAATTGCTACGACATCGTTTTTATTCCTAAATGAACTAAATGCTGACATGCAGGTGGCAGTAGAGAAAACACAGGGGAGTCAAAGTCACAAAAATAATTAGACATTTCCCTCTGGAGACCATGAGCAGCTGTTATTTGTCTTGTTCCAAACCAAACTTTAAAGATAGTGAACATCTCATGTCCTCCAATGTGCTGCCTTAAAAACCTCCCTCTGAAAACAGGTCAGTGAACGCCCTAAAACAGTAAATACCGCCAATCCACGGCATGTTTCACGGTCTGCGTACAGGTCAGGGTCACGACCTCTCCAGCACCTCTGCTTCTGCTTGAGGGGAAAAAAAAATAATCCAAGAAAAACATGGCAAACGCATAGAGTACATGCAGGGTGTTACATAATCTATTACATGAACAAGGGTCCACCGAGGCAGCGGGTCAGAGGGCGTCCAGAAAGGAATCTAAAGAGAGATAGAGGAGTGTGTGTGGAGCTAGTGACGAAGGAAACACAGTGATAAGAATAAGGCTCAACACATATGCAGCGTGTTTTTATTGGTAATAATAACATAGATACAATTATGTTTATAGTGTACATATAACTGACTATTAAATCACTGAGGAAGTAACAGAGGCGTTTGTGAAGAAATTAATCACATACACACACACACACACACACAGACGGAGCTGTGGTTGATAAGTCTTATCAGCAGCGGCCACAAACACACAAGTGGAACAATATACAGTATTTTATAATCACTTTCCCCTTTAAACATACACATGCTCACAGTATGAACACACACTGAACATGTGACCACAAGTGTGCGACTGTTCGTTTGAAGTGTTGCTATACAAAGATAAAGACACATGTTTGAGGTGCAGATCGACAAAGGACACACTTCGACACTCTGCTGTGAGGCTGCAGCTCCGGGGGTGAACTCTGACCTTGTGATGTAACAGTTTGACCCAGTTTTACGTCCTTGGTGTGTGTGTGTATGTGTGTGTGTGTGTGTGTGAGGCATGACTTAACTCTAAACCTTGACCATTTTCCCAGTAACACAGAACACAAGGAGATAAAGGTGGAGCGTTCATTATTGTGCATCAAACAGATTTTAAAATGCTGTTTTTAGCTGTAATATATACATTATTAATTCTTTTATATTTACATTGTTTTCACATAGATTTAACAACACCCACCAGAAAAATAACACACTACAAAGACAGGAGTAATATCTTTAGCTTCTATTAGAATTCTTCCAGAAAAGTATGAGTTCAGTTCTTAAAGCATGTATATATCCAAAGAACTGAGTCACTGTAAAATCTGTACGTGTGTGTGTGTGTGTGTGTGTGTGTGTGTGTGTGTGCGCTCCTATAAAAACACCACATGGAACTAATAGAACACATTCATAAGTATTAGAAACTGTAACACACCCCATGTCCTTTTATTCTGTGTATTGTCTGTGGGATAGTTATGTCTTTGTAGAGATATTTTTAATAATGGTTTTTGCACTCCGCCTTTGTGTTTCACAAGTTTTACAATTAAATTAAATCTAAAATTAATTAATGCAACTTCATTGTCAGTTGAGTTTTTTTAGTTACAGAGACTAAAAAAAGTGCCATTTGTTGAAATACTACACTGTAAATTTCATTTTTTCGGATATGTTTGGAATTGTCAAGCCTATCAAATTAAAACTATATTTTAAGAGTTATTTCATTGTCTGTAAAAATACTGTTTTTAATGACAGAGGTAATAAATAGGATGTTTTGCAAACTATCAGTAAGTTGATGCAGGTAGAAGCTTATAAGGTGGTATTAGACTCCGTATTATAAATATTGACTTTGAGGCAAAATAACATTTTTTTTTCTACAATCCGTCTAATGCTCAGTTTCACATTTATTAATTATTTACTTTTATTTTAATGTTCAATAATGCTGATTTTTTTTGTTTTATTTAGGTGTTTATTAGGTTGTTTAACTGTTATCCAGTTTCTAATAGAGTAATTAATCAATTAATTAGTTACCAGCTTATTTCCTGCTCCAGACTGTTATTAAATCAGCCTTTAATATTTCACCAGAGGTCCCTCTGTCAGCCTCTACTGTGTGGAAAGTGTCCCTTTTAGTTTGGTCCAAAATATTTTACGTAACACAGGACTATTGTGCAAAGTTGATAGTGATAAGAGAATTTTTGATCAAGTGGGTAAATAGGTCATTCATATAGTGGAAGTGTTCCAGATAATGTTGTTAATACAGTCAGGACATTAACTTTAATCTCTGTATCAGACTCAACATTAAATGTGATATTTTCTATAAATATTAAAGCTCCCTCCACTTGAAAACAGTATGTTTCAGTATTTGTTCGTGGGGACTTTCACTGTTTTCTTAATGTCTGTGCAGTTTTTCCTACAAAGGGTTTTTTTTTGTTCTCATAAAAAAGTAGGATTTGTGATATTAGAAGCATTTAGAATCCAAATATGACCTAGAGTGATACGGAAATCTGAAGTTATTTGTGCAAAGCTTGAAACTGGACTTTTAAGGGAGACAGCAGTTTATAAATATATAATATAACAATATTCCCATTTTTAGAAAATATTTTTATACTGTTATTAGAGGAAAATATGTCAATATAACGTTTTGCTGAAAAACATGTTAAAACATAATTCACCGCAAATGATTTCCATTATTTCTCACCACATGTCTGAAGGGAGTCTTTAAATCTGTTGAATCCTCTGTGTTTTTTAGGAAGTGGATTTGGAAAAAAGGGCAAAGAGCTGAGCACAGAGAGAGATTTTTTCATGAGGATGAAATGCACAGTGACCAACAGAGGACGCACCGTCAACCTCAAGTCAGCCAGCTGGAAGGTGAGATGAAGGCGGGAGATCCATGGCATTTTATGGGTTTAACACGTTTGGGTGATCAAGACACAGGTTTGTTGAGGCATGAGCCCCCAAAAGAGACAATTTCCACTTATCGGGTTGAATTTGTAAGCATTTTGCGAATTGTTAACTATATATAAGTGAAATAAGTGAATATTGTTGCTGTCAGGCGGAAACCTCTTATGGCCAAAACGGATATTTTTCAGGAAATTGGAAAAACGATTTATATTCTAAATAAATGAATGGAGTTAAGAGATTTAATCAGAAGTAGTTTTCAACACTTTTCATAGGTTAAATGTAAAACTTAAGTTGCAAATTGCGCTCACAACGAGGCAGGAAACCCAGGGGCGATGGTTCCTGGTGGAGTGGAGCATCTTTTCTGCACTTTCCTTTTGTTTAATGTTTTATTCTGCTATGGTCCTGTGTAATTATATGTGTTTCTGTGCCATTGTGAAGCACTTTGAATTGCCTTATGTGTGAATGGTGCTATACAAATAAATTTGCCTTGCCTTGCCTAAATTTTTCTAAAACCATCAGGCCAACATAGATTCCTTTTCTGACAAAAAAAAGAAAAAGATCAAAAATGGACTTACAAGGTTTCCATCCAGAAGCGAGGATATGTATGTGCTGAATATATTGTGTAAGTGTTGGTGTGCAGTCCGTTTTGAGATGGGGTTTATTTCTGAAATCTGTCCTTATCCACCCCTTCCAGCTTTATCTGTACAGTTAGTTTCATTTGCCGTCGTCCCACTCCCTCCAGGTGCTGCACTGCACCGGACACTTAAAGATGTACAACAGCTGCCCTCCACGAGTGCTGTGCGGCTTCAAAGAGCCCCCGCTCACCTGTGCAGTGCTGATGTGCGAACCCATCCCACACCCGTCCAACATCGACACGCCGTTGGACAGTAAGACCTTCCTGAGCAGACACAGCATGGACATGAAGTTCACCTACTGTGACGAGAGGTAGGAACAGGGATTAAACTGGTACCTAAAACATCTAAAAACCCTGTAATGTTTTTATTTAAAGTTACATTAACTTCAGACAGGTGTGTGTTGATAAAGAAAAAAGGACTGATCGTGCTTTAACAAAAATATTAATGAAACCAACATGGACCCAGTGTCCACTGATATAAACTGGTAAGAATTTATCAGGATAAACCTGATACTATGACTTCTAGAGATAATAGGTTAGTTCATTAGTTCAGTCTAATATTTTCAGTATTTCAAGATGAGTGCACATGGTGTTTGGTTGAAGCTTGTTGAATATTAATTGAAACATACTGCACCCTGCAAGAAAATGCTCAGATTCGATCACCTGAAAAAGATAAAATTGCTGTAAAAAGTGTACAGCAAAAGGCCACTGCCCCCCCGATTACCAGAACAAAATCAGAAATCAGTTTTCCTTCATAACATTTGTGCTGTATTTGCTAAGGTAGACACAAGGTCTTAAACTGCATTCATAATGGTCCTAAAACATCTTAAAAACACCTTTTAGAAAATATGAAAAATAGAAGCATAGAAGGAACCTAGAGTCGACCTGAATTACAGAAAGTCAAAAAGACTCCATGAGGAAATGGTCTGACACCAAAGAACAACAGTTTATACAGATACAGTTGAACTTTACGGATCCCAATGGGAAATGTCGATTGGCTGAAGAAAAGAGATGAAACAAATCTGTGAATTATTTACAGAACATTCAGTCAATCCTCAGTTTAGTCTCCGATCAATGCTTCACTGACAGAAGGTGTCATACAGTCTGATTCAGGGGGGTTGGAGGGTCCTCTGTGACATGATGTGGATGATCTGGACTGTTCAACGTGTTCTCCACCTGATTCAGTGGGATCTCTCCACAACAGCCCCCAGCATGTGCAGCTTCCTGCCATGGGGGCAGCCATGGCTCAGATGGTAGAGCGGGTCATCCAGTAACCAAAGGGTTGCCGGTTCGAATCTCCAGTCATGGGCTGTTGTGTCCTTGGGCGAGACACTTCACCCTTTCAGTGCTGCTACTTACACTGGTGGTCGGAGGGGCCATAGGGGCGGATTGGCAGCCACGCTTCCGTCAGTCTGTCCCAGGGCAGAGTGTGAATGAATGAATAATGGATCCACTGTGCGCTTTGAGTATGCGTTCATAGAAAAGCACCATATAAATCTAATCCATTATTATTATTATTAAACCATGATCCAGTTTGTCCCTCCAAATGAAAACACAGAAACAGGTAGAGGACTTTTATTCTGAAAAATCACATTTTTCAGTAATATTTGCTCGACTATTGACACAGCTCAGCCCAGACATTTGGTGTTAGTCAGGCTTTCATCATCAAAGTGTATGACAGACACCAGAGCTTTATCTAAGTTGTGGATGGTGGCATTTTTCAAATCGGTCTCTACTTCGTAAATGGCTGCAGGATACACCTCATTCAACATGCACAGAGTTATGCATGTTATGCACAGAATGTGGATGCTTTTTATAGCTGTGCTTTAGACATTTTTAGAGCTGTCAGAGTGCAGGACTATAAATATTACAAAGTGATACAGATATTCTGAAAGTGCATATGTGTAAGACTTTGCCACCATAAACTGATGATATAAATGAGTTACTTAAAATCACCAGAATGTAGGAAATGATGTTTTTAACACTCAAAGACAAAAACATACACTCATGCATAGAACAGCACAATGGCCACCACTGACTGATCAAATTAAAAGTGCTCCTTCAGAACAATAAGTGACTTCTTGAGTTTTAATTTTCTACCATGCAGGAATGAAAAAAACATATAGAAATATTTTGGTAGAAAGAAATATTGTACATTGTGGCCTTGAGGAAGAGTCTGAACAATGAAGTTGAACAGAGTTCAATAGAAGTCACCATCTTCACATTGTGGACGGCTGCCAGTTAAAGCACAATCAGTCAAACACACACACACACACACACACAGAGTTCGGCTGATTTGAGTGTGTTGACTGAATCAGTTTACCTTGGCTTGGATGTCAACGCCAGATCTAAGCCAGAGATGAAACATTAATACTTTAATAAGATGCTGTCACGACATGTCAGTAGAGCTGAGCATTTATGATAAATACAAGCCAGATTCGCAGATAACCGTATAAACACACATACACATATTTTTAGGTTGTCATTTAAGCTGCTGTCTTGTCACCGGGACAGAACAGAGCTGGCGTCACACGTGTCACATGCTCATTACCATGGTTACAGATGTGACATGATAAGGTTTGTCCCTTGGAGGCCACAGCTGTAACGTGCATAGCAGACATGCTGAAGTCAAGAAACCTGTTTGTTTAGACCCAAATATTTCACTCTCACCACACAAAGATGACACACACACACACACACACACACACACACACACATATAGACTCGGGTTACACAAGCACCTACAGGCAGACTTGTAATCTTATCAAGCCGCTCATACAGGACAAAGGTTTCTTGTCGCAGAAAGCTCATGTGTGCTTGTGTACTGCCTGCTCAAATCTTTGGGTGTACGTCCGTTCAACAAACAAGGACCCATTTTCTTTTTCGCCTTTTCGGTGCAATTTAATAGCTGCATAAATCTTCTCTCCAATTACGCAAATGAGTTTATTGTAGGTGGGTCGCCTTCCCGGCTCAGCAGGGACTTAGACTCATTAGCGAAGGGACAGAAAGTTTCTTTAGCTAATGTTTGGCAGTATGAGAGGTGGAAAACAACAAAGAAAGAGAAGGAGCAGGAAAACAGAGGAAAAAGTAGAAAGACTCCTCACCTTGTGGAGGAAATGGAAAAAGGCCACATGATGACATTGAGTCCACGGTTAAAGTTGCAATGAAACAGATGCTAAAAGACTGAACACGATGAATATTCACTCAACACACTGGATACATTTTATACCAACTCCTGAGTCATTAAATATATTTTATTATTTTTCAGTGAGGAATATGTATTTAAAAAGCAGTTTATCTGTCATGGACACAGGATAAGTACTTACAAAATGATTTTTTTCCATTTCAGTGTGCATATTATCTGAGTGTATGCTATACCCATGCACCCTAGAACATGTTTTGGAGTTATTTTTGTGTAGTTTGCTGTTTTGTGAGGAGCATTTTGTACTGTTTTATGTTTAAGACATAGAAACATGTCATAAATTTGCAGAAATAAGACATGACATTTAACAAAGATCTTGAACCGGTACTGATGGGACGACTAATGGTCTTAGTCTTTTAGGCATCAGACAGTTTCAGCTGCAGAATATCCAGGATGTGAGCACAGCCATGAACATGCACGATGTTCCATACATTGTAAGATTCATTGTCTACACTGAAGAAACTGTAAAGTAAAAGTAAAAATAAAAAAAGAAATAAAAAAAGAAACGGTAAAGTTATACTGAAGATTCTCTACCGCTGTGGAGAGAAAAGATACCATGATCATTCTATTAATTCTATCAATTCATTTTCTTATGTTGTTTCATTTTATTCATTCATTTAGTTAGTTATTTTTTTTCCATTTTCTATTTATTTTTTCATTGCATTTATTCTTTTTTATCTATTTATCGGATGACTTCCTTCTTCCTCGATGACAGGTAGTTGATGGGGTGTGGTAGTCGGTCCTTGGCAGTTTCCTTCTTATTCTTCACCTCTACAATTGAATCCCATGTATAACTTCTAATCCAAAGAGAACGCCCAACAACCTGAGGTCTGTTAGTTCAAAAAAGGACTCTATAAATAATATCACACAAAAATACTGAAAAATGTGAGCAGTGTGCAAAAGCTACAAGTTGAAATATTAGATATACATAGACTACTAAAGCACTACAAAAACTACTGATATATACAAAAAGCTAACTCTATACAACAGATAAGAAATACGTACATGTACAATATGTATGATTTGCTTAGAAAAAGTTGATGCAAACAGAGCCGCGAGAGAGGTTTTGACAAAACAATAACCATGTTCAGTGTCAATGTGCAGATTTGTTTGTATTTCTTCTACCTAATATCCAAATATTTCAATATTGTTGGTCCAATTTTTGGCAAAAATCCATAGTTTTTAGTCAAACAAGTTGTCCTGAAAAGTGTGTATAAGTGTTGACAACAAAACGTTGCCATAGGTTTTGAACTCAAAGTGAGGCGGTGAAAAATATGCGTGTATAAGTGTTGCCAGCAGTCATCATCATTATTGTAATTTAATGCTATTTGAGGTGAAGTTATTAGATTGTTATAGATATGATGTTCTTTCTCTGTTTTGAAGAAAATGTTCCCTTTCTACATCGTTCCATTTCTTTCCTATTCTTCTTTTCTCCAGTGGTTCCTTTCTTTACTAATGTCAATATTTTTGTTTGGCCTCTAATTTGCCCTTTTCAAGTCTCTTTGTACATTTCAGGAGGTGTCACGCCTCTTTTCTCCTCTTTTTCATTGGTGCTCTTCCTCCTTTGTGTGATCCAAGGACCGGACCTTGACTCTTCTTTCTTCCTTGGCTTTGTTCAGCCTCTCCTGCATCGCTGATCATCGTTGAGTGTGGATTTTCATTCTACTGTGTCTTGGTGACTTGTCTTGAAGTGAATTTTGGTCTAAGAATATTCAGTCAGTGGTCTTTTCCAGGAGTTGTGGAGGAAATAACTGGGCAGCTGTGTGAAAAACCTACAGTACATTCCAACTATATTCAGTCACAGAACATGAATATGGGGATTGTGTTCAAGTTCAAGTCAGATTTTATTTCTAAAGCCCAGTATTAGAAATTTGCCTCTTCTGGCTCTACTGAAACCTAAGAATGAGCACCTACAGAGGAGTTCTTCCAGTACATGTTTGCATCTTTACATAAATGCATTGTACTGTACAGTGGAAAAGTCTAAGGCCGCTTTTGCAGGAAAACTGGCATTAAACATCAGAAAATTAATGCAATAAATTTGATATTGTCTGAAATAAAATTGCTAAACAAATGTTAAATGCAAAGGGAGGTCACACTAAATTCAACCACTTTGGTTTATAGAAGCAGTTTTTTCCCTGAAACATTTGTTTTTCCTGCTCTACATACTTCACAAATCTTAATACAAAGACTGAAAAAATGCATATCTGTGGTCATCATAATGTATATTTATTTGTGTCTCTGCTCATTTTAAACCTATCAAACCTTGTGTTGATAGAGAACAGGGTAGCCAGATGCACAGACGGAAGGTTGTCTAATCAAAATGTAACTTGCTTTTGGTGTCATGGGATTTTCTCCTCAAATGGCTGATGGTCGATTTGTGGACCTCAATTGTTACATGCTTTCAAAACAGTGGCCGGTGGTACATTCAGAAAGATTTTCTGTAATACCTGTCACATTACAAATGTTACCAAAGAGTATAAAAGTATCCCAAACCTCTGTTACTTCTGATACATTCTTTGATTAGGATTAGACGTATGTTCACATGTATGTCTGTGGATGAATACTTGTACAATCTGTGTGATTTATAGTCACTCACACTGCAGCTGAAGAATAATTTCTTCTATTTTAATTTAGTACATAATAATGATATAACTTTGTTCTTGTTGTTTTTTTCTGCATCGAAAATATAATAATTGACCTGGCTCTCTGACCTCAAAAACTAAGATTAAATGCACACATAAGGGATACTGTAACAGAAAGAAAATTGTTTAACAAAAATATCATCTACAGTATTGTCAGACGCATTCCTCTTTTTATTCCTATTTAGACACATCAGTATATATTATTTCATTAAGATAAGATGAGATAAGATAAGATGAGATAAGATAAGATAAGATAAGATAAGATAAGATAAACTTTATTGATCCCCCAAGGGGGATATTCAAGTGTACAGCAAGGTTATTAACGTTAACGAAAACTAACAAATTGACGAAAACTAGAATTGTAAAAACATTTTCGTTAACTGAAATAAATAAAAACTATAATTAAAAGAAAAAAAAAACATAACTAACTGAAACTGTATTGTCTGTTTACAAAACTAAATAAAATGTATAAAAATTCTGGTTAAAATTCCCTTCGTTTTCGTCTTTGTCAGTGTCGGATTGATATAAAATCGATTTATTTCCCTCAAGCAGTTTTAGCTGCTGGCACCATATGATATTTAACGGTCCATCACTTCTTGTCACTTGTCATTTAGTCCTACCTGGAAACATGTAGACTAAAGTTAAAGCAGCAGAGTCCTGTCTGGGATTTATTTAAATTCGACGGTGAAGAAGATAAAACATAAAGAAACTAAAACTAAACTAAAAGTAAGCATTTAGAAAATAATGAAAATTAATTAAAACTAGCTGAATTAGAGACAAAGAAAAGTCAAAACTAAATAAAACTAAACCATAATGAAAAATCCAAAACTATTATAACCTTGGTGTACAGCAGCATAACACAA
The DNA here is from genome assembly GCF_902148855.1 of Sphaeramia orbicularis. Lineage (NCBI taxonomy): Eukaryota > Metazoa > Chordata > Actinopteri > Kurtiformes > Apogonidae > Sphaeramia > Sphaeramia orbicularis. Next base: position 36,878,920 of record NC_043971.1, on the reverse strand, counting down.
TAAACATCAAATACAATAGAAAAACAGACAGAAGATAAAAAAAAAATTACATTTGATAAGTGACTAATTTGTTAAAGTGACTGAATGACATAAGTAATAATAATAATAGTGAATACAGTAACAAGTGCACAAGTATATCTTATTAGTTCATGAAATATTTCAATATTTCATTCTAACTTTTTGAACAGTGCACCATCCACTCAAACAGGTGCCAGCAGCAGCAACAGTGAAAATCAACACAGACAAATACAGAGATATACACCAGCCAAGGAAAGGCCCCGAGTCAAAAACAAATGAGCCGCAACAGAAAATGAACTTGTCTTTAACACTGTTTTATGTGGGTTGTCTGTGTTTGCTTAAGGTGAACCATCTTGTGCTGTGTCTGCAATACTCTTACTGTAAATTAAAGAATATATCAACTAATTAAAGGTGTATGGGTAAATAAACACCTAAACTAAAAAAAAAAAAAAAAAAAAAAAAATGAAATATGTCCACAGTCATTCCTTTACTTTTCTGATGAAGTAATTGCTCACTGATGTAGCAAAGTGATCATTTGAAATTCATTTATTCGACACATTTCCCATCACTGGCTTGGATTGCAAGACTTTAATATTTAGGATTCCAGTTGTAATTATTTAATTTCTAAACCACTGGGGATAGGACAATAAAACAGTCACTTGACAGGTTAAACAGTTTGGTATTAAACCTGTAATCTACCTTCAGTACCTTTTATATGAGGAAAACGAGAGTCTGAGATCAGCAGATTCAAAGCTAGTAACAAAATCCTCATGAACAAAGTGAGCTCGTGATGAGAGCGACGGGTAAAGATTAGCTCTTCCCAGAAACACAGGGAGTTATCAAAAAAAGAGGGAATGTCAGCAATTCGTAGTTTTAGACGGCCGTCCACCTCTCTGTTTGATTTCCAAATCGTGTGTGAAGCCTTTTGAAGTGCAGCAGTTCAGGGTGGACTGCAGGATTTGTCTGTTAAACATTGCATGTAAGAGTAAAAAAAAAAAAAAAAAAAAAAATCTGAGACTGAGTTTTAGTGAATGTGTGTGTTGCAGAGTAACAGAGCTGATGGGATACACACCTGAGGATCTGCTGGGTCGTTCGGTTTACGACTTCTACCACGCCCTGGACTCGGACAGCATCGGCAAGAGCCACCACAACTGTAAGAACACAACCCACACACACTGTACATATAGGAAAGGAACGTAGTCTGGCTCACAGGATGTACTCCAGTGCACTGATTCTCAACCGGCGGGTCGCAAACCATTTTCAGTGGGTCACCTGCCTTTGTCTGGGCAAAAAATAATGTTAATAAACCAATCCTGTGCTTTATTTCTATATGTGGCTGAGCACCGCCCATTCACACTCCCCAACAGTAGGTGGCAGTAATACACTGTAATGCTAATCAATTGACTGATTTAGTGATTTATTCTGAACATCCAATGAAATTTAACAGATGCAAACTAGCAAAACATACATAATAATACAAATATCAAGAATCATTACAACAGTGGTTCCCAACCTTTTTTGGTTCGTGACCCCATTTTAACATCACAAATTTTTGGCGTCCCCAGACATTCAAAATGGAGACTTGTTTTTACTAAATATTCATTTGTTTTTGATCATGTAATAGTTTGCTATACTATGTTGCAAATAAACGTCATTTTAGATGACATTTAGTCTATGTAATGTATATTATTATGGACGGAGGCAGAAAAGCCAAGTGTAGATTACTGCACAAAGTGAGAATTTGATTTTCCTTGGTCAGGATATGTACAGTCAGTCCAGCTTGGATTTATAAGGCTGACAATTAATACTGAACAAACAAGAACTCAAACTTTGAATTATGAAAGAGCTGCAGCATCTGAAACCGACCACAGTGAACATTTGAAAGATAAACAGTACCACAGTGCTTCAGTTTCAGCTTCACAGTTTTTCATGTCGTTTATGGATTGTGATTGTCTCTGTCAACTCACCATATATTTTTTATATTAGTAAGATTTTTATTTTTATCAATTAGTAGAAAAAATCCAGGCGACCCCACATGGGGTCCTGACCCCAAGGTTGAAAAACACTGCATTACAATCGTACACAGAAGAACAGCACAATAGTTCCATTTACATGCCCGAAAAGGGGTGGGAAGAAGTGCAATTTATTTAATCCCACCCCCTCTCCCTAAAATATTATTAATAATATATATGTCCCTCTTCCTTTTACATTACTCTTTTATATTTATACAGGGTGAGGAAGCAAAATGTACAATATTTTGATTGAAAGGGATTGAAAGACAGTGTATGACCAATTAGTTTATTGAAGGTCATGAAAATTTATTTGCCACAAGAAAATTGACATAATAGAAAATGTTTTTATTCTATGTGTCCTCCTTCTTTCTCAATAACTGCCTTCACACGCTTCCTGAAACTTGCGCAAGTGTTCCTCAAATATTCGGGTGACAACTTCTCCCATTCTTCTTTAATAGTATCTTCCAGACTTTCTCGTAATAGTTTTGCTCATAGTCATTCTCTTCTTTACATTATAAACAGTCTTTATGGACACTCCAACTATTTTTGAAATCTCCTTTGGTGTGACGAGTGCATTCAGCAAATCACACACTCTTTGACGTTTGCTTTCCTGATTACTCATATGGGCAAAAGTTTCTGAAAAGGTATGGATAATAGTGTTAGGTATGATTATGACATCAACATATGTTTGGTTTCAAAACAATTGACGTAGTGCCTGCTGAGAAAAAACAACTAAATGTTCATTGTAAATTTTGCTTCCCCACCCTGTATATCCACACACTCACACTCACAGACATTTCACAGCATAAAAGAAGTCCCAAAAGTTCCTATCATGGTGAAACTCAGGTATGACAACGACCACATCAGATATGGTTTTACCTACACCGAGGACAAAAACCTCAGTGTGTTTAATTCTTGAATAAGTGACTGAATGCACTTTTAGATTTTAACTGAGGGCATGTTTTTGGTTTTGGTTAAAAGGTACCCAATTTAGTGTCAGAGGGAATATTTCCATCTTTAGCATCACCACCTGCTGGTCAGTTCGGTTTATCATTAAACTTGTCCTTAGTTATTGGCATACTGTGATATTCTGAAGTATCTCAGGTTCAAAACACACCATTAGAGACCTCTGCGCTTTGTGAATTAACAACCATCTCCAATGTGCAACTGCATAAAACTGGCCAATACACATCTCCGTATTTGGTATATTATTTTGTAAGGATTCATTCATTTCAATACCATGATGGACCTTCTCATGTATATGTTTGATCAAAACAACTTTTCTCCCAACACTGTTTTGCAAAGCCATCCTCATTGCATTGATAGTGGTTGGTGCCAAGCCTATCTCTGACCCTCCACTAACAGAGTGTGGAGATAGTGTCTACGCTGTGGCTATGCAGGACTAGGAAGAATGCACAGAGGTGATTCTAAAACAGGGGTGTCAAACTCATTTTAGTTCAGGGGCCACATCCAGCCTAATATGATATAAAGTGGGCCGGACCAGTAAAGTAATATAAACAATAGGATAAGAACTTTTGAATGAAAAAAGTGAATCCCGTAAAATAAAAAATGCACTTCAAAATGCTTAAATATCCTACAATACACACAAAAATACACTTAATTATGCTTAAATATCCTACAATACACGCAAAAATGCACTTCAATAAGCTTAAATATCCTACAATACACGCAAAAATACACTTAAATATGCTTAAATATCCTACAATACACGCAAAAATACACTTATGTTCAAAAATCCCACAATACTCGCAAAAATGCACTTAAATAAGCTTAAATATCCTACAATACACGCAAAAATGCATTTAAATAAGCTTAAATATCCTACAATACACTCAAAAATACACTTATGTTCAAAAATCCTACAATACTCGCAAAAATACACTTAGATATGCTTAAATATCCTACAATACATGCAAAAATACACTTATGTTCAAAAATCCTACGATACACGCAAAAATACACTTAAATATGCTTAAATATCCGACAATACACGCAAAAATACACTTAAATATGCTTAAATATCCTACAATACACGCAAAAATGCACTTAAATAAGCTTCAATATCCTACAATACACGCAAAAATACACTTATGTTCAAAAATCCTACAATACTCGCAAAAATACACTTAAATATGCTTAAATATCCTACAATACACGCAAAAATACACTTATGTTCAAAAATCCTAACAATACACGCAAAAATACACTTAAATATGCTTAAATATCCGACAATACACGCAAAAATACACTTAAATATGCTTAAATATCCGACAATACACACAAAAATACACTTAAATATGCTTAAATATCCTACAATACACGTAAAAATACACTTATGTTCAAAAAACGTACAGTACACGCAAAAATACACTTAAATATCCTACAATACACACAAAAATACACTCAAAATTCTGTAATTAAAATGTTTACATCTACGAATTGTACTTGAACATAACATGAACAAATATGAACAACCTGAAAATTATTTAGTAAAATAAGTCCAATGTTAACAATACTACACCTTAGTTTATCATTTATACACATGAATCACAACTTACAGATCCCAGTGAATCTACAAATACACCCAACATTAAATAACAGGGAGAATATTATTAAAATTCCTCATACTTCTCTTAAGATATTTCAGATATTCACATTTTTTTGTAAAATACTAGTCCGTAAATGTGAACATTTTTGTGTAATTTTACTTTTTTTACACTAAAACAGAGGCAAATTTTCAGTTTTCATTATTTATAGTTTATTATGATAGTATTTTACTGGTCTGATCCACTTTAGAATTAAGTGACACAAAATTATTTTAACATCCGTGATTGTGAATATTTTCAGTGTAATTTTTATATTTCACAAATTCATCCCACAGGCCGGATTGAACCCTTTGGCAGGCCGGATTTGGCCCCCGGGCCGCATGTTTAACACCCCCGTTCTAAAACATATACTATCTACATTCAACAAGTGTCTCTTCTGCTCCTCAAGCACATGTTTACACCCAAACTTTTAGGGCTTTATCACAAATACTGGATGCAAAACTCCATTATAATTGATGGTCATTTTAAAGCTTTGACATTTGTGCCAGTAAATGTGTGCCTCTGTATGTTTGCATGCATTTCTCTTTGTGTGCACAGAACAGGTCTGGGATATTAAGGTGTAATTTTATTAAATTAAGCATAGTCACCGATGGCCTGACAAGGTTTGTACATCTGCTGCTACAAACACAGTGCAGGGGGAACCAGGTGGCCTCTGTTACTTTCTAATCACACAGTGTATGCGTGTGTGTGCATGTGTGTGTGCGTGCATGCATGCGTGTATGGAAACCAACGCTACAACATAATGGCAGTGTGTATGTTTGTGTGTTTCACTGTGAACAACCATTTAATTAGTGCATCACTCTGTTTTTTTTGTTTTTTTACATCTGACTTTCACTGCAAGTAACTACAAAATACCATGTCAATTAGAATATTTGTGTTGAGATATATTAATTAAATTGTTTAATTGTCCTAAATGATCTAAATACAACAATTATATAGGAATAAATTGAAAAACAAATTATCTTCCGAAATTGGAATAAATTAGTTAAAGTCATAATGTTCCCGTACACTTTGGCCAAATGCAGTCAAACCCAAACTCAATTCAATCAGCTCTGAAAATATTCTTCTATTGTGTTTAAAAAGAGGCTCAAGAACCAGCTTTATTCTAACAAGTTGACCTGTAAGACTTATTTTTTTCTAACATCAGCAAAGAATTGTGTGTGTATTTGCTCGTCCCTGCTGCAGTTTTATCAGCCAGTATCTGGAAATAAAAACATTGTGCATTTCTTTAAAAACAGGATTTAATGCACCTGTAGTGTTTTTTATATTCACCCCAGTCATTATTTAGCTGTGGTTCCCGCCACTTCACTGTTTAGATTCACTTTCAGCACATGCAGGAGGCAGCTGTTTCTAGTGCTTTACAAACTCCGCTACAAACAGCAGGAAGAGCGTTAGCAACGTAATGGAGCATGTAGCAGCTTGTGTGTTTTGTGTTTCATGTGGATCTCATGTGTGTGTACAGTCGTCTCCTGGTCTTAATCATCTGTCTACAGTCCTTAGCTGGCTGAAATATGTGCAGATAAAGAGCGCTCTATCACACACACACACACACACACACACACACACACACACACACACACACACACACACACACACTGATGACCCGCTCTCACGGCCAACGTGACCAGCATGTCGATCACCACATGCTAACACTTTCTCTGCTACATGAAATGCTGCCTCGAGCTTCTTCCGTACACACACACACACACACACACACACACACACACACAGTCACTGGCCTTATGTATACTCTGACCACAGTCCTCCTCCTTTCCCACGCCAGAGCTGAACTTTGGACCAAGTCCAGCACATCTTCTCCACAGCTCAAACTTCCCACTTTGTCCTGCCAATGTAACATTAATTCATTTATATTTGTCGAAGAAATAAATTAGTGAATTTGTATATTGACCAAAGATACAAATCTGGTCAATCTGTGTGTGTCTGCAGTGTGTTCCAAGGGTCAGGCCGTCAGCGGTCAGTACCGTATGTTGGCTAAGAACGGAGGCTACGTCTGGATCGAAACCCAGGGAACCGTCATTTATAACAGTCGCAACTCCCAGCCACAGTGCATCGTGTGCATAAACTATGTCCTCAGGTAGGTACTTTGATCCCATTGGCTATGATGCAACCATCTAGAGTGAGATGATTAGGCTTTTGGGTAACTTTCCAGAGCAGCATTATTTCATCAGAATTTGAATATGTATTTCAACATAGAGCAGGTTCTGTAATATCCTGACTGCATGCGTAATAAGACTGTGAGAACAAAACACTAAATATACTCTTTAAGATACATCCCCATTACATAAGTGTTCATTTGTTTGTTTCGTTTTTAAGGAATTTCTTAGATAAAATTTAGAGCCATTCGAGTTCATTTCACCGCAGCTTTATGTTATGTTTCTCTCTTTCACTTTTCTGTTGTTTGTGAATATAATCATGATGCAAATCCAACTGACTCCACCTCCCTTCAACCAATCCCGCAGTGACATCGAGGAGAAGGCGATGATTTTCTCCTTGGAGCAGACAGAGTCCTTGTTCAAGCCTCACCACATGAGCAGCTTCTTCTCTTCAGGAGGAACGGGGGTGACCAGAGAGCTGGGAGATGCCCTGTTCACCAAACTCAAAGAGGAACCGGAGGACCTGGCCCAGCTGGCACCAACGCCTGGAGACACAATCATCAGCCTCGACTTTGGTCGGTATCCACGACTGTCAGGTTTTTAGTGGAATTTAATGACATTGTGAAATCAGATACGTAAATAGCCATCTAAATGTCTGTCATGGGTGTGTCATGGCTTCTCCGCAATGAAAGGAACATGATAATTTACCAAAACTACGGTCAACTATCAACTGCGCTGACTTGATTTTATCAGTTGTTACTCACCTAATGGTCTTTTCACAACTTAAAATCTCGACCAACAGTCATATTTTGTTATATATATATGTATTTTATCTGCATATCTTGTTTTTGCATTGAAATTTCATGCACTAAAGGGCTTTGTCTGTTGTCATCACCTACATGAGCTTCATCTTTCTGTACACTGACTACATCGTAGACTAGCTTAAACCCAACAACTGCAGGTTGTCCATTTACCACCTTTTTTGACTGAATAAAGAAAAATGGCAGATTCAGTTTGTTGCCACTACACTATTATTATTTTGGCATGTTTACTGCTACCCTTACCACTATGAAAGTAATACTTGAGCCTAGTTTGAACCTGTTAAGGTTCTAATTTCATTTTGCCCTTTTTTACAATATTACTTTATTACTGAATATTTTTCTCTTAAAAACTTAATCTCCTCCTCTCCTTCATGTGCTACTATGGTTTTTCCTTCATCATTTTTCTTCTTCTTTTGCATAAAGGTTGACAGTAGCCCACTGTACTTGGTCCATAATTCCAAACCAAACAAAAAATGTTGTCACACTAGAAGTGTAATTAACCACAGTTCACTTTAATCAGGACCATGTTCACCTCTATTTGTTGGACCACATTTTGGCTGCAGTTTTGTGGAAGTTTCATGCATGCTGTTTTCAATGTGTATTCACAAAAACTGTTAGTGTTTTGTTTCCATCAGTTATTATTATCTGCTTTTTAGGTCTTGTACCTCATCACTTAGGAAGTTAATTTTTGGATTCTGTTCTGCAGGTCGTCCTGACTTCGAGGAGCCCCAGCAGCCAGCAGGATTCTCCCAGGTGTCAGGAGCTGTCATGCCACCTCCAGGTCCTCCGTCTTGGTCCAGCGAGAGCCACAACCTAAACCCTTCAGTGTCAAGCCAAACTTTGGGTGCAGGTCCAGGAGACATGGCTAAAATGGCTGGGACGTTCACCATCCAGCAGAAACCCCCACCAGGCAGCGCCACCCCGAGCCTCAGTAGCTGCTCCACGGTGAGGACAATGTGAAACTGAAAGCATGAGTCAGTTAGTGAGTGAGTGGGTGGTTATGTTCAGTTCATAATTTGTTGTTTCTGTGTTCACTGAGGCCTGGGGTTAAAGGTCACTAACAGTGGGCAGCGTTTGTGAGAATAACAGGGGTGGAGATTTGGAAGAAACAGGCTCTTAGCAGTGAATAGTGCCTTTGTCAAAACTCATCTCCCTTTTCTTTTCTTTTCTTTTCTTTTTCTGTCCCCCTCTCATCACCCGTCTTTTGTCATCTTATTACCAGTACATTTTCTTCTATTGCTCATCCTCTTTTTTCCATCCCTATTCTGTTACTGTATTGTTTGGTTATTCTGTTTTTTTTCCTCCGCGCCTGCAGCCCAGCAGCCCTGGTGATTACTACAACTCTATTGAGAGTGACCTGAAGGTGGAGCTGACTGAGAAGCTGTTTGCTCTGGATACAGAGGGCACCAACAGTCCCAACACAGACGTATGTGGAAAACACTTCAAACACAGAAGTTATTAGTTTTGACAAACTGCCTAAACCTGCAGTTCTTCAAATTCCCACTTGAGGCTTCATCAGTTATGTCTCCATTGCTAAATTTCCTTATTCATGACAAATGTACAGTGGGAGAAGAAGAAAATAACTCATCCTTTTATTGAAGTTAACCTTAAAGTTATCCATACTTAAGGGGCTGCTTTGAACTGATGCGTGGGTAGCAGGCAGCTAGCTGCTAGCTGGTGAGATTAACAGCTCACTTGACGAGTTGAGCTTTAATACTTTCTGTTTATTGAATAAAATGTTGTTGTTTTTTTTATGTTTTTTCAGCTCCACTGTAGTTGCATGTGAGAGATTACTCTAGCAAGACCGTAGCAGAATTTATTACATAAAAGAGTCTCAGTGTTTAATTACACTTCCAAGTCTGTTAGCATAACTTAGCTAACATTACAAATAATTTTGTATCGCATCAAATGGTTTGTCAACTAGTCAGCTAATTAGACAGCTATCACACTTGTTAGTGTGTTTGAAAATTGTTACACATCACACACTTTCATAAAGCATAACTCTTTGTTGACATTTAACAAGTAGTTGAAGTTACTTGAGGGCTTTTAGGATAGAATAGAATAGAATAGAATAGAATAGAATAGAATAGAATAGAATAGAATAGAATAGAATAGAATATACTTTATTTTGCCATTTGCACAGAGACATAGTAGTATAGGTACATCAGAATTCTTGTGCATTTCCGTGAGTCAGAAAAGGAGTTAGAAAAAGGTAAAGATATGTCAAAAAAGACAGATACAAAACATAAACACAGCTAAAACATATTAAAAAAAACAGTTATTGCACATACAATCACAAATACACATTTGTAAAATAGACTATTATAAAAAAGGAGTAATAATGATAATAATGATAATAATAAGAGTACTGAGAGATAACAAGTTATTGCACATTTGAATTAGAATGAAAAGTACTGGGATGTAGTTAGCAGGTTACTGCACATTCAGTTCATAATATATCATAACATTTTCTGTTTAGCAGTGTGTTTATTGTTTTCTCTGTGTCTCAGCTCCCCTAGAATTAAAAAAAAATTCTGGTTTTGAACTGAGCTTGAGTACATTATGGAAATGAAATGGAAATAAAAACAAAAACTCCTTAATAAGGGAAGGAAATGTCTTGTTCTGCAGAGGGACTTGAGTGACTTGGATCTGGAGACTTTGGCCCCTTACATCCCCATGGATGGAGAAGATTTCCAGCTGAATCCCATCATCCCCGAGTCCGAGCCACTGGATGGGGGTCAGTCAGGATCCATGGGGAGCAGCAGTCTCTCCCAAAGTCACCAGGCCACCCAGCAGAGCTTCAGCAACATCGCCAGCCTCTTCCAGCCGCTGTCGTCCCCCCCACAGCCTCAGGGCCACTACCAGCCCCAGCCAGCTGCATCCTGGGCTGGAGGGGAGAAGAGAGGGTCCAGCCAGGGGACCATGGACACCCCAGCAGGACCATATATGATGGGCCACATGCCGAATTCCAACTACCAGGCCCCAGCGTGCACCCCTCTGTCTTCTATGGGAGGCCTGCAGAACTTACAGTGGCCACCGGACCCTCTGTTAACATACCAACAACAACAACAGTCCAGGGCCGCCAAGGCCTACAGAATGGACACTTTGTCAGGAGAGAACATATCACATCAAATGCAGAAGCAGAGGTGAAGTATTTCTATGTTCACAATAATGCTTTTTACAGTGAATGTAACCATTCCTACACCTCTGTTTGAATAAGCTCCTCTGTCATTGCAAAATACCATTTTACATTGTAATGAAATTTGGTTTATATACAGTACCCGAATGGTGGACTATGTTACTACTAGGGTACTTTAACAATGACATGACACTTTGTTGGGGCAGATAGTGGCATAATCTCCACCTCAGTGAAAGGGGTCACAAGCGAGTAAAATTAAAAACATATTATAAGTTATTTTAGTATAACTGAATTGAAATTGTGTGACCAAACAAGGTGAAGGTACTTTATATTATTTTATATAATGTTCTGCCAAGTGGCAATTTGACCTTAAAAAAAGAATGTTGTGATCATCATTTCTGGTAAGTTGTGTTCAATATGAGAAAACAGTGAGTATGTAAGTTATTCCATATTGCACTGCTACTAACACAAGTATCTGAAATGAAAACTGTGTCAACTAAGAAGAGAGTCAGGGTAAAATAATGCAGTTAAAATAGAATAGAATAAGCTTTATTGTCAGTGTAAAATACCATTGTACAGTGCAAGGAATTGCGGCCATATAACTGCTCATAGCGGGATTCGAACCACCGTCTCCCTCATCGCAGACCATAGTGTTACTAACTGACCTATCCATCCAAAAGATGGCAGAACTCACAAAATAACATGGGGCGAACCTTCTTTAAAATAATATTCGGATGTGAGTCGTGGGTTTAGCTTCAGTGATTGTTTATGTTTGTGTGCAGGTCCGCTGAGAATTTTTTTCAAGCCTACAGAGACATGAGTCCAGCCAGAGTGGCCATGGCCAACAGCATGAAGCGCTCCTTCACCCAGATGGCAGTGGTAGGTTTCTAATCCCACTATGCTCTTATAACTACATATCGGCTAAAATTTGCTTAGAGGTCTTATTTATGTCTTTGTGTATAAGAAATCAATCTAAGTGAATCCCCAAAGGAACTTTGTGTTGGTAAATGCAAGTTATGCAAATTTACAGGATTTCAGTTCTGTTGCAACATGTTGATGGTCATATGAACTATGTTTTCAGGTCAAAAATGTCCCATTTCATCACAATTAAAGCTATATTTTCATGTCACAAATGGCCAAGTTATATTTTAACTGAATTTACCTGAAAAACAAATATATTCTTTTAGATTCCCCAGTTTTTCTTACAAGATTATATACTACATATCGCATGTTTTATTTATACAGGCTGCAATATGGAGTACGGTGCTGATCCGTCCTGCTTATGTTACGCCAATACATACATTAAGAATGTCACACGTCACTTTTTAAATCAACAGTTTTCTAATAATAAGCATTTTTATAAAGAAATAACAATTCTATATTGTTATTTACTCTTTAGTATGATGATAAACTATACAATAAATAATTCTGATCCTAGTTTTTACACAAGGATCGTGTCAACCAACCATGTGTGACAACCATGTCACATCCGTCCACTGCCACATTTTGTGTTTTTGTGTCAGCTGTTATTGTTTTAGATCCACAACACTAACATTTATGAATAAGAGGAGAATTAGCAATAGTAAGTATATAAGTTTATTACTAATAAAGTACTGCTACTGACCAGGTCATCATGGGTAATGTCACGTCCGTCCACCAGCAAAAGTTTTCACATACACGTGCTATTCAAAATCCAATATTTCTGAAAATAGAGCTTCCACTGTCAAATAATATCAGTAGTCTGTGCACAAATGTATTAGCATTATTTCAACACAGTTCTATGCATTTCTTACAACTTTTTTTTTCTGACAAAAATGGCCACTCCCTTGACCCCCTAAGTAAATTTTAACCGATATAGAAGTACACTCAGTAGCTAACCATGTACCGACTGTTCCTATCAGGATGAAAGTAAGATGACAGATATCATATGGAAGAAGATGAGGGGTGATGGTTCCATGGATCGCTCCCTCAGCACTGGATCACTGACAGGTACTTAGAAGAACACCAAATAACAGTAGACCGTTTTACAACATTATGTCCCTCACCAAACACATGAGCTGGTGCTGTTTTCTCTCAGAATCAGGCATGGGGAGGATGATGCCGAGCAGTATCTGCCTCAGCTCTCTGCAACTACACAGGAAGTCTCAGTATCCAGGAAATGGGATACGTGGTGCAAACGACAAACACTTTCCCCAAAAGAGCAACTTTACTGAGTATAACATGCTGCCTTCTAACAAGACTGAAGGTAAAGTGAACTCAGGACAATGCACTTCTGTATTGTTTGCTGCAAAAACCATCTACATTTCAGGTTATACAAGTTTTCTGTGGAGTAATTTAAGAGTTAAACCAAATAACCCTTCACTTGAATACCTGACTATTGTTAGGATTCGCAGTTCACACACACACACACACACACACACACACCAAGGTTCTAATAATTTTGGATTTTTAATTATAGTTTAGTTTTATTTAGTTTTGACTTTTTTTCTCTAATTCATTTAGTTTTAATTAGTTTTTAGAGCAGGTTTGCTAGTTTTTATTAGTTTTCGTTAATAATCTAAATGCTTAGTTTTAGTTTAGTTTTAGTTTTGTCATATCTTTTCTCTTCTTCACCGTCGTATTCAAATAAATCCCAGACAGGACTCTGCTGCTTTCTTCCAACTAGGGATGTAACGATTACCGGTATAACGATAAACCGCGGTAAAATTGCAGACGGTTAGTATTACCGTTTAAATTCTAATTATCATGATAACTGTTTGATTAACGCACTTTTCCGGAGAAAACGCCTATGTAAAGATCTGATTTTATGTCAAATATTTGAGTGTAGTTTTAATTTATTACAATTTTAATTTTCTATGCCTATTTGGAACCAATATTCACTTTTAAAGTCTTTGAAAAGGCTTGTTAAGCATCTTTGTGTTATTTATGCAATAAATTATATACATTTTTCAAATCGGATATTATATATTTTGTTGGTGTTTATGGCCTTTTATGTTGATATAGTAGGTTAAAGTGAAAAAATAATAGGCAGATGATATAGATGAAGTTGTGCTGAAAAAATCGATCCCAAACATGGGTATAGTAAACATTTGTTTATATAGTATATAAAGGCAAAATCAAAAGTACTGAAAAATGGACAAAATATACTCAGACCACTAAGGGTTAATATTTGAATGTTTCTGCCAAGAAAAAGTGCATTGTGCCAATTATTTTATTATTATTTTTTTAATACAACTTGGTTAAATTATTTCAGTGTGTGTATTAGTACTTTTTGAACATTTTGAGCACAATTTCAACAATACCGCGATAATAATGATAACTGTGATAATTTTGGTCACAATAACCATGATATGAAATTTTCATATCATTACATCCCTACTCCCAACTTTAGTCTCCATGTTTCCAGGCAGAGTGGGGACCAGAAGACGACTGTAACCCCCAGTGATGGACCGTTAAATATCATATGGTGCTGCTAGCTAAAATTGCTTGAGGGAAATAAATCGTTTTCATATCAATCCGACATTGACAAAGACGAAAACAAAGGCAATTTTATCCATAATTTTTATACGTTTTAGTTAGTTTTGTAAACACACAATACAGTTTCAGTTAGTAATCGTTTTTTTCTTTTAATTATAGTTTTTATTTATTTCAGTTAACGAAAATGTTTTTACAATTCTAGTTTTCGTCATTTCGTAAGTTTTTGTTAACGATAATAACCTTGAGACACACACACACACACACTGCTTATACTCTATCTTTTCACTACAACTCAACATCAAGATGTAGGGAATAATAGCTGCTACAAATAATAGCTGCTTCTGTCTTTGCTGTGTTTCAGGAATAGCGAGCCGTTTGCTGGGTCCTACTTTTGATTCCACCTGTCTGCCTGAGCTGACCCGTTATGACTGCGAGGTCAACGTCCCGCTGCAGGGAAACCTTCACCTCCTTCAGGGCTGTGACCTGCTGAGAGCCCTGGACCAGGCCACTTAGAGCCCAGATTCTAACCCACCACAGACCTGGATTTACTCACAGCCCTGAATCCCCATCGAGCCCTGAGGCTAAGCTATCGGGATTTACATTTAAAACAACATCCTGCCTTATTTAGATGTTTTTGTTTGGCCCAATTGGCTGCCGTTTATAGAGCTGAGATATCCGGACCAGGTCTTATATACACCTGTATGTGTTTCCCCCACATTGTCTCAGATTGGTCCAGGTTTGGCTACCGGTGTGTAAGGGTTGAGCCTGTCATCACATCGATGACCCGGGGTCATTTAGTAGGAAAAGGTCAACATGGGACCAGCAGAGTACAACATGATGTAACACTGTGCCTGAGCTGCGTCCTGTGTTAAAACACTGTTAACATGCGACTTATCAGGTTCAGTGTAAACATCTTTCACGGGTCAGCTCTTTGTTAGGAGACGGGCTGACCTCAGGTCTTTGGTGTAAAAGAGGATTAGTGGTGTGAGATTCAAACTCAACAGTCTGCCTTAAAGCCCAGCTTCGCCAAAACGTCTACAACTGTACCCCCCCCCCCCCTTCCTCCTCTTAGGTCAACGTCCCAGTGCAGTTTCCTGCCATGGCCTAGAAAGAAACCTCCAGCCCTGTTCTTACTCATAGCCCACATCGCACACACACACACACACACACTGCGATATGGATTCTATGCAGCTCAAGCCCCCACCCTGCCTTCTTTTATATCAGTTACACATTTTACTCAAAGACCAGAAGAGAAGATATTTTACTACCTATAAAACTGAATAGAGACCATGTTCTATATGTGCAAGATCAAGATTAAGCCACAGATAAAAGTTACAGAAGAATATAGTATTTTTAATGTATCAGAATTGGATAAAGCGTGACTTTCACATCCACCTGAGAAAAAAAAACTTTATTGTAGCAAAATAGAAAATATATTTTTTTGTATCTTTTTATTGAAAACAACCTTAAAGTGTCTCATTTTAATAAGAAATTACAATTCACACATTTGACGAATTTGGTTCAGATAAAAGTTTCTGCTTCCTCTGCTTCCTCAAGATTAGGAATCAGCAGAATTGAAATCAGAAAAATGCAAATGATACACACAGCAAGCCTTTTCTACGTACATTATAGGCTACAGACGTACACACACTAACTTCAACTATTACCTACCACTTCTTGACTAAGTCACTGTTTTTGATTTAACAAAAGTAACCATGTAGTTGAGTGTGTTCATTCTTGAAAAGTCTTCATTTTAAGTGGCTCATGACGTTTGGGTCAGCTCTAATCACATATGCATTTTATTGTTATGTTAGTTATCATAATTAGCCTAATGTTTCTGTTATTGACCTGAGATATTTTAGCTTTTATCAGATCTCCCCACATTATTTAATCCAAATCAATTGACACTTTAGCGTATGTTTCTCTATCACATTTATTGTTCTTACTTTACCTACAGTTTTAGATTTGTGTGTCTGTCACTGACACAATAATAAGCATATATTGCAATATACGTACTCTACTGTAAGTTTGATATTAAGGTTTTATTTTCTGTCGTCTCTTCTTGAGTCTGTCTTCGATTTATCTAAACGTGATTCTCAGTCAGGTTTAGGAGCCTATCTCGTGTGACTACAGGGTTTTTTTTTTCATATCGTGCAATTTTTTCATGGAGCTATAGCGTATATATTGTGCAACACAGCTTGCCTTATTTACCACACTGATAGCATTTGCAAGAAATCTGACTTCCACACTATACATGTGCAGCAGATTATTTGTATATTATAGGTTTACACACTTTGACTGAATTCTAAACTGCAGTGGTGTGCACAGACAGGGTTGAGGACAGAAGCATATGACAACGATTATCAAAATATATTTTACTAATTATATATTTTGTATGTTTTGAGCACTATTCTGTATTATTAAAAGCTAAAGGTGTAGCTTAGATTATACTGTCCTTGTGGGAAGTTTGTGTCGGAGTCAGTTTTGTGGTTGTTTTCGAACATTAGCTAACTCCATTTCTATGCTAATAATAGATGGTGTTTAAATGTAGCTGCTGTAGAAGAGCAGCGGAGAAGAAATGGAAGAACGTGGTGGTAAGCACCAGGATTTTTCTGGGAAAAAAAACAGCCAAATATGATACAGATAAGTCTGTGAACAAGCTTCTTATGGAGAACAGAGCCATTCATTCATTTATTCATTTATTTCAAGCGAGAAAGCATTTTTTTCTGTAAATTGGCTTAAAATTAGATTAGATTTGATTTGATCTGTCTCTCCTTTATGTGAAGCACTTTGTAACATGTTGTTTTAAAAAGTGCTATATAAATAAAGCTTTACTTACTTACTTACTGTTTACAAGACAAATGACCTGCATGCAACAAAAACAATCAACAGAAAACATGCAGGTACAATACTTCAAATACATTTATTTATGCTCAAAAAGGACAACGAACAAAACCAGGACAACGAACAAAATCGGCCTACACCAAATTATAATAAACTCATTCACAGTATTTACATTATTTAACCAACAAATGTGTGAAAAATAGAAACAAAGTACATTCATGGTGACGTCACCACGGGTAACAGTTCAACGTTCATTTACATTATAATAATAATTACATACCAGCAATGGTAAGAACAATAGCAGAAGGTAAAGGACAACACATACCAACTTAGTGAGGAACAACAAGCACACATCAACATTGTCTGGTTCTCTGTCATTCATTTCAGTCAGAAGTGAATGTGATTTATATGTTATGACTGAAATATACTATAAATATATTATAATAGGACACTGAAATATACAGGAAACATATTCTGAACATTCTGACATTAAAATGACATTTCTCAGATGGACTTTAGGACAAAAACGACTGTTTGAGGCTTGTAATATCTCACAACACAAACGTCATCTGAAAGAGGTGAAAGTGAATGGATAGCATTTGGTAATTATACTAAAATAATCTATTAGTCAATCAATCAAAGTTTATTTATATAGCACTTTACAACAACACAAAGAAGACCAAAGCGCTTTACATCTGAAAACATGATCAAATTATAACGTAAGCTATGTTGTACTGTTGTTAAGATAACAACAGTTTAATCAAATACTATAAAAGTGCATCAAACAATGACACAACACACAGAACACATAGAAATAAGAGCAAGTACCTCTAAAAAAAAAATGAAAAACCTTGATATTAGTGGATTATTATTTTATTGAGACCTTTATAATCTGTTTTCAAATGTTCACAACTCTTAGGAGACAGGAAGTGAACCATCTGATAAGACTGGCGAAGTGTACATTTGTACATGATTTACGATATAAGTCAATGTACAGAATGTTATTAACAACAAACTGAACCGAGACTGTCATTGTCTTAATGGAAATGGAAGTGGAGTTAACCGCCGTTGATATCGACAATACAAAACAGACTCCTACAGCACGAACTTAACATAATATCCAACCTTTGAGTTTACAAGTAATGTTCCAAATTATGAAGAAATTATCCAGGTTTTTGTTTTTTTTTTTTCAGCTCAGAAAAGTTAAAAGTTAATGATGCTAATTAGTTTTTAGATATAGACATTTTGATTTGTAGAAGCAGTCGAACCCCAGGTGTCTGCGATCGTATTAACAATGTCTGTGCTGTATTTAACCCTTTCATGCATGAGTTATGAGAGCCTTAATCAAATCTCTTTAAAAAAAAAAACAACTGTTAATTACAGTTTAATAACAATAACAAGCACTTGATTTCCACTCAAACATGTTAGTGCAGATCAGGTTTATCAAGAACAGTAAAGTTACAGTAACGGTATGAATTGCAGTGTATGGGATGATGCATGCACCGCAAAAATCTAAATCTTACAAGGTGTATTTTTCTCATTTCTAGTCAAAATATCTCATCACACTTAAAATAAGACAGAATCACCTAAAGAGGAACATTTCTTTGTTGAATTCAAGCAAAAAAAATCTGCCAACGGAACAAGTTTTGGTAAGATTACTTGAAATCAGATTTTCCAGATCTATTGTCTAAAAATCAGTTCTTATATCTCACCGTAAAGTTCCTCTTTAGGTGATTCTGTCTGATTTTAAGTATGATGAGATATTTGGATTAGAAATGAGACAAATACACTTGGTAAGAGTTAGATTTTTGCAGAGTGAGTGTCCACTGTGTTGGCTGATATGGAACTAAAACAACAAAATCCATGAATATACAAGAGAACAGCTGTCCACTGTAGTGACCACTATGCATGAAAGGGTTAATTTACCCATGAGGCCATTGCAGCGACAACATGTAGCCTGAAACTGACGCACCTAAATAAGACGCAGGGGAGGGAGTTGCACATATCGCTGCATTAAAATGGATGTAAGTGTAAAATTGGACCTGAACGCTTCCCATTAGGGCATAGGTGTCAAACATGCGGCCCGGGGGCCAAAACCGGCCTGCCAAAGGTTCCAATCTGGCCCGTGGGATGAATTTGCAAAGTGCAAAAATTACCCTGAAGATATTAACAGTCAAGGGCATCAAACTCGAAAATAAGAGCATAATAACCTATAGATAATTACTCCACATTTTCTTCTTTAATGTGAATTTTTTTTTTTTTTTTTTTTTTTTTAAATGACATTATTCCTATAAATAATGGCAACACCAATTTTTTCTCTTTGATTTATTGCAAAGAATATTAAATTCTGCAGGGTGTCCCATAAGTCTCCATACATAGGAGACATAATACATATCATACATATATGGTTCTGACATGTATTTCTTTATATTTCTTCTTTATAGTTCTTCAGCAGTGGAAGACACGCATTGAAATGTGTTCCCGACAAAATGGCAGTCATATATAAGCATATTATATCAATAAAAATGGTTTATGTCAAGAAACGTTTATTTTTCGTATGTATGGAGACTTATGGGACACCCTGTAATATCCTTTAACAATAAAATGTCAATAAACGGAACAAATATGAACAACCTGAAATATCTAAAGGAGAAAAAAAAGTGCAGTTTTAACAAGTGTTTTGTGCCTTGGTAGAGCTGATCTGTAATGCACATGTATAAATCATAAGTTGAGGCATAATATTGATAAAATTGTGCTTATTTTTCTTCAGAAATTATTATTATTGTTATTATTTTTTTTAATTATTCACATCTTTTTTGTTTTGGATAGTTTGTAAAATGTAAAAATTTTCAGAATTTAAGTTTAAGTTTTGTTTTTTTTTTTGCACTGAAAAATTTGGAGTTGTCATTATTTATAGGTTTTTATGCTATTATTTTATCGGTTTGGCCCGCTTGAGATCGAATTGGACTGAACGTGGCCCCTGAACTAACATGAGTTTGACACCCCTGCGTTAGGGCTTTTAGTAAAAGTGTGTTTCAGTATTTAATCGAGGGGAGGGGAGGGGGGGGTCACTGTGCACACCACTGCACAAACAGGGCAGTGTAAGGTCAAACGAGAGCAAGCAACTGCCATAAACCTGAGCAAACGTGTACATAGCAGCAGCAGCAGCAGCAGCAGCAGCAGCAAAGTGACTTGAAAGTGGAGTATGTATGTATTTTTCTTTACGATTAGGACAAGGCCAGTTTTTCTTATGACTCATAACACTGAATGGCTGCCACGAGAAAGCTTTGATATAGATTATTAGTAGTAGTTTGATAATAAAGTTGGACCGGAGTAAGAGCAGAATCAGGATTTTTATTGTTAAAAAAATAGGAAATTTCAACCCAATTATGTGCGTCGGTTAAAAAAAGCCTTCAGTAAAAACTCATCATTTTCCTCTTTTCTTTTCAACTATTGTTCTCTCACTATTGTTTTGAGGTAATTGTCTTTATGTGGTGACCACTTTTGAGTATGAACTATAGCGCCTTGTACATGCTATGTATTTAAAAGACAGAACTAATGTTATAGCTATAGTGTTTTTAGTATTTAAGTGTTCTGGTACTTTGTCCTTATCTACCCCTGTAGATGCAGATGGATCAGATCCCTCCCAGTGCTGATTTTCTCTTGTGCTGTTCCCGTGTTGTGGCATTTTTAATGTTTTTTTTTTTTTTTTTTTTTTTTTTTTTTTTCCTTTAGAGAGTTTTATCCTAAAATATCTATTGAATCTGTTGGCTGGCCAGTACTGTTTTGTTCTTGCTTTAAGAAGATAAAACAAACAAACAAAAAAAAAAAAACACACAAAAAAAAAAAAACCTTCAGATTAAAAGATGAATATCAGCTTCACTTTTCAGATATGTAGCATTTTGAATATTGTTAAGAAGGTGAAGTTGCCACATAATTAATCACATAGTTTCCCAGTTGCGTATATAAAGCAATGGTGCTTCATAGACCATGTAAGTGTCGTTTTTAAGCTTTTATTACATCTCTTGGATCCACTAACACTGTATTTTTATGTTCTGTGCTTCATGTTATGCTGATATTTTCTTTAAAGTTTATTTTTAATCATATAATGTGCCTTATTATGACTTTATGGTTGCCAAAAACCCATTGACTTCACCCTTCAAGAGCACAGTTTGTTGCCAGTAGAGGACCTCCTTAAAATCTGGAGCACAGGTGTCAAACATGCGGCCCGGGGGCCAAAACCTGCCCGCCAAAGGGTCCAATCTGGCCCGCAGGATGAATTTGCAAAGTACAGAAGATATTAATAGTCAAGGGCGTCAAACTGGAAAATAACAGCATATTAACCTAGAAATAATGACTCCAAATTTTCTTCTTGGTTTCTTGTGAAAAAACGAATATGACATCATGGCTATAAATAATGGCAACACCAATTTTTTTCTCTTTGATTTACAGCAAAGAACATTAAATTCTGATATCCTTTAATAATAAAACGTCAATAACCTGAACAAATATGAACAACCTGAAATGTCTAAAGAAAAATATTTATAACACTGGGTTACAAAAAAATGTTTTTTGCAAGTTGTCTAGGTTTTTTCAACTGAATTAGGACCATTTTGCACCGCTAAATCCAAAAATGACATCTGTTTTTCTCAATCAGGTCAGGTTTTTTTTGCTAATTGGATTTTGAAAAGTTTGATCTTCTCACAATCTGCACCCAAACTTTATCTTGGTCACCAAGTTTAATACCAAAATAAGATTGGTAAGCACACTTTATGAAACTTGTGACTTGATTCCTGTTAGGTACAATGGTGTATTCACCGCAGATGTAGCAGAATACGTCAGGCTTATTTTTCCAAGATCTTCTAGTCGAAGCCATTTCATTCACCTGTAATATTAAAAAAAAAACATTAATCATGAATTGGCAAAAGTAAAATCTTCAGAACTCGTTTATTGCAAGAAATATGAAAGAATTTTGTATCATATGATGTGAAAATGCCCATAAATGTAAGCAAAAATGTTAAAAAGCCAATATGTAGCATAGTTCAGAAAGTTGACCTGATTGAGCAAAATTAATGTGATTTTTGGATTCAACACCAAAATTATCCTAAATCAGCTCAAAAAACTTAAACAATAAATTTGTTGTTGACCAGTGTAATGTAACACAGGTATATTAACCCTTTCATGCACGAATTATGAGAGCCTTCATCAAGATTTTTTTTTCCTGAGTGTTTTTTTTCCTCTTTAGACATGAAAAAAAAGTGAGTTTTTATGAACCTATTTATCATGGAGTTACAAAAATGTCCACTAGGCTGAACACCATTCGTTTAATTTCTGAAGCAAAGAAACATGTATTTACTGTCATACTGTGTGAAAACTATAAAAAATTTTTAAAAAATAAATTAAATTCTGCTAATCAGATTTTTTCTCACAGTTTAACATACTGTAATACTAGCTATTACTCTGATAATATGCAAAAAAAAAAAAAACTTTTGTTTTAAAAAGAAACTGTTCATTACAGTTGAATTGATTTACACTCAAACATGTTTCTGCAGATCAGGTTTATCAAGAACAGGAAAGTTACAGTAATAGTATGAATTGCAGTGAATGGGATGATACATAAACGTCCATTGTGTTGGTTGATATCGAACTAAAACAACAAAATCCATGAATTTACAAGAGAACAGCTGTAGTGACCATGAAAGGGTTAATCATAAGTTGAGGCAAAATATTGATCAGATTTTTCTGATTATTTCTTCTTATTTTTCTTCAGAAATTTCAGTTTTTTCAGGTTATTCACATCTTTTTGTTTGGATAGTTTGTAAAATGTAATGTTTTCATAATTTAATGTTTTTTGCATATAAAAAATTTGCAGTTGTCATTATTTATAAGCTATTATGTTATTATTTGACTGGTTCGGCCCACTTCAGACCAAATTGAGCTGAATTTGGCCCCTGGACTAAAATGAGTTTGACACCCATGCTCTGGAGGATAAACTGACATTGTATCTCATTCCAAATTTATAATATTTTAAATTAAAAGTGGCGGTCCTTGCTTCTTATCCATCTAAGCAGCATGATTTCCTTTTGTAGTCAGGATTTTTGTTGTAATTATTGGGAAAATGTCTAAAATTAGAGACGCAATGTCATTTTATCAACAGCATCCTAAACATTTAGCCCCTGATAGGACAGAAACCTGGTGATAAAAAGCACTAGACCCCTAATAGAACCCTCTGTAGAACCTCCTGGTGTCAAATTAGTTCAAAAACAAAAGGTTTGTAAGGTTTTTGTTCAAGGTAAAACTCATCACGTGGTGTTTCCTGACACTGATGTGGTTGAAGATGAAGGTTTAAGGGTTAGCTAAAAAAAAAAAAAAAGGATTTGACTGGATGGTAAAGGTTCTTCTGGGGGTCACGGGCTAAAGGAGACATTAGTGCCCACCAAAGTTAGTGCTTAAGTGCATATGTTGCTTTTAAAGGCTTTAAAGTAAAGGGGTGAGTGGTGCTAAAGGTGTTATAACCGGACCTGTACGCCTCGCAGGGGTAGAGACACACAAAAAATGTAGAAAACCACCCTGAAGTATTTGATTGTTTTTTATTTTTATTTAACCTTTATTTACCCAGGCAAGCAATTAACCCTCCAGTATCCGGGTGTGCCTTTTACACACACTTTGTACTTCGTTTTAAAAAACTTCATATTATTTTTCACAATTTAAATAAGGTTAGAATTTAAAAGTTGTTCATTTTTGCATGATCTTTAAAATTCTGGCCACCAACTAAAATGTGTACATTGTAAACAAAAGAAAATTACAAGACTAGCATGTATCTCTCAAGTGTGTCTAAAACGCACTATTTCTTCCATTTGATATGTATGATTAGGGCTGACCTTGATTTACAAAAATAAAATCAAATTAGAGCAGAAAAATAAATCAATCTATGATATTTAATAGTTTGATTTATAGGTGTGCATTTTACGCACACTTGGTGACAGATGCTAGTACTTTTGAACATTTGACCTAGCGCCAAAAATAATAATGCAAATGAACCAATGTTGGAGTTAATTACTGACATATGCCAGGCTGCAAAAAATCCAATAATATGTGATCCACTTTTTATGTAGTATATTGAAAAAAAAATTTTTTGTGTGTTTTTTGCATCCAAAAAAATGGTTTGTTTACATTACAAACATGGCATTTAAAAGATTAAAAAATGTGACAATTGTTGAGTATTTGGTATTTTTATTTACAGCTCAAGTTGATGAAATAGAAAAAAGTGTAAAAGAATTAAAAACAAACTCTATGATTTTTTTTTTTTTTTTGACATTATTCCACAAGTGTGCCAAAAAGGCACACTTGGTGCTTAGTAAGGGCCTTGCTGGACGGGATACCGGAGGGTTAAGAACAGATTCTTATACAAATGCAGCCTAATCTTATTGTAGGTTTTGATGGTAGGTTTGTAGGATCTGATTTTGTTGTAGGTTTGGAACTAAACTCACATTGTGATTCATTCAATTGTCTTAATCCAAGTTACCAAATTCAGATTATGACCTTCACGAGTCACCACACCCTTATTTGAATATTTTCTAGGGCACAAACATGACACCTGAGGGTGACTTTAATCTGCTGAAAGCCTGAGGTCGGAGTGACTCATGAGGAGGGATACGTCCTGCTCAGCCTGACCACTGACGCATATCCCTCCTCCTGACTCATCACTCATCTGTTTCTCCTCTTATGTCGGAGTCCCTCTTCACACTCTGGAAACACAGAGGCCAAATAATGTTTTCTAGGCTTAGCTTCCAAGAAAGAGGTGATTTAAAATACTATTAAATCATCTCTAAAAGTTCAGAAATAAATACTGATAAACAGATGAAGTCCTGACCTTGACCCGTAAATGCCTAGATCTATTTTTTGTAGTGACTTGCAAATGATTTTTAATAATATACCCTGTTTCTTATGAAGTTGAGTAAGATATTTTTGACCTCTTCTGATAAAATTATTGTGACAACGTGATTTATTTTTGATCAAGTGAGTGATTATTAATGTGTGTAAATAGGGCTAAAAATAGGAAAAACAAAACTATTCCAACTTTATAGGTAACAATAACCACAGTCCACAAATACTCCATTACAAGAGAAAGGACAGAATGCAAAATGTTACTTAAGTAAAAGTATTTTCACCAAAGTATTAAACACTTAAAAACAGAACTATTTTGTGTCAACTTCCAAATTAAATTCTTCTCTAAGGGATTTATCGCCATATATTGTTATATAATCCTCTGCATTTTGCATTTTTCCAGTGAAAACCAAGTGTTTCCTATATTTATTACAGATTAGGTAGTAAATTTGAAGTTTATTTTATCAAAAGGTAAATGGTCATAAAAGAAATAAATTTAAAGGTTATGATGTTAATGCGTCATATGTTATGTTAAAACAAACAAAACTGAAGAAAAAGTGACTTTTTCAGGATAATAAGTTGAATACGAACAGTGTCATTTGTCAAACTACATGAGTTTTACTGGTAAATCAATGTTGCAGAAGAGAATGTGGACTATAGAGACTATGGTGCATTCAAAAAGACACATTTGATGGTGCAGAGAAGCTAAGAAACCACATTTTACCTGAGGGAAATCGGTGTATTAATGGGATTAGTGGTTGAAAGTTATTAATCATTTTTAGTCAAGTATCGTAGATGCTCTTTGGTATTTTGGGGTTAAGTGTTGTTTTTTTTTTTTTTAAATTAACCCATAAAGACCCAAACATCCACCACTGACCAAAAGCATCTACTGATGGAACCTGTTGATCCAGTAATCTGATCAATTTATGTAAATAAATGGTGTAAAATGCAGTTTGTCATCTTTTCATGGTCATCAGATATGACCCATTTGGACGTTCAGAGGCTCCGTAGTTACCGTGGTAACACCATCATCTTCTACAACATTGATTCACCAGTAGGGCTGTGTATCGGCAAGAATCTGTCGATACGATACAAATCACAAAACTAGGATCACGATACGATATATCACGATATATCATGATACTGTTAAAAAAGGCCATTTTTTCCCGGAAGAACTGAATTACGTCAGAAATCTGCACAAATACTAAAGACGTTTTTATTTGATCAGAACAGGATCTAACACTATATCACAAAATGTTCCTGTGTTCAAACTGAAATGATGTTTCACAGACATTACAGTTTCAGATCCTGTTCAAATGTTCATATTCTATTAGTTCAGAACGAACATCAGAACAGTATTTTTGTGCGATCCCAACAAAGGAGCTAACGTTATTTAATATAAGAGTGTTAAATAAAATATAAACAAAAAAGAAAAACCAAAAAAAACCAAAAATGAAACTCCACCATATCTGTATTTGAATAAATACCTAAAAATATCGATACAGTTCTTTTTAATTTTGATACAGTATTGTCAAATTAAATATCGCGATATATCCGATATTTTCTTACACCCCTATTCACCAGTAAAACCCATGGAGTTGGATCAATGACAGCGGATGGACACACTGGGTTTATGTTCAGTTAATGAGAGATTTTACTGGCAAAGTCACTTTTTCTTAATTTTTTTCCATTTTGATACAATAACCTTTAATGTTACTCTGAGTATTAATGAACATCTATA
Organism: Sphaeramia orbicularis; assembly: GCF_902148855.1. Lineage (NCBI taxonomy): Eukaryota > Metazoa > Chordata > Actinopteri > Kurtiformes > Apogonidae > Sphaeramia > Sphaeramia orbicularis. The sequence continues at coordinate 36,852,240 of NC_043971.1, read as the reverse complement.
TGATCAGTGAATTAAATATAAGATAATAGATGATTTTCACTGGAAAAATGCTAAATTCAGAGGATAACATTATGATCAATGGTGATAAATCACTTAGAATAGGTTAAATAGACAACAGTTCATTTGGGAACTACCACAAAAGTCCCGCCGGGTCCTTTTGGGTTAATATTATTATTCAATGTTCTCAGACATGCAGGTTGAAGAGGACAAGCACCTCAGATGGACTTTATAGCAACTGATGAAATCTGGACAAAACTGTGTTACTGCATGTGGAAATAGTTGGCTGGATGGAAGTTGTGTCTAAATACAAATCTAGGAGAAGTCGCTCCTGTTTTAGCTACTTCCTGTTGCACTGGTTTGGTTCGATTAGACAGATACAGCTGGTGTGTCCTAAAGATTGGATATAAACACTAAAATGGGTTCAAGAAATGTTTGAAAACAAAAACAACCTCTTCCGTACATGTCGAAGTGAACACCAGCGAGTGCAGCAGGAGCTAACCCGAACACGGGCGCCGCTTTAACCCTCGGAGGTTTGTCACTAGTCTTAGCGTCGGGTAAACGGTGCTTCTTGAAGGGGTCCCCATCCTCCCCTTCCTCAAAAATAACACTCTCAAAACATTTCAGGACTTTTATTCCAGAACTTGCTCTTTAAAGATAATTTCAGCATTTTGTCTTGTTGTGTAAAAACAGGGTTTTGTTTTTTTGTTTTTGTCTTCACAGGATCCACGTTGCGCTAACCTTTTCTGTTTTTGTTCTTGTCCTTCAGTACAGTTACAACAGCTGATTCTGCCTTTTTTTTTTAATATGCTAAAAAAAAAAAAAAATCATATTGCCTTTATTATCATATTGTTATCATTGTTATTACTATACGGGGAATTTAACCCAATAAGAAGTTTGTGTTTCTGCACTGATATCTTATTAAAGCATACAGATCTTACTCTTTCTCCTCAGCTCCGTGTGTTTATTGTTTATTTTTCTTTATAAAGATTTTCAGCAGCTGTAAATGAACAAACAGTAATAGACAAATGGACAATAATACAGGAATTGACCCTTAAAAAATGAAAAATATGCATAGCGGCTATTTGTCATCAAAATTAAATCAACTTAAAGGTGATTGAACTGAAGACTGTAACATAACTCAAATAACCACTAGATGCACCATGGGTTTGTGGTTTACACAGTCAAAAATAAAATGTTTATATCATAGATGTAATTCAAGTGGTTTATTTTCAAGATTTTGTAGCAAAACAACAACTAAGACTGTCTGATCGTCTGGTAAAAAAAACATAGGCCCACCCAAGTGCATGCTAGCTTTGTGCTCCCTATTTATACCCAAGTGCCCAGGGTCTAAACCAGGGGTGTCAAACATGCGGCCCGGGGGCCAAAACCGGCCCGCCAGTGGGTCCAGTCCTGCCCGCGGAATGAATTAGTGAAACACAAAAATTACACTGAAGATATTAACAATCAAGGATGTCCAAATAATTTTAGGTCAGTGCCATCTGAAGTGGGTCAGACCAGTAAAATACTATCATAATAAGAAAATTATAATTGACAGTCAGAGAAAGCAAAATATTTTAGAAATTTAGAGGTAGAACATTTAAAATCATAGTCATGGATAAAAAATAAACAAAACAATCAGTGTTGACAAATTAAGTAAAAACCATCTCTGAGGCATTTTGGAAGCAAAGATAATAATTTAAACCAAACGAACCAATGCAATGGAATGATGTTTATTATAAACACCACACAAAAGAAACACCTGAATTCAACGTGTCCCAATACTTTTGTCCATATAATGTAAATAGGTCAGTTTAAATGTCTAGGTTAAATAATAAAACTGGTGACTTTAACCCTTTCATGCATGAATTGTGAGAACCTTAAGCAACATTTTTTCCCTGAGTGGTTTTATTCCTCTTAAGGCATGAAAAAAAAATAATGCAATTGAAATTTTTTTTTAAGAAGCTATATTTCTTGGACTTGCAAAAATGTACACAAAGCTGGACACCATGACATGACACCACCGAGTAGATTGGCAATAGAGCATGAGCAAAAAAAAAAATAATAATGTTGCCGTAACTTGATAAAATAAATTCAAGCAGCATCTTTTTTAGTTCTCTTAAGTAATATTTTGAAGTCCTCATGACTTGACACAGCAAGTTGAGTCAACAAATTGCAGGTTGTATCAGTTATGTATTCCATGTTGAGCCTAACTGAGTCACAGTTGTAAGAACTTGATAAAATAAATTCAACCAGCACCTCTTAAAGTTATCTCAAATAATATTTGCAAATTCAACTTACTTGATACAGGAAGTTGAGTCAACAGACTGCATGTTGCATCAACTTGTGTTTTGAAGTGTAATATACTTGACACTACAAGTCAACTGAAAGTAACTCAGTCACAGCAACAAGATGACTTCACATAGTTAAGTTCAGTTAACTTTTTTTGAGTTTTTTTGCAGTGCATGCATTTAATTTTGGAAGCAAAGAAACATGTATTTACTGATATACTGTGTAAGAACTATGAAATACCAACATTTTAATGCTGCTAATCTGATGTTTTCTTACATTTTAACATACTCTATTACACAAGTGTCAAACATGCGGCCTGGGGGCCAAATTCGGCCCGCCAAAGGGTCCAATCCAGCCTGTGGGATGAATTTGTGAAATGCAAAAATTACACTGAAGATATTAACAGTCATTGGTGTCAAAATCATTTTAATTCAGTTCCACATACAGACCAATTAGATCTCAGTTGGGTCAGATCAGTAAAATAGTATCATAATAACCTATAAATAATGACAACTACAGATTTTATCTTTGTTTTAGTGAAAAAAAAGTAAAGTTACATGAAAATGTTTCCATTAACAAACTATCCTTTTACAAAAAATGTGAATTACCTGAAATGTCTTAAGAGAAGTAAATGCAATTTTACCAATATTATACCTGGTACTAAATGTTTTGTGTATTTGTAATTAGGGATGTTAGAAAATATCGGTTCTGCAATATATCGCGATATTTCATTTCACAATATTGTATCGATATGAAAAAGTACTGTATCGATATTTTTTAGGTATTTATTCAAATGCAGATATGACGGAGGTTAATTTTTGTTTTTCTTTATTGTTTATAGTTTAATTATTATTATTTAACACTGTTTTATTAAATAATGGTTATTTGAAGCATCCTAAAAACACTTTTTACTGTCTGAGAGGCAGATGGTAGTTCCTTTGTTGGGACTGCACAAAAATAATGTTATGATGTTAGTTCTGAACTAATAGAATATGGACATTTGAACAGGATCTTAACCCTTTCATGCATAGAGGTCACTTCAGTGGACAGTTATTCTGCAGCTGTTCTCTTGTATATTCATGGGTTTTATTGTTTTAGTTCCATATCAGCCAACACAGTGGACACTTATGCATCATCCCATACAGTGCATTTCATACCGTTACTGTAACTATGCTGTTCTTGATGAACCTGATCCGCAGTGAAATGTTTTAGTGTAAATCAACAAACAAAACAGTTTTTTTTTTTTTTTTTTTTTTGCATATTATCTCCATGAAATGAATAATAAATAGTATTAGAGTATGTTAAAATGTGGGAAAACATCTGATTAGCAGCATTAAAAATGTTTTCATTGCATACTTTTCCATATCACTTTCTGATATTAGGTTTTAAATACGTGTTTCTTAGCTTGAAAAATTAAATGTATGTTTTGTAACTCCTTAAAAAAAAAATCTAACCTAAATCGCATGTTTTTTTCATGCCTAAAGAGCAATAAAAACACACAAATACTGTGACCAAGGTTCTCACAATTGCATGAAAGGGTTAAACTGTAATGTCTTTAAAACAGAATTTCAGTTTGAACACAGGAACATTTTGTGATATAGCATTAGATCCTGTTCTGATCAAATAAAAATGTGTTTAGTATTTGTGCATATTTCTGGAGTAATTAAATTCTTCAAGGAAATAATCATTAAAAAAAAGAAACAAACAAAAAATTGCCTTTTTAACAGTCTCATGATGTATTGTGATATATCGTATCATGATCCTAGTATTGTGATTTATATCATATCACCAGATTCTTGCCGATACACAGCCCTATTTGTAATTGTAATGTTTGTTGTAACGCACATGTGTAAATGACAAAATGATAAACTGTGGCAGAATATTGTTAAAACTGCACCTTGTTTTTCTTAAGACAATTCACGTTGTTCATGTTATTCAGATTTTTAAGGAAACGTTGTAGATGTAAACATTTTCATAATGTAATTTTACTTTTTTCACTGTTATTATTTTAGCTGGTCCGGCCCACTTGAGATCATATTTGGGTGAATATGACCCCTGAACTAAAATGAGTTTGACACCCCTGCTGTATTACTAGTCATTACTCACTTCATGGAAATAATATGCCAAAAAAAAAAAACAACAACAACTTTCTGTGGTTTATTACAGTCTAATAACAATAACAAGCAATTTATTTACTCTCAAACATGTTAGTACAGATCAGATTTATCAAGAACAGCAAAGTTACAGTAATGGTATGAATTACAGTGTAGGGGATGAAGCAGAAGGATCCAATGTGTCGGCTGATATGAAACTAAAACAACAAAATCCATGAACAGCTGTAGAATAACTGTCCACTGGAGTGACCGCTGTGCATGAAAGGGTTAAAGCATATATTCTAGTTCATATTCCTCATATTCCATATATTTCACTTCATACACAGCGATGGAAAAGTCTTTTTGATGGGAGTCTGGTTTGTTTTCCCATTTCAAAGCTGTAACTCCACCTTTGTTATTGTGTTTGATGTTTTTGTTTAGGATTGTGACGCATATCCTGTACTTGATTAGGACAGATAGACAGAAAGGCTGAAATGGGCCAAAACTGAGCCAACAGACAGACATAGTGTCTCCAACCTCGTAGTGGTTTGGTTTTATTTAAACATGTGGGACGGACCTACAGAAGCAAACAAAAGATTTGGACAAATTATGATGGATTTGATGTGAATTGTTTAATACTGTGGTTCCCAGATGGAGACAAACTTGATGTTTCCTTGGACCCAATTAAACAAAAGGGACTCTGGACATCTTTGGAGAAAGGACTTTTGTTTTTCTTCTTACTTTTCTAATTATAGAATGCACTTCTATTGGAACTAAGCAAAGCTACAAGAAATAAAATATACTGTCACCCATGAAGTTGGAATAATTATTTTTACCCCTTCTCATGAAATGATCGTGATAATGCATTTTATTCTTGATTAAGTGTAACTGGGACTCATGTAATCAAAGGTGATTACACTGGTCTACAAGTAAAATGCTTCCCGAATAGAAGTAGTAACATTTTACCACATGTGAGTCACTGATAAAGAGAAGTCATGTCAAAAATGCTGACTGGCTGAAGTTTCCAAGATACAGTCATGGGTGAAAATGTGAAATTGGAGAATTAATGATAAAATGGGTTTAACTCAAAAGGAATATTTGTCTCAGAGCTACCAGATCTATTTATTTATTTATTTATTTATTTATGTATTTATTTATTTATTTAGAACATGCAAAGAAACAAAATAAAATAAAAACAAAATAACATTTAAATGAACTGAATTTGTCTTCAAGTACAAACTAGTCTAAATCTGCATGGTGGAAAAGGAGTAGGGAGAAGTATAAATAGGGGGGGTGTTAATGTCAAATACCACATTAGCCCTGATTTTCTGATGCAACAAGATGTTCTAAGCATCACTGTGTAATTTTTTTTTTTTTTTTCATCCATAAACCCCCCTCTTCCCCAAAAGTTATTTTTTTTTAGCTCTGAAAATCCATGTATTTTGCAACTTTCACAGCTTCTCCACTCTTTTGTCTAGTGCAATGTATAAGTATCTTCATGATGGGCCATTTAATGATCTTGTCAGTGCCATATTGTATCGTAAGAGTACTTTCTACTACGAAAAGTCTAATGTCAAGGTCACGTTGTAGGTTAAAGGTCACCAAAATGACTAGTTTTTTTCAAAAATTCATACATTCTGACATTTTATCAAATCTGTCCTAAGTTCTCTTCCCTCTGGTTTCCTGGTGGGAACCCCCCAAGCCACATTAGAGACTAAGTATTGCAGCATGTACATTCCATTTGAATGTGAATATTTTTGACATGTCTATACGGATAATACGTTGTGTAAATAGTTCTGTTTAATGGGTCTTATTGAATGGAAGTTGTTTGTGGTCAGCAGATGTGTTCTGAGGAGAGAACCTGAGCCCACATCAACAGCTGAATTCCATCAAATATGTATTTTGGACCATTTGGGTGACCTTTGACCTATAATTTGACCTTGACACTACACCTTTTGTAGAGCAAAGCACTCTTAAAATATGACATGTCGCACAAAAAAACACTGAAGGGCCCAGCATGAGCAGATTGTTACATTGAACTTCATCAAAAGTGAAGAAAGTCTGAAAGTTGCCAAAAAACCATGTTTTCAGGGATGAAAAAGTAATTTTCAGGGTTGGGGGTGAGGTGGGGGGGTGGGCTTGATTTGAATTTCTTTTACATTTTTGTATTCCCAAAACATTAGAAGACATTAGGGAGTGTTAGAAAATCTGGGCTAAAGATGAAAATTTTCCTGAAATAACCCCCCCCCCCCCCCCCCCCAGTATAAACTTATTTGATCCTACCCCTCAAATACTTTTACATCAAATACTTTCATCTTTATCTGTCACTTCATTCATGAATCAAGCAATAAGTGTTTCTTAATTTAGCATTCTACCTACAACTACTACATAATGCAGTAATTAAATTATGCACAACAGTATGATCATGGCAGTACATTCATACAGACATCAACAGTTCAACAGTTTTCTTCAATTGTTACAGTACATTTATCAAAACCACATTATCCATAAACAAACAGACCTCATAGTCATTATTAAATACTGTACCTCACAAGAATCAGTTCTTTATATCTTTTTTTAAACTGAATTATGTTTGATATTTGTTTTAGCTCCACACACAGTTTTACTCCCCAGATGGTGACACAGAAACTTTTTAACATAGTACGCACTTTATGAATCTTTAAATTGAACTTTCCCCTTAAATCATAACCTTACTCTCTTTCAAAAAAAAAAAAACATTTCCTAGATATTGCGTGGCCGTAAGTTATTCTTTGCTTTATACGTTATTTAAATAGTTTTGAATTCCACAAGTTTAATGACTTTGAAAGTTTTAGATTCTAAAAATAGTGGAAAACACTGTCTGTACATGACAATACATTCACTTTACTGGTTCTATCTAGTGGAACATTTATAAATCTATTATATAAATGTACATAAACCAATATATATATATATATATATGGAATAACACTTTCTCATGTACCTTGAAAACATCAGCAAACCAGCATTCTCATCATTTGTTTTGTCATTAATCTTATTAAAATACATAACATTTAGCACATTTAACCACTGAGGCAGATGATTAAAAAAAAAAAAAAAAGTAGACCAGTGTTGCTGATGTGTAGAAGTAGGAATAAAAAGAGGAATGTGTCTGAAAACTAAATTTTTCCAACTTTATGGGCGAATAATTTAACTCTTAAACACAAAACTATTTTGGGTTAACTTTCAAATGATTTTTTTCTCTACATTTAACCATTTAAGTGATTTAATCCAGTTATTATAATATTATCTTCTGCATTTTTCAGCAAAAATAAGGCATTTTCCTATTCACTGATCACATAGATGTTCATAAAAGCTCAGAGTAAATTCAAAGGTTATTATATCAAAACAGAGGGAGCTGTGAGAAAAGGGACTTTTTCAACAAAATATATCATTAATTGAACATGAAGCGATTTATTAAATTCTGACTTTTTTGGTGAATAAATCTTGCAGAAAATGACAGTGTTTCCATGGTAACTACGGAGCATCTAAACGTCCGCATGGGTCATATCTGATGACTGTGAAAAGATGACAAACTGTATTTTACCTGAATTGTTTACTTATATTGATAGGGATATTAAATATTTTAGATGCTTTTGGTCACCAGTGGCTGTTTAATATTTCATATTTCAGCATTAAAACTGAAAGTAGTGCCGACTCATAAGAACGCCTCTGTTTAAGGTGTCACTACTGCACACAAGTTTTTGTCCGGCTTTAGTTTTGTTGTTTTTGATGGGTTTTAATTTGTATACTCTTATTTCACAGTGTCACAAGAAAATATAGGAAATACATCTACAGTATTAAAAAAAACAAACATAAGCAAATAAGAACGATAAAACACCGGAGGATTAGTTTGGTAAATCTCTTATTGTCTGAACATATTTAGCACAAATGGAGGTCGCACTAAATACTCTACTTTAAATGCTGTTGACATATTCTCTACATATTCTGTTTGTATCATGCTACAGAGACTGAGAAATGCGTCTATATGGACATTATAACCATATTAAAACATATATATTATATTATAGTACAACAACATTATAGCACTACTCTTATTATTAACAAATACAATAACAATATAAACAGTATTGCAGTTGATTGTCAGGTTTAATCACTTATCTTCAATATTTTGGAGTGTTCTGTTTAAATTTGTTATTTCTTTTTGCCTTTTGTTCAACTTTACATTTTATTCCTACTTGTGTTTGGAATAAAGTTTATCATTATCAATTTATCATTATCATTTGTAGACTAGAACTACTACTACTTTACTAAATGGATACTGTAGTACAGCAACACATCTTACAAGTACAACATGAAGCGAATCCCTGAGTCTACATGAACTGCTGAACGAGACTAGATACCCCTAGTGTAAGAGGACAGAAGCCGTATTAGATCATGAACAAACAAGGTGAATGTAGCGATCTGAAGTCAACTATTTTTTTAATGTTAAAAATGTTAAAGTTTAATTGCACAAATAAAACAACGTAAGAATGTCATAAAATAAATACAAACGATAAATCCATCAACCAAAAGCTTTCCTGAATAAAAAATGTTTTGATGTGTGATTTGAGGAGGTTTTCCATAAGCACTAGAATGTAACTAAGTGCAGTTACATTTATCTTTAAATACAGGGTTTGTACGGGTGCTTGAAATCCTTGAAAATGCTTGGATTTCAATGTTGTGTTTTCAGCACCTGGAAGAGGCTTGAATTTTAGTTGAAGTGCTTGCAATTATAACTCTGTGAAGTGAATTATTTATTTTTAATATTAACTTAAGCCAAAGTTACTTACAGAGAAGTGATACATTTAGAAAAATAAACTTTATGTCAAAAAAAGAAAATTACCTGTTGTTCTCAGGTCAATTCCAGGTACATTTTTATCTTTGTCTTTTGCTCGGTGTGAATGTGCCTGAAGAACGCCAAGTGGCTTCCCCTTTTTTGGATGAAACTTTGTGTTCTCCTTTAATTTTTAAATTTTTTGCTATTATGAAACCTAATGTTAGATGTTTATAGCATAATACAATGTACATTATTATGATAAAAAGTGAAAAAAGTGAAAAAAATAATCATGAATGTATGTATTTCTATAGATAGATAGATAGATAGATAGATAGATAGATAGATAGATAGATAGATAGATAGATAGATAGATAGATAGATAGATAGATAGATAGATAGATAGATAGATAGATAGATAGATATTAGACATCTTGCAGTTGTAACCATGATGTGTCCCAATATTTTTGTCCATATAGTTTATAAACATCAATATTTCCTTAAAGTTTAATGGGAGATTTTTCTTCCTTAGTGAAATGTGAAGATGGTCAGTTGTGGTAGAAAATTATTATTGACAGTCAGAGAAAGAAAAATATTTTAGAAATTTAGAGGTAGAACATTTAAAATCATAGTCAAGGATAAAAAAACAAAACAAAACAATAAAACAATCAATGTTGACAAATTAAGTAAAAACCATCTCTGAGGCATTTTGGAAGTAAAGATAACAATTTAAACCAAACTAACCAATGCAACGAAATGATGTTTATTATAAACACAACACAAGAAACACCTGAATTCAACGTGTCCCAATACTTTTGTCCATATTGTGTAAATAGGTCAGTTTAAATGTCTAGGTTAAATACTAAAAGTGGTGACTTTAAAGCATATATTCTAGTTCATATTCATCATATTGCATATATTTCACTTCACACACAGCGATGGAAAAGCCTTTTTGATGGGAGTCTGGTTTGTTTTCCCATTTTCAAATGACTGAGTTTGGAAAAGTCCGGTGTAATAAATAAATAAATGCATTCTATGATGTTCCCTGCCTTTCACATACATTCACCACAGTGATCCCACTTCACACTGGGACAAATGTCTGAACTCACTTTAATGCCAGTTCATCCAAAACCTGTGCTATTTATGTTCAGGTGGTACCAGACCCCAGGCATCCGCCTCGCCTGTTTATCAGCTTTTGTATAAAAATACATCAAACTTATTTGTGCTTTGTACATTTCTTCCTTCCAAAGCAGCAAGACAGGAACCTGAACTGTAAAGGTCCAAAAACAGGCCCATGAGGCGGTGGAGGTGCAGGTAAGCAGCCCTTTGTTCCAGATGATTCACAGCTTTTGTTTCCATCAGGTGGGGAGTCAGGAAGACATGGTGGAAAGTCGAATGAGAGGAACCGCTGTAAGGCCGACTGGTTTCCTCTTGTTTCAGGTATTTTTGGGGGAAGTCTGTATCCAGAGTCTGCCGGTCAACAATTACAAACCTTTTCCAAACGTCTCTGTGGTACCGACTGATGCTAATACCATACATCGCAGGTGTCAAACATACGGCCTGTGGGCCAAAACCGGCCCGCCGAAGGTTCCAATCTGGCCCAAGGGTTGAATTTGTGGAATGCAAAAATTACACCGAAGATATTAACCCTTTCATGCGTTAATTATGAGAACCTTAGTTTAGATTTTTTCTTGAGTGTGTTTATTCCTCCACAGGCATGAAAAAAACAATGTGATCAAGGTTTTTTTTTTTTTTTTTTCATGGAGTTACAAAAATGTCCATGCATTTAATTTTTGAAGTAAAGAAACGTGTTTAAAACCCAATATCAGAAAATGATATGAAAACAATGAAATAAAGTAAAATCTGATGTTTTCTCACATTTTAACATATTCTAATGCTAGTTATTACTCTTTTCATGGAGATGATATGCAAAAAAAAAACAAAAAAACTTTTTTTTCTAACAGATAATTGATTTCCACTCAAATAGATATTAGATATTAGCCCTTTCATGCGTTAATTATGAGAACCTTAGTTTAGATTTTTTTCTTGAGTGTTTTTATTCCTCCATAGGCATGAAAAAAACAATGTGATCAAGGTTTTTTTTTTTTTTTTTTTTTGTTTTTTTTCATGGAGTTACAAAAATGTCCATGCATTTAATTTTTGAAGTAAAGAAACGTGTTTAAAACCCAATATCAGAAAATGATATGAAAACAATGAAATAAAGTAAAATCTGATGTTTTCTCACATTTTAACATATTCTAATGCTAGTTATTACTCTTTTCATGTTTATGTTTATGTTTACGCATTTGGCAGACGCTTTTTTCCAAAGCGACTTACAGGGGAAAACCAATTAAATCACTCAGTCAATCAAAATTTTATTTATATAGCGCCAGATCACAAAAAAAAGTTATCTGTTGACATTTTATATATAGAGTTGGTCAAAACCAGACTCTTCAGACTTTTCATGGAGATAATATGCAAAAAAAAAACAAAAAACTTTTTTTTCTAACAGATAATTGATTTCCACTCAAATATGTAAGTGCAGATCAGGTTTATCTAGAACAGTACAGTAATAAGTAATGGTCTGAATGTCAGTGTATTATTATGAGATGGTGCATAAGTGTCCACTGTGTTGGCTGATATGGAACTAAAACAACAAAACCCATGAATATACAAGTGAACAGCTGTAGAAGAACTGTCCACTGGAGTGACCACTGTGCATGACAGGGTTAACAATCAAGGATGTGAAAATTATTTTAGTTCAGGTTCCACATTCAGACCAATATGATCTAAAGTGGGTCAGACCAGTTAAATACTATTAAAATAACCTATAAATAAGGACAATCCCTAGTGTATCTCTTTGTTTCAGTGTAAAAAAAAAAAAATTACATACAAATGTTTACATTTATAAACTATCCTTCAACTACAAAAATAGTTGACTTCAGAAGCGGGCTATAGCATTTACCACACTCTTAGCCCCAAGGTTGATTCTACTTAACTCACAGGTGTCAAACATGTGGCCCGGGGGCCAAATCCAGCCCGCCAAAGGGTCCATTTCAGCCCTTGGGATGACTTTGTGAAATGCAAAAATTACACTTAAGATATTAACAATCCTTTCAGTTCAGGTTCCACATTCAGACCAATTCAATCTCAAGTGGGCAGGACCAGTAAAATACTATCATAATAACATAGAAATAATGACAACTCCATTTTTTTTTTCTTTGTAAATGTAAATATTTCTATGTATTTACATTAAAACAAAGAATGATTTCATAAAAAATGTGAATAACCTGAAATATCTTAAGAGAAGTAAGTACAATTTTACCAATATTCCACCTGTTACGAAATGTTTTGTGTGTTTGTAGATCCGCTGTGATCTGTAAGTTCTAATGTACATGTGTAAATGATAAACTGAGGCAGAATATTGTTAAAATTACATGTATTTTTTCAGTTTGTTCATGTTATTCACATCTTTTGAAAGGATAGTTTGTAGATGTAAACCTTTTCAAAATGTAAATGTACTTTTTTCACTCTAAAACAGAGAAAAGTTTGGAGTTGACATTATTTATATATTATTATGTTATTATTTTACTGGTCCGGCCCACTGCAGATCAAATTTAGCTGAATGTGGCCCCTGAACTAAAATGAGTTTGACACCCCTGACTTAATTGGAAGGTCTCCCATCCTCCTTCATATGTCCGGTGGGTACGTGAGGTGCTTTACAATCTTAAGGTTGAAAAGTTGAGATTCTCTCTTAGAATCTCAATTAAATCGTTTCATACCACTTGGGATCCATTTTTATGGTATTTCGATTCTTTAAATTTTCCTCAGAATATAGATGATTAAACATCATTGAAAAAGAGGGGAAAGGAGAGGAAAGGAGGGAATGAGAAATTATGTGTAGTCTTTTCCTTTCTTCTCTTATTTCTGTGTACTATACTACCTTTTTTTATTTATTTATTTATTTTTGGCCTGTGGGTTGGGTGGGTGGGAGGGGATGGGGGTTGACAGTCAAATACAGTGATCCCTTGCCAATTCGCGCTTTAAGTTCCACGGTTTTAGTTATTCGCGGATTTTTCAGAAATATTCATCAAAAAATAAAAAATCAAGAAAAAATCGTGGAAATTCCGCGAAAATCCACCCCACAGCAGACGAGAGGCCGCAGCTGCCAGCGAAATGTCAAACGAGGACGTGAACGGCCTTATCGACTGCCACTCCGACCCCCTGACGGACGAGGACCTGGTCGAAATGACTAAATCTGGCAGTGAGGAGGAGGAGGAAGAACAACCCGTCGAAGATGAGGAAGTAGAAGAGAGGGGCCTTACTCTTGTTAACTTGCAGAGGCTCTGCAATATCGCCAGGGAATTGCAGAATATGGCCAAGGAAATAGACGACAACATGGTGAGGGCTGTTGAATTCTGCAACAGGATAGAGGGTGTCATGGCCCTGTATAAAAGCATCTTCGCCGAAAAGAAGAAGCAACGGCAACAGCTCCCCATCACCATGTTCCTTGTCCCTCAGAAGCCATCAGCCGAACCCTCAGCTCCCCCGCCAGCCTCCCCGTCTGCAGCTGCTTCGCCAACTCCCTCCGAAGAAGCTGCATTACTAGACGATCCAGCGCCTCAAGTAACATCTGACGACGAGGCGCCCCTAGAAGAGCTATAAGGCTCCCTTGACACCTGTGGATTGTGTCATCTTCATCGTCTTCATTGAAGTGCACAGGTGTTTCATCATCATCATCATCATCATCATCATCATGGGCCTCATCGTCAGTCAAGGAAGGAGCCGCTGGAGTCTAATGTAAGTGTTATTTTATATAAAAATGTTAAAAGAGAGAGAGAGAGAGAGAGAGAGAGAGAGAGAGAGAGTTCTAGGATAGGCTCGGGGGGCTCCGGCTCCAGTTCGCGGATTTTCGATTTTCGCGGGGGGCGCCGGTCCCCATTAACCGCGAAAAATAAGGGATCACTGTATGTCATTCTTGATTGTGCATTGACTGTTATGAATTGATATAATGTCTGTTGTGTTCATTGAAAATGTTCAATAAATATAGTTGGAAAAAAAAAAAAAGTTGACTTCAGATTGCTATGTTCGTCTAGTTCATGATCTAATATGTCTTCTGTTCTGTCTGGTCTCATTCAACAATTCAATTCTCAGTGATTTGTGAACGATTCAGTGGGTCATGGATTTGTGAACAATTCAGAATCGATTCAGCGACTCAGCTCTACTCTGCCGCTCTTTCCTCCAGTGGTTCACTACCTCAGCTCGGTCTGTCCGTTGCCGGCAACTAATCTCACGATACAATCAGAGAACCTGCCGTAGAGATGACCTTCTGCACAGTGTGTCACACAGCACTTCCGCCTCCGACTTAATGAGTGATTCTGACTAGTTTATGTGATAATGAACAAAATATTAGCAAAGTGCTGCTGAATTCAGCTCAATTCAACTGCATTTGCAAATCGAGTCAACTCATTCACTTAAATCAGGGGTGTCAAACTAATTTTCTTCTGGGGGCCACATTCAGCTAAATTTAATCTGAAGTGGGCCGGACCAGTAAAATAATAGCATGATAGCCAATAAATAATGACAACTCCAAATTGTTTCAGTGCAAAAAATAACATTCAGTGATTCCAATATTTACATTTACAAACTATCCAAACAAAAACGATGTGAATAACCTGAAAAAAATGAAATTTGCCTAGAAATGTAAGTACAATTTTATCAATATTATGTCTTGAATTTTCATTTATATTTATATATGTCGAGGTCCAAAACGGAATCTGGCCCGATTCAGAATCGGGCCGGCCCAGAATGGAATTCTATTCTAGGCCGGCCTAGAATGGAATCCTGCTGCTATAATGTTATTTTTATACCATGTTTAATGGAAATGATTTAAATTATTACAAAAATCAATACATGGAATTTGCAAATATGTGAAAAAAAATGAAACAAACAACATTTTAATTGTAAACTATAATACACTTTATTTACAAATAGAACCTAGTGGTACTCCCCACCAATATATGGTACAGTGAAATCGACTGAAATTGACAATAGTTACTCAAGGTATGTAAGACTGAAAATGTAAAATTATGACAAATTATGGAATTATGGATCATTTGCATTAAACATGGTATAAAAATAACATTTTGGCAGCAGGATTCCATTCTAGGCCGGCCTAGAATAGAATTCCATTCTGGGCCAGCCCGATTCTGAATCGGGCCAGATTCCGTTTTGGGCCTCGACATATACATGTGCATTACAGATCAGATCTATAAAGGCACAAAACATTTAGTAACAGGCAGAATATTGTTAAAATTGCACTTAATTTTCTTTGGACATTTCAGGCTGTTCATATTTGTTCAGGTTATTCACGTTATCGTTAAAGGATAGTTTGTTAATGTAAATATTTTCATAATTTAATGTTTTTTGCACTAAATCAAAGAGAAAAAAATGGTGTTGTCATTACACTGGTCTACAAGGAAAATGCTTCCAGAATAAAAGTAATGAAATTTACCACATGAGAGTCACTGATAAAGAAAAATCAAGTAAAAAATGCTGGTTGGCTGAACTTTCCAAGATACAGCCTTGGGTCAAAATGTGAAATTCAAGAATTAACGAGAGAATGGGTTTAACTCAAAAGGAATATTTGTCTCAGAGCTACAAGATCTACTTCAAAACACTGTCTGCACATTAGAATACATTCACTTTACAGGTTCTATTTAGTGGAAGATTTATAAAACTATTATATAAATGTACATAAACCAATATATATGTGTAATAACACTTAATCATATACCTTGAAAACATCAGCAAACCGGCACTTTTGTCATTTATTTTCCAATTAATCTTATTAAAATACGTAACATTTAGCACATTTAATCTCTGAAGCAAATCATTTCTAAAAAATTGTAGACCAGTGTCATTTATAGGTTGTTATGATATTATTTTTGAGTTTGATGCCCTAACTTGCACTTTGCTAATTCATCCCGCGGGCCGGATTGGAACCTTTGGCGGGCCGGTTTTGGCTCCTGGGCCGTATGTTTGACACCTGTGACTTAAATGAAACAATTCTTTTGAATGATTTGTTTGTGGATCGTCCATCACTAGTGAAAATGTGGCTGGTTTTGTAGCTCATCTGTTCTGATAAGGCCTTACTCTGACTTTCCAAATTAAGTAAGACGAGTAGAAACCACTCTCCCTCTTCTTCCACCTGTTCTCTGCTCAGCAGCGCCTCCTCTGTGCGTAACTGTCACATTCCTGCCAGGCACAAATGTGTCAAAACATTAGATTTTTAATTTTTTAGCCATATTAATTTAAATTGATTCATATAAACTCAAAACAGATAGTAACTGATACAAATACATTGTTACAAATGTTAAATTATTTAACTAGTAGTATTGTGACTGCCTCCGCCGCTACCGCTGCCACAATAATTCTCGCAAATTGGGCTACTGGTGTTATTAAATATTTTTGTATTATCACAACAATTATTATTTTCCCCCTCACTCCCCCCTCTCTCTTTCACACTTTTATTTACACCCCCCTCTTCCCCTTTTCCCTATCACCCCTAACCAAGTTAAATGGTTTAGTTGCTATTAACATTTATGATCTTTTTCTTTGTAATATGACGTTGTTGTTGTTTGTCAATACTCTGTCATTGTTGTTGTTTTTGGTTTGTTTATTTGTTTGAGTTTCCCTTTGTTTATGTGTTGTTGTTTTTCTGTCCTCATTGTCTTGTTAACTATCACTAATAAAAAAAAAAAAAAAAAAAAAATTAAATTTTTTTAAATGTAAAATAATACCACGATCAGCAGTAAATCATCAGTCACAAACCTTAGTAAAACAAGGTTCATCATACATTTAAATACTTCCCAAACTGCAGATTTGCACAAAGTGTTGGTGAATGTTTCCCTTTAAGTCACTGTCTGCACTTTCCTGGACACAAGACACCTGTTGTGTGGCGACTCAGGAAAAAAACTGGAGTCAGGTAAGACACAGAACAAAACCAGCCTTTTCTTTGCTGCGTCACTCTGATAACTGAGCCGGTCTCACCAGTCTGTCTGTCCTCTGAGACAGGACAAGTGTCCAATAAGCCCATCCAGGAACAGTTTGTTTATGTTCTGATCCAATCCCAGGACACTGAGCTGCTTTGACTGGGAATGACCCTCGACGCAGCCCAAAACTGTCAGAGAGCAAACATTCAGTTTCCCATGTTAGTGTCTGAACATCAAGTCCACAGTTACAGTTTTAACATGAACACTCTGTCCTTCTATTCACACACTGTTCCACAGCTGTGTGGGTGACAGGATGGCACAATGACACGCAAAATGTTTGGATCCACTTCTCTGAGGAGCTAAAGATGACCAAGAAAACTTTTGTCAACACTTAAAACAACTGTAGTAGGGCTGCTGGACATGTTCAATAACACTGTTAAATACTGCAACAATCATCTGAGTGACTTTGACACAGATGCCTTTAATTTGAAACTGTGCTGCTGCTGCTCGAGTCCTCACTAAGACCAAGAGAGTGGACCACATCAGCCCGGTTCTGAGGTCTCTACACTGGCTCCCTCTCTCTCAGAGAATAGACTTCAAAATTCTCTTACTAGCATATAAAGCACAGAATGGTTTAGGCCCAAAATACATCAGAGACCTTCTAGTCCAGTATGAGCCATCCAGACCACTCAGGTCATCTGGTGCAGGTCTGCTCTGTGTTCCCAAAGTCAGAACTAAACATGGAGAATTAGTGTTCAGTTTCTATGCTCCATATATCTGGAACAAACTACCAGAAAATATCAGGTCTGCTAAGAGTCTGAGTTCTTTTAAGTCCAGGTTAAAGACCTGTTCACTGCCGCCTTTGACTAAAAGGCTTTTGACTTTTTAAATTTTATATTCTCTTTGAAACTCTGCACTGCAACTTTTACTTTAATATGTGTGTGTTTTTATTTTTATTTTATTTATTTATTTATTTATTTATTTATTTTATGTGTTGTTTTCTTACTTGCTGTTTTTAATCACCTTTTATGTTTCTTTTATAATGTTTTAAATGTGTTTCTTTTTGTTTCTTTTATTTCAATGCCCTGTGTGAATCACCTTGAATTGCCTTGTTGCTGAAATGTGCTATACAAATAAACTTGCCTTGCCTTGCCTTACTGGCTGACAGTGAACTGAGGCTTCATCTGACTGGAACAGGCTGTGAAAGGCCTGTGTTCACAGCGCTGATGTCATGGTCAGAAGCTGTCAAATGCTGAATGTGAGTGCATGATGAATATAATGCATGTGCAAATGTATTTATTCAATACATATTCATTTGAGTCTTTTTGAGTCTTTTGTGAAGTTTCTCCTCCCTGTTGTTATCAAGAGCTTACTCTCAGGGGATTTGTTGGGATTTGTATTATTACAGGGTGGGGAAGCAAAATTTACAATGAACATTTAGTTGTTTTTTTTCTCAGCAGGCACTACGTCAATTGTTTTGAAACCAAACATATATTGATGTCATAATCATACCTAACACTATTATCCATACCTTTTCAGAAACTTTTGCCCATATGAGTAATCAGGAAAGCAAACGTCAAAGAGTGTGTGATTTGCTGAATGCACTCGTCACACCAAAGGAGATTTCAAAAATACTTGGAGTGTCCATAAAGACTGTTTATAATGTAAAGAAGAGAATGACTATGAGCAAAACTATTACGAGAAAGTCTGGAAGATACTATTTCTTTTCAATTCAGGACATTCCATATAATCTCAGAGGTGTTTGCAAATTTACTGTACAAAAAGCTAAAAAAGGTATGAAAAGGAGATGTGTGTCCATTATTGGAGTTAAATTTTGGAATGATGCCAACATAAATTTAAAAACATGTCATTCTTTTTTGGTTTTTAAGAAAATTGTTTGTAAAGGTATTTTTGAAGCTTATAAATGCAATTAATTATCTGTTGTTGTTGTTGTTGTTTCTTTGGAGGTTGGTAGACTAAAAAGTTGTAACATAGGATAGGCCTTGATAAGCAGTCTGCTTCTGCCTATACCTTTTCAGTCATTATTCAACACATTATTCAACACAGGATCCTTGATTTTGTGATTCTGTGATTCTTTTTCTTTCTTTTGCGTGAAATGTCAATACTGTGTACAATATTTGGTGTTGTCATGACTGAATAAACTACTACTACTACTACTACTACTATTAAAGAAGAATGGGAGAAGTTGTCACCCGAATATTTGAGGAACACTTGTGCAAGTTTCAGGAAGCGTATGAAGGCAGTTATTGAGAAAGAAGGAGGACACATAGAATAAAAACATTTTCTATTATGTAAATTTTCTTGTGGCAAGTAAATTCTCATGACTTTCAATAAACTAATTGGTCATACACTGTCTTTCAATCCCTGCCTCAAAATATTGTAACTTTTGCTTCCCGACCCTGTACAAGGTCTTGACATTAACATCAGAATCAGAATATTGTATAAATCCCAGGAGGAAATTATTGGGTGTTACAGTCGTTCCAAGAAAGAATTATCGATATAACAGAAGAAGACAAATATCTAAATATATATAAAGCTCTAATATACAAACATAGCTCTTCATATGCTTCCAGTCAAATCTCATATTGATTTAAAAATTTTACTCCTGACTTTCCAGGCACTGCATAGTCAGGCCCCCCCATTATATTGCCAACCTGTTGTGCACTACTCCTCAGGGTGCACCCTTAGGTCTTCAGGTCAGAGCCCCCTGAAGGTCCCACAGGCTCATTTTAAAACCCACAGAGACCGGTCCTTTCAGGCTGTAGCCCCCAGACTCTGGAATGACCTGCCCCTGACCCTCCGTGTGGTCGACTCCATGGACTCTTAAAAAGCAGCTCAAAACATTTTTATTTAGGAAAGCTTTTGGTTGATGGATTTATCCTTTTTATTTATTTATATTTATATTTATTATATATTCCTTTTTTTATTTAAATTATTCTTATGTTGTTTTATTGCACCCATTTTATGTGCAGCACTGTGATTTTTAGCTGTGAAAAGCACTTTATAGATAAACTTTACTGACTTACTTACGTATACAGCTTTGAATATATATATGTGTGTGTGTGTGTGTGTGTGTGTATACATATTAAACCTTTCATGCATTAATTGTGAGAACCTTAGTCAAGATTTTTTCCTTCAGTGTTTTTATTCCTCCTTAGGCATGAAAAAAACAATGCGATCGAGTTTTTTTTTCTGTGGAGTTACAAAAATATCCATGCATTTAATTTTTGAAGTAAAGAAACATGTGTTTAAAACCCAATATCAGAGAGGGATATGAAAACAATGAAATAAAAACATGTTTAATGTTGCTAATCTGATGTCGTCTCACATTTTAACATATTCTAATGCTATTAATTCCTCACTTCATTGAGATAATGTGCAAAAAAAAAAACCTTCTTGTCTAAGAAATAACAACTGATTTACACTCAAACAGGTTAGTGGAGATCAGGTTTATCAAGAACAGCACAGTTATAGTAATGGAATGAAAGTCAGGATATGAGATG
This sequence comes from Sphaeramia orbicularis, assembly GCF_902148855.1. Taxonomy (NCBI): domain Eukaryota; kingdom Metazoa; phylum Chordata; class Actinopteri; order Kurtiformes; family Apogonidae; genus Sphaeramia; species Sphaeramia orbicularis. The sequence continues at coordinate 36,831,524 of NC_043971.1, read as the reverse complement.
ATGTGTAAGTGTCCACTGTGTTGGGTGATATGGAACTAAAACAACTAAACCCATTAATATATAAGAGAACAGCTGGAGAATAACTGTCCACTGGAGTGACTTATGCATGAAAGGGTTAAAACTCTCTACTAAGACACAAAATTAGAGCAGCAATTTGTACAATATGTACTACACAATATATTATCAATATGATAATTAAAGAAATATTCATAATAAGTGTGCAAAAATATCGCTGTGTGTAATTCTGATTATGTGGTTATATGGTGGAGTTAAACAGTCTGATTGAATCATTTCCTGTGTGGTTCAGTGGTGTATTTAGGTGGAATCCGTCTGTCACTGAACATGCTCCATGCTCCTGTGGAGTTGTCCAGTATTGTCTTAATTCTGGACAACATCAGCTTCTCAGACACCACCGTCAGAGAATCCAACTCCATCCCCACAACATTACTGGCCTTACAGATCAGCTTCTTGAGTCTGTTGGCACTGGCAGCTTTCAGCCTGCTGCCCCAGCATGCAACAGTATAGAGGATAGCACTGGCCACAACAGATTCCTAGAAGATCCTGAGCATGATACTCACAGGAAGCAGGATTGTGTCATCGCCTTTAACTTGAAGATGAAAGAACTTGCAGTATATCGGTACGGTAGTTTGCTCCAATTTGGATTTTCTCTTTTGCTTCTACTCAGACATTTAGATACCAGTCATATAAAGGGACAATAACCCATCTGAATAGCATCCCAAATTAGAGTAACCTGTCTGGAAGTGGCTGAAAATGAAAACTCTCCATCCAGTTATTCCCAATAGAACCAAAAGAGTATGTATTACACATAGACGTGCACTAGGAGGTTAATGGGTTCAGCTAAATTGCCCATAGCTGTGAATGTGAGAGTGATTGTGTGATGGTTTGAGTACGAAAACTGAACCCACATGCAAGACCCAGAAACAGACGTAAAAGTATACAGTGTTTATTAAACACGAAGTTAACTGACAAATCACTGATAGAGTAAATAAACAGAATCTTGAAGACACAGAGTCCTGGGTTCTTCACGGGGTTCATGAAGTGGACCGGAGACGGGACCACACAGTTCGGACCGGTAAAACACGTCAGGAATCCGACTAGGGGAGAGCAGAGGGCAGTCAGTAGCAGAACCAGGTCATACACGGAAAGGCAGATGGAAGGGCAACGGGACACAGGGAACAGGCAAGCTCACATACCAGTAAAACAGGCAGAAAGGTCGAACACACATTGAATTGTTGGAGGCAGAGGCACAGACAAGGGTCAGGCAAAAAGGCAGGAGTCAGAGAGGACGATCTGGGTCAAAAACAGGCAGGCAGACAGAATCCAAACAACGCTGGTAAATATCACACGAAGGAGATTATGAACTGGCACAGGACAAAGGAAAACACAGGGCTTATATACACAAGAGGGAGGGAAGACAATGAGACACAGGTGGAACAAATCAGGGCGGGAACAGGTAATCACACAGGTGGGACAAATTAGAAACAGGAGGCAAAGACACCAGACATGACACATGAGAAGAACTTAACAAAATAAAACAGGAAACGACAGACAAGACAGACAAGACAGACAAAACCAGACTAACGTCTGGGAGCAGATGTGACAGATTGTCTCTATATGTCCAGCTCGTTATTGAAAATGAGAATCAGTTCTCAACTAGCTTACCAGGTTAAATAAAGGTTAAATAAAATAAACAAATAAGCACACTACAATTTTAATTGCTAGTCATCCAGGATAGGCATCCCCACAACAATCATAAGGAATATGTGGTTCAGAAAATGGATGGATGAAAACTCCAAGCCTCATTTTGGACAACGGCACCAATGGACTTAGAACAGCCATAATAATATAAATAAGAGCAAACCCATACGTTTGTGAAACAGCCAACAAAAACCAAACAACACTGAAATCAGCCAACAGAGGTCTTTGAGTAATAAATAGCACAATGGACATTTTGTATTTAATGTCCTGAAAACTGATTTCCCTGTGTCTGTTTTTGAGTCTTTGTTTTTCTGTGGGAATTCATTCAAAAATACAATGCTTGGCCAAATCAGGCCTATCCAGCTCAGAATTGTTGTGTTTTCTGCAATTGTTCTTTATCTGGGAAACATGGACACAAAGACCTTATGCAATGATTACTCAATCAACCTCTCTGTTTGACCCCTTCAGAGCCCAGTTTAGCTTGACCAGGGAAAAAAACGGAAGCCAAAATTGACTTTTAGAGAGGAGTTATGTGGAAAAGGGGGGTATGCTGTAATTCACAATCAATAAATATGAAAACACTGCATGTAAAGAGGATCGGACATCCACAGTTGATATAAACAAATTCCTTCCAGTAATGAAATTACTGGTCAGGATGTACAGACGCACAGGCCGAAGTTTATTTTTCTGTTCCTGTTCCTTGGTTATGTAAGTGCTGGATTAGTTTGGGACATCAATTGTCTCAGTCATAAACAACTTGTGATACAGTTGCAGCCAAATGACAAAAAGACCCAAAAATAAAAAATAAAAAAATTCTCCTGCAATAGCATCAAATTATGGTCATTTTTTTTACAATCTCATGTTTGGATTCCTGCAGTATTATCAAGCATAAAATTAGGACAATGCAATTATGAGAAAATTCCACTCTTATGTTAAATAAACTCTTTAAAACTCCTTTCGTATTAGGTGGGAAATACATTGTGACAAAGCTGAAAAGTGTCCAATGTGTGGCTCTCTCAGGACGACGACACTTCAACCATAGATGAGATGTGGATGATCCATGACAGTCATTCGCTGTCCTGTTTTGTATCAGGTTCATCTTAAGTTGTCAGACAGTCTGCATTTTCTGATCTCTGTGTGACCTTTGAACCTCATGACCGTCTGCTTTTCTAACATCTGAAAGACCTTGAAAACAGAGCACTTCCTGTGTGGCGGAAATGCAGACAGATGGTAGAGATGGTGTTCCATCCTCCACTGTGTATGTGTTTAAGTGAAAGCCACAGACAGAGCAGCGGCTATATGACTTCCGGAGGGTAAACATCAGCTTTCTCATGAGAATTTTCCCCTCATCTTGTTCAAACTGCTTTTGTGTGTGTTTCTCTTTGAAGGGACAACATACACTTTAATACACTTTTTTTTTTTTTTTTTTTTTTATACATAAAAATTAAATGCCCATTACTGAAGCAAAGAGGACATTGAAACATTTTTTTTTTTTTTTTTTTCATTTGGCTTTAGAACAAGTTATTATGAACATTTCTACAGATCAGTTTAAACCAAGGACGTAATACAACAGTGGATTTTTTACAAATAAAAACCAGGCATTATGTGTCAGTAATTGTAACTGTATCTCCCACCATGAAGCAACAGTTTTACTGGTTCTAAACTGCATCTGGATGATAAAGTTCTTCCAAATTTAATGGTTCTCTTTTTTTTTTAATATGTGACTGGTACACCATCTAGAGGACAAACAGTGCAGTACTCACCAGCAGTACCTGGGGGTGGGTGGGGGGCTGGAGGGTCTTTGCTGGTTGTTGTGGAAAATTTCTTGTGGAACCGATGAAGAGAAGAAATAAAGAGAAAAAGAAGTTGTCTTTGTATGAATTTAATTCTGCAGAAGGAAAACAGGTTTTTAACAGTGATTTTAACTTGTTTTGTTTGTAGTTTTAACTACGTTTTGACCCATGTTTAGTGTGTTTTTTTATCTTCTCGCCTTTCTCGTTTTTTTATTGATTTATATCTGTATTGTTGAATTTATTGCATTTGTTTTTGCATGTTGTCAGCTTGGTGATTGTTCTGCTGGCTGTAAGACAAATTGCCCATTGGAGAAAATAAAGATACTTTGAGAGTACATGGGTCGTCTGTGGTGGCCCAGAGGTGCAACGGCCTGAAAAATTATCCACTCTAAAATAAAAAAAAGAAAAAAAGATTGTGATTTGTTTAAAAAGAAGTATCTGAAAAAATAAATGTATCTCTTAAATAAAAATACACTGAAGCAAAATGACTCATTTTGCTTTACTGTGTGTTTTAGGGTCAAAACAGGGTGGAATAACAGAAAAAAATAAAGAGAGGAATTGATGTTTTACAGTTTTGGAGTTGAACTCTAAAAAGCAGTTACACGGTTGAAACTCATTAACAATACAAGAAAATAAATAAATAAATAAATAAATAAATAATATAAAAGAATAAAGAATATAAAATAAAGAAATCACCACAACACTGCAAACAACTGCAAAAACAAAAAACATAAAGCAAAATGGTATAAAAAATTTTTTTTTTAAAAAGCCCTAATTGTCTGTTTTTATAGTGAGTCGGTATCACTCACTGCTCTGTCTTTTGCCCCCTATTTCATGGGTGGTGGGGAGTGCACTGAGCATGCTCAGAGATCTAATCTATCAGCACGTCTTAAAATTTTTCCTATTGAGCAAACGGTTGAATTTTTTGGAATATTTAAAATAAATCACACATTCAGAACGCTCACCACAGACACGTCAGGGGCTAAAGGGTTAAATTAACTTTAAGTCACCCTTCAACATTAGTGCTTCATTTCTTTATCTTCGTATTGTTTTCCTGCAGTGACCCATAAAGTCTGTCCAAATGTGTAAAATATGGCGCATAGTTCACTCTGAATTGACGGTGGTGGAGGTCATGATGCCGAGCTCCTCCATAAAGTCCAAAAGGCACCAGTCTATGTGGAGACCAGGGGAAATCATAGCCTGAATGAGCCTCCACCGACAGAAAGATGTTTGCAACAAAGAGGAGCATCTCAGTGAGAGGATGACAGTCCAGGAGTGCAGGGTTCAGTTTGGTGAAGAAGCTGAGGCTCAGCAGCTCCCAAACCCCTGTGTTCTGTGTGGTCCCTATAAAAAGACACCAAAATGGAGCAAAAACACATTTGTCCACAATGCCACGACTACTGCAACCGGAGAGAGATCAGGCCATTGGCATGCTTCAAGCTGGACGGAGCAGACGGGCTGTAGCCAGGGTGTTTGGAGTCCACCACTCTACCGTTGTACGCCTTGGTGAGCGTTACCACACCACCGGCTCCTCCAACAACCGTCCCAGATCTGGTCAACCGCGTGTTACAACCGCTGCACAGGACCGTGTCAATCAGCTGTCACATCTCTGTGACAGGTTTCGGCCCAATGTGGTCCAAACTCTCTCCGGTTGCAGTAGTCGTGGCATTGTGGACAAATGTGTTTTTGCTCCATTTTGGTGTCTTTTTATAGGGAATGGTTGTGCACAATTGAGGAGAGGTCCAATTCATCTGTGAGTTTCACTCATGTGCAGACATGGGTGAGGAATACAGAAATACAGTTCTTATTGCTAATCAAAATCAGTCAACTGGAACCAGGAAAACAGTCATTTAATTTTGACTCAGAATAGTACTGAACTCATTGTAGTTTGCAATTTTGTAATAACTGTCATATTTCTGAAAAAATCGAGAAAATGAAAATGGTGCTTTTCTTTTTTCCTCGAGTGTAAATATACTGTATACACACACATACATACATATGAATGAATACAAGGAAGTACGAAAGTATGGGCACAGAAGCACAGTGGGAGGGGCTACGTGTTATGTAAACAACCAGGCAGGTGGCTACAGTCAGTGCAGTGATGGAAATAGGAGGACATATTAGATGAGTTATGGCTGATACGACATGAATTAGTGATGTCCCAATCTGAGTGATACTGATCTGTAGATCAGATCAGGACCTGCCTGATATATATACAGGGTGGGGAAGCAAAATTTACAATGAACATTTAGTTGTCTTTTCTCAGCAGGCACTACATCAATTGTTTTGAAACCAAACATATATTGATGTCATAATCATACCTAACACTATTATCCATACCTTTTCAGAAACTTTTGCCCATATGAGTAATCAGGAAAGCAAACGTCAAAGAGTGTGTGATTTGCTGAATGCACTCGTCACACCAAAGGAGATTTCAAAAATACGTGGAGTGTCCATAAAGACTGTTTATAATGTAAAGAAAAGAATGACTATGAGCAAAACTATTACGAGAAAGTCTGGAAGATACTATTAAAGAAGAATGGGAGAAGTTGTCACCCGAAAATTTGAGGAACACTTGCGCAAGTTTCAGGAAGCGTGTGAAGGCAGTTATTGAGAAAGAAGGAGGACACATAGAATAAAAACATTTTCATTCATTCATTCATTCATTTTCTGAACCCGCTTTATCCTCACTAGGGTCACGGGGGTCACTTGGAGCCTATCCCAGCTACATAGGGGCGAAGGCGGGGTACGCCCTGAACAAGTCGCCAGTTCATCGCAGGGCTGTAAAAACATTTTCTATTATGTAAATTTTCTTGTGGCACATAAATTCTCATGACTTTCAATAAACTAATTGGTCATACACTGTCTTTCAATCCCTGCCTCAAAATATTGTAAATTTTGCTTCCCCACCCTGTACTTTACTCCGAGGGCTGTTGGCATGCTGTTCCACTCCACGAGCCTATCACAGACTGTGTTCAGTTAAGTGACCAGTAACATGACCAAACATGCAGTTACATTCACACAGGAGTAAAAGTGTTAATGGTGACTGAACAACTGCACAGGAGCAGCTCTCTTTCATCGACATTCATTTTCTACATCTTCTGATCTCGGTCGAACAAGATGCCACTTGTCTTTCTGTTCTGGAGGGTCTGCCCCTGTCTCTACTGGGGCTTGAGGAAGGCCATTTGTTTCTTTGTCAAATAGAATAGGTTAACAACCAAAAAAGAGATGAAAAGACAATAAGTGGCAATCAGAAAAAAGATCATTTTGCTTTTAAATCAGTCCTCTTTGCTTGCGAGTTCAAAAGTTTTGTTTGCGAGTTAAACTGCACCTAATGGGCTGGGCCTACGCTGATGGATGAGAGAAGAGTTTTTATTGATGGGTTTGACCCAGCTCCAGTGCCAGCGCCACCTTCTGTGTTACACCCACTTCTCAGTTGTGTTATGCTACAGGGGGGTAAGTTGATAGTCTGTTGCGCTTTGAAATTGAAATGTTCCCCATATGTAATGATTTAGGCTAAATAGTGTCGGTTACAGCCTGCTGTACATTTATAGCCTGAGCAAAGTCATGGCCTGAGCAGAGTATGTCGGAATGAGTGAGTGAGTTACAGGGAGACGTATTCAACATAGGGCTGTGATTTAACCCTTTCATGCATAGTGGTCACTACAGTGGACAGTTACTCTACAGCTTTAATCTTGTATATTCATGGGTTTTGTTGTTTTGGTTCCATATCAACCAACACAGTGGACACTTATGCATCATCTCATAAACTGCAATTCATACTGTTATTGTAACTTTGCTGTTCTTGGTTTGTTCTTGAGTGGAAATCAATTGTTAATATTTATTTTTTGCATATCATCTCCATGAGGTGAGTAATAACTAGTATTAGAATATGTTAAAATGTGAGAAAACATCAGATTAGCTGCATTAAACATGGTTTCATTTCACTGTTTTCACATCACTTTATGATATTGGGTTTTAAATACATGTTTCTTTGCTTCAAGAATAAAATTCATGGTGTAGCTGAGTGGACATTTTTCTAACTCCATGAAAAACAGGTTGATTTAAAAAAAAAAAAAAAAATCCAATCACATTGTTTTTTTTTTCATGCCTAAAGATGAATAAAAACACTCAGGAAAAAAAATCTTGATTAAGGTTCTCATAATTCATGCATGAAAGGGTTAAACATTTAGTGTTGACTGGTACCCATGTTGCCTAAATGTCACAGTTCCTACTATACCAGAAAATCTACACAACAGTACTACCATGGATTACTAAACTACTGCTGATCTCACCTTTTGAACTTGCAAGCAAAGACAATATGCAGGGAAACACTGACCAGCACTGTCAAACATAGTAAAAACTAGGAGTCATAATTAGACATCAAGTGAAGAAATCTGAAGTAGAAGTTGTAAGAACAAAACAAAGATATACAAGAATAATAGAGGAAACTGAATGTTAAAACACTGTCTGTCACTGAGCGCCAAACCCTAACTGTCCGTCATGCACATTCTCTCCATCACCCTGATCCCAGTCCCTGTGGACTCTCTCCAGGTTGTGTTGTTTCTTCTCGTTTATTTTTCTGTTAAGAAAACACTTTCCCTTCATCCCCGTGCGTTTGAGTCCAGTCATTCACTCCATCTTGACAATTTGTATACGCCCCCCTCTTAGAACGCCACGAATGCCACATGAATACCATACAAAAGCCTACTACAAGCAATTTACGTCCACCTTAAGAACGCTGTGTGAATCTCTGTACATTCATTTGTGTAAACGCACAAGGGACCCCTAATAACAACATAATATGTTCTTGTGATCTACTTGCGACCATCACAGGAACATGGGGTTCTGGAATGGCCTCCTGATCCACGAATCTTGTGTATTGTTCTTAGGTTGCTCCTAAGGCATTCATTAGGGCGCCCTATGAAAAGGGATTAATTTGAAGGAAACCTTGCACAAATCATCCACCTGCTATGAACTTAGGAACAGTCTGCGAACTTTACATTCTTATAAAGCCGGCTTGAGAAGGTTGTACAAAATTATCTATAAATCGTTCGCACTGTGTTTGTAGCCATTTGTAACAGCATTTGTGATTGAGCCTTTAAGATTTTTCTCCCACAGCCCACATACATTGGGAACAGGTAGAGCAACTATCAAATGTACTGTAGGAAGGAAGGAGTGGAAAACCAACTGGGATATGTATGACTATAATAGTGTGAGACTCCTGCTTGCAGTTTTCAAGGTCAGTAATATCTCAACCTTATCTAAGACTTTTTTTATGACATTGAGAAAAAATAAATAAATTAGGGGTAGAATGTGCTGAAGCACAGGACTTAAATGAGAGTTTCACAAAACTGTGCTTTACTAAATTTCTTACATTCCCCCCTTCTCTATGGTTACATTTGTCAAAGAGCTTTAATTATGTTTAAGATTTATTAATGTAAAAATTCCTGGTTTAATATTATAACAGGCTTTTAAGAAACAAAAACCAGTGTGGTGGTGTTGTACATTTCAGATATTGATGAGTTGTTCAGAGCTTCACTAAAACAGCTTGGAGATTTTTCCGTCTGATTTTTTGTTCTCTTCAAATATGTTTAAATGATCAATTATTTCACCTAAAAAACAAATACTATTGAGAGAGTCTGGTTTCCAGATATTTCTGTGCCCTTTTTTCTTGTTTGTTCATCAAAAAATTATTATTAAATATGAAGGTTATAGTAATTAAACATGCATTGTGAAGACACGATGGGGATCTGTTTGTCATGTATACAATACAGTGTATACACAGTGTATAAGTATACTGAGCAAAAATATAAATGCACCATGTGCAGTATTTGTGTAACTCGATACACACGGCCTGAAATGTGCTCATGATGTCTTATAATTGTAAAATATTGTTAACTCTCTTGACTTATAAACAAACTTGTGTCCATCTTTGTGAGTGAGCACTTGCTCAGTGGTCTAGTGATTCCGCCCACAATACAGCTGTGGTATGTCCAGACGTTGCTCAAACAGCATTGACAGTATTCAGACTGTCCTTATACTGGGGACAATAAAAGGACACCTCAAAATGTCACATTTCCTCAGATGTCACCATGACACAGATATCACCAGTCATGCAGGAATGGTTCCGGAAAATATCCCATAGCTCCATGTAGCCCTCAGAAAGGGGCGGAATAACATTCCACGGGCCACAATTGACAATATTGTCAACTCAATGAGGAGACGATGTGTGGCTCTACGGGAAGCCAATGGTAGACACATGAAATACGGAGTTGTGATTTCTTTCAGCTGCCCCCCACCGTGTCCACATGTATATCTCTGAATACCAGATACCACTATCAGGTTCTAACGGACAGTAATCTGTACCACATTGATCAACAGAATAAACTTTGTGATTTAATATGTTGTGCAACACCTGTTGCTCTTAAAAAGTTAGTGTCACATGGTGCGTTTATATTTTTGCTCTGTGTGTGTGTGTGTGTGTGTGTGTGTGTGTGTGCATATATAGTGTAAATTGCATGGTATTTTCATTTGTGTTTAATCAAAAAACTGTGTTTTTGTTATGTTAAAAGAGCCTTTATATCTACAGAAAGTGCAGGTCTTTGTTTAGTTCCCTATGTAGCACTGCCATATTTTAATCAGCAGAGATATAAAGAGGAATGGAGTAAAAATAAGAAAGTTTGCTAAATACACCCATCAGTCATTATGTTATGATCACTGACAGATGAAGGGGGTACTAATGTTGAGTATGTTATTACACTGACACATCAGTGGGTGGGATATATTAGGCAGTAAGTGAATATTTAGGCCTCAAAGTTGATGTTTTGGAAGATTAAAAATAGGCGTAAGAACAGCTGCAGCTCATCAACAGAGGACGCCGCCCCACCTGTTTCACATGAAGATGATGATAGGAATCACATACAATAATTTTACAAAAACATAAATATTAAATAAAAGAGCTGCACATAATACAGCCAATGAGTAACAGGTATAATTTGCATTCAAGTGGAGTTTTAAAATGTTTTCTGTCTGTCAGTGAACAGTCAACTGATTAGTTTCCTGTCTGGGGCATCGCCTAAGTACTCCATACGCTCTCGTTATAAATAGCGCATACGCGGCAGACCCCTCCAATACAAGCGATAGGAGAGCCTCGGGGCACAAAAATGTGGCACCAGGTACTGCCCACAGGAGTAAACGTCACATCCCGAAAAGAATCAAAACCTTCCTCAGAAAAGGAATGTCACAAGGCTGTCTAAACCAGGGGTGAACACACTTTTTTGGCTCGCGAGCTACATTTAAAATGACCAAAACAAAATTATATATGTCCACTGTATATTATTATATATCAGTGGATAGCTTACTAGGTAATATTGCTAGTAGGTTTGCTAGAGGCCAGGGTTTGAATCTGGGCAGGACCAATAATAGCATTGTCATTTAGCCCATAGGCTGATTTAAATATTTTTAATGCCATGCAATCTACCTGAACTACCTTCAGCCCTGGTCTAAATGCACTGTCCATACTATCAGTGGAGAAGAAACTTGTTAAGCCTGTGACATGCCTAACTAACAATAGTCATGGAAAAATGTGCACGTTTGAAGGATAGGTGGGTGAAATTGACATATAAAAAATAAATGACTCAAAATATATACTGTGTATTTTTGTTTTAATTTAAATTACTATTTTAAAATAGTGGTACATAGGCTTTGGCATACCCTAGTGGTAATAGGTGGTTATTGCGCATGAACCTGCATACTGAGTGATACACCAAAAAATTATTTCATCAGCTGCCACTGCGTAAGGATTGGAGTGATATTGATAAGATTGAAATTGTGATAAATCACTGGGCTAGAGCATCTTCATAACTGGAGATCTTGTTGGATGATCCTGGTCTGTAGAGGCCAGACTCTTGCTAGTGGTCTAAGGGAGGACAGTCAGATTACAAATCAATCAAGCATCAGCAGGATACACTGGATAAACAAGTCCGTAGATTCCCCATTTAACAACATCCAGAATTTAAAGGATCTGACAGGTCTGGTGGACTCCAGGCCTCGGGTCAGAGCTGTTTTTGTTGACCAAAGGGGGACCTACACAATATTAGGAGAGTAGTAATGTGAAGTTCCCACAGACCCTCCACTGGTTGAGATCTGCTTATCCTTTCTTAAACCACTTTTGGTCAAATCTATCCAATGCAGACCAGGAACACCCAAGACCTGCAGTTTTGGAGATGCAGACACTATTTGGCCCTTGTCAAAGTCACTCAAATCCTTGTATATGCTTATTTTGTGGCTTCCAACACATCAAGTTTGAAGACTAAACATTTTTTTTTTTTCCTAATCCATCCCTTCACCCTGAAAGGTGGCATTGTAACAAAATGATCCGCCTTATTACCTCTTCACCTGTAAGTGGTGAGATTATGGCTGGTTGTTGTGTGTATACTGAACTATCATGAACAAAAAGAATAGACTTTGATTTGTAGATGCCAGCAACAGGATTACCACATGAAGTGATCTTATTGAGAACGTGTTTCCATAATGAGGGATGCGATGCCAGGTGGAACAGAAGAGGAAAACAGAAATTACTGCAGAGTGACAATGAAATGTATGCATGTGACTTAGAAAAACTACACACTGCACATGGAGTCTTCCTCACTGAATTCTTTGCCAGGCCTCATTTCTATAAATCATTTTCATGATGACATAGGACGTATGCTGCTTGTGCACCTTGGAGGCAGAAAGCACACCGAGTTAGTAGCAAAGCAGTGACTGCAAGTGTGAACTAGACAATTTCCACACGCGGAAATCGTGAGAGGGGCTCGGGGGGTGGGGGGGGCACGCCGTCGGTTCTATTCTGAGGTCGTTCACGACAACAGGTCCCGCTCATGATTGCAAGGTCGCGTCCACGTCCAGGCCCAAGCGGCACACAGCTGAGGCAAATTTCCGGGACCACTAGATGGCGCTATGAATCGGATTCAATATCGCTGTGTCATTTTGTTCGAGGCAGGAACAACATCAACCAGGTCAAGTTTGGTGGAGATGCGACCAAAAATGACAGGGTTACCGTGCAGGACCACTAGGTGGCAATATGAGCCTAATTCAGTATCATTTCATTCAGTCAGTATTTACACCTTGCCCCCTCCCCCCTTCTTAAATTCTACCTATACCCCTGCACCAATGTAATTTGACATCTGCCAAGGGCCTTACCCACCAACACAATGGCTATATCACAGGGCTAACATTATGATTTAACCATATTTGGAGAGCCATACTATTGTGTAAAGTTTTCTCCATCAAATCAATCAATCAATCAATCAGTAATATCTATGCAAAATACATTTTAATATAATGTTTATGTGTATTTGTATGTTTCTATATATTGTAAAAAAAGTGTATGATATTGATAATTGAAATTTTAAAAATTATTTGATATTTAATTTTTATTAAATATTATTTATTTAATTTGATATTTACTTTTGTCTGTGACGTCATCTGTGACGTTGCCATTTGCCGGTTGATGTTTGTCAAAACTCTTGCTTAATAGATATAATAACATATTTTTTTCCTCTAACCAATTATTAGGTTGTAAAATAGAGGGTATAAAGGTTTACACTGAATACATTTTAGGATGATAATGTCGTAGAAACTTAACTTTTGAGAACTTTGTTATTCTTGCAAAAAATAGACATAAATTTTTTGTCCATCCGTGACGCAGTAATTTTTGATATTTTTTCATTTAGAAATATTTGAAACTAAATTTGGCCCTTTGAGTATGTTTGAGATGGCATTTAGACCTTTACAATTATGTGTAATATTTGTCTTAAACTTGTCTGGTTCAAAAGTTATGAATCAAAAAGTAGTGGGCTGTCCATCTGTGACGCCCCTGACCTCACCCAGTAGTAGTTTTTTCCCTTAGTTTTTATGATTAGAATTTCTGTGAGCCTAAATACAACATTTTCAATCTGACGTATACATATATATATATATATATATATATATATATATATATATATATATATATATATATATATACATATATATATATACACACACATATATACACACACACACACATATATATATATATATATATATATACACACATATATATACACACACACACACACACACACACACACACACATATATATATATATATATATATATATATATATATATATATATATATATATATATATATATATATATTTATATACACTGCTCAAAAAAATTAGAGGAACACTTTTTAATCAGAGTATAGCAACCTATCAGTCAAACTTCTGGGATATTGATCTGGTCAGTTAAGTAGCAGAGGGGGTTGTTAATCAGTTTCAGCTGCTTTGTTGTTAATGAAATTAACAACAGGTGCATCAAAGGGGCAACAATGAGACAGCCCCCAAAACAGGAATGGTTTTCCAGGTTGAGGCCACTGATACTTTTTTTCCCTCCTCATCTCTTTTGGCTGATTTTTTACTGACTGACTGACTTTCTACTGCTGTAGTTTTTCATTTGGCTTGGATCAACATCTCTGTTGATAGCATGGTGCGGTACCTGGACGCTACAGAGGTTGCACAAGTAGTCCAACTCCTCCAGGATGGCACATCAATACGTGCCGTTGCAAGGTTTGCTGTGTCTCCCAGCACAGTCTCAAGAGCATGGAGGAGATTCCAGGAGACAGGTAGTTACTCCAGGAGAGCTGGACAGGGCCGTAGAAGGTCCTTAAACCCTGAGCAGGATCGCTGTCTGCTCCTTTGTGCAAGGAGGAACAGGATGAGCACTGCCAGAGCCCTACAAAATGACCTCCAGCAGGCCACTGGTGTGAATGTTTCTGTGCAAACAATCAGAAACGGGCTCCATGAGGGTGGCCTGAAGGCCCGACGTCCTGTAGTGGGCCCTGTGCTCACTGCCCAGCACCGTAGAGCTTGATTGGCATTTGCCATAGACCACCAGAATTGGCAACTACGCCACTGGCGCCCTGTGCTCTTCACCGATGAGAGCAGGTTCAACCTGAGCACATGCGACAGACGTGAAAGGGTCTGGGGACACCGTGGAGAACGTTATGCTGCCTGCAACATCATTCAGCATGACCGGTTTGGTGGTGGGTCAGTGATGGTCTGGGGAGGCATATCCCTGGAAGGACGCACAGACCTCTACAGGTTAGATAATGGCACCCTGACTGCTATTAGGTATCGGGATGAAATCCTTGGACCTATTGTCAGAACCTACACTGGTGCAGTGGGACCTGGGTTCCTCCTGGTCCACGACAATGCCCGACCTCATGTGGCTAGAGTATGCAGGCAGTTCCTGGAGGATGAAGGAACTGATACCATTGACTGGCCCCCACATTCACCTGACCTAAACCCAATAGAACACCTCTGGGACATTATGTTTAGGTCCATCCGGCGCTGCCAGGTTGCTCCTCAGACTATCCAGGAGCTCAGTGATGCCCTGGTCCAGATCTGGGAGGAGATCCCCCTGGACACCATCCATCGTCTCATTAGGAGCATGCCCCGACGTTGTCAGGCATGCGTACAAGCATGTGGGGGCCACACAAACTACTAAGAATCATTTTGAGTTGCTACAATGACATTTTTGCAGAATGGACCAGTCTGCTGCATCATTTTTTCACTTTCATTTTTGAGGTGTCTTTGATTTCCCCCCTCTATAGGGTGATCATTTTCATTCCTGTCAAATTATGTGGCATCATTTTGTTACTAATAAATCACCTACTTATTATCAGGAAAGATATTCAAGATCATTTTCCCCCCTGTTTAGATCTGATGTGTTTTGAGATCTGAGATCTGAAGTGTTCCTCTAATTTTTTTGAGCAGTGTGTGTGTGTATATATATATATATATATATATATATATATATATATATATATATATATATACATATATATATATATATATATATATATATATATATATATATATATATATATATATATATATATTTATGTGTGTGTGTAGAGAGAGAGAGAGAGAGAGAGAGAGAGGTCCTATTAAACTGTGAAATCTTGTCCGGAAGATGAAGAATTTGTGAAAGAGGCACGAGCAACAACAATAGGTGCTTGGGCCTAGGGCCCCGAGCCCCTAATAATGCCGTCGTCTTGCTGTGCTGTGGGTTGTCAGAACAGAAAGAACACACAGAAGGATTTAATCTTCTACAGAATTCCTGCTAGCAAACATCCCTTCCAGAAAAATCGGCGAAAGTTATGGTTGCAGGCATTAAGACGCGAGAACTGGTGTGAGGAGGAACTTCAGAATGCTAGTGTGTGCAGTGCACACTGCAGATCTGGAAGTACTGGACATCTACCATACACAGGTCGCATTAACCGGAAATATTCTGCCATTGACAGATTTTTTTTTTTAAATGATGGAAAATTCTGATGGCCGTCCGTCATTTTGACAGATTAAAATACTGAGGGTAATTGTTGTTTAGCTAACTTTAGCCAAAATTAGATGCTACTTTGCTAACACAAACTGTGCAGACAGCCCAGTGTCCTTAGTTCTTTTAAAGCCCAGTAAATGTGATGGCACTGATAAACACGGTGAAAAAAGAGGGACTGATGTGGTGAAGGATGACGGACAAGCAAGTTATACACCAGTTCTGATGGCATTTGGTGTGTTATATGTACACATTTTCTACCTTTCATGTGGTATTTGATGGCACAGCAGTTTGTGGCCAGATCTGTGGTTCACAGAACCTGAACCCTAACCCTCAGTGCATAGGATTGACACTGTGTAAACAAACACAAGGAAAGCTTAGAATGTTTACAGATAACACACTAATAAAAAGTGGCGTAAATAATTATGCGAGTCGTGATATCACGGTTTATCAGCCAGCAGCAACTACAGCTGCTGCATCAGTGAGATGTTTTTGAACATTAAATACTACTAAATATATCTCATTATCATTAAAAAATAAAAATTTGAAATGACGGATAATAATATGTTATGACGGAATTTTTACGACCCTGTCCGTCAAAATGACGGACAATAAAAATGTGTAGTACAACCTCTGCTGCCCACCTGTCTGTGCCAGTCTGCTGTTCTACTATGGGACAGCCTATTCCGGTGCGGTTAAGTCAAATTATGCAGCCGTGAAAGAGAAGATGGGATCGGCTTTTGGACAGAAACAGTTAATGGACAGTTTTAGAGCTAACATATTCGCTCGTTCACGAGTTCCGGGGCAGAGCCTGGAGGTGTATGTGAGCCGACTGGTAGCTGGTACTGGTGTTTTTGCCTCCGAGGTGTGCGCGCATCACTGTTGTTAGTAAACACTGAAACTCATCTATAGTAGTCTAGAACAGACAAACTAAACAGCTCTGATGAGGGCACATAATATTTATAATGGTGACGGTGGACAGAGCAGGAGGGTGGAGCAAGGTGCCTTCAGTTGTATGTAATCTACAGCTTCATCTCTCACACACAGTCATATCCCACAAAATACACCTTTGGATCATTGGTTTGGTGTATGGTTCATTTTTATAAGCCTTTTAAGAGGGTCATGATGAAGCAACACTTCAAGTTCTATTTTACTATCATAAACTTGCTTTTAACGCAGAAATCTGATCTTTAAGCCCAAAGCAGATTGTGAAAACCTCATTCTGTTAATGTTTTGCCTTTGTGAGGGTCCATTGTGGGTGAGGATTCATTGTCACTTCTCTAGAAATGAGCAGCGTTATGTTCGGAAAAACAGTCTCATATTCACAATATTCCCCCAGACCACCTTGAAATCTTTTTCCTTTTTTAATTTTCTTTAAAATCTGATTAAGTATTTACAGTTGTATCATGTATCCCCTGCAATACACTCATGTAGGGTTACAATAAATGACATAGAATTCATTTCTGTCCAGCATTGCATTCATTTTTCCAAAAAGTTTGGCCACAAGTATACACAACCTGCTTTCTGTGTTTTCCAACAACTACAGTTAATCTGTTACTAGTGTTTCAATACTGTTTATGATCGGGCTGATTGTAAAAATAATGTCATTATAAATCTAACTCTGGGCATTTAGCCAGTACGGGCTCTAAGTGAAAAATTGTCTCCACCTTTCCGGCATCAGTGCATTTTTTTTAAAAAAATGTTATTGTATTATACTATTATGAGGAGAGTGGATTCTGTAAGGGACTGACCAAAAAAAAAAACAAAAAAAAAAAACTGGAATGCCACTTGTTCTTGATTTTAATTAAGTGATGTCACGCTGTACTTTTCTGTCCATTCCAAATAAACATGCAATTAAAAAAAAAAAAAAAATCTAACTCCTAACTTATTCCTCAAATAACCTAGAAATATTTTTGACATTCCAGACCAAAAAGGCTCATGTTGATGTACTTAATATTATAATTATTAAACACGTATGGTTTCATATATGTAGTAAAATCCACTTGATGATCTTGAAATTCAGATGTCCAAAGGTGCTGCATCTTGTCAGTTCACACCAGTCATAAATGTTTTATGGGCAGGCAACTATAAAGAAAGGCATATAACTCCTTAAACATTATTGCTACTCGGTGACCAACAGCCAAGAGGCTAGAACACTGGCTCCTATTTTTTGTGTGTGGGTGCATGTTTCATGTAGCATTATAGACTTTTTTTTTTGTTTTTTGGATGAAACGATTGAGATTGAGCTACACAAAGTACAAAAAGTTTACTTATTTAATTTTTGGGTTTTTTTTTTTTGTGTGAAAGGCAGATTCTTTTCCTTGTTTTAGAAGCCATTGTAAAGATGAAGTTTGAGACTCTTCTGGATGAAGTTGACGGATTTGGACCTTTCCAAATTCTCATCCTCATCCTACTCTGCACACCTCGGATAGTTCTGCCCTGTCATTTTCTACTAAATATCTTCATTGCTGCTGTGCCTCCTCACCGCTGTGACATCAGTACACTGGATGGTGGAGGACTCCTCCAAAATCTGAGTCTGGAGCAGAGGCTGACCGTCAGCCTTCCTGTACAAGACAATGGGATTCCAAAATCCTGTGAGGTGTTTGCAGAGCCTCAGTTTCAGCTCTTGAGCAACAGTTCGTCCGGAGCCCACTTGCCTACAGTTCACTGCAGGAGTGGATGGGTTTATGACAACTCCACTTTCACCTCCACACTGGCAACAGAGGTATAAACACTTTATTTGTAAATGTAGTTAAAATCAAAAGGTATTAACGGCAAAAAAAAATGGATTGATTACACTGGGTTACAAAAAAAATGTTTTTTGCAAGTTGTCTAGGTTTTTTCAACTGAATTAGGACCATTTTGCACCGCTAAATCCAAAAATGACATCTGTTTTTCTCAATCAGGTCAGGTTTTTTTGCTAATTTGATTTTGAAAAATTTGATCTTCTCACAAAATTGATTACAGTTTTGTGACTTTATCAGTTGATTTTTTATATAGTTCTCACCCAAAATAGGTTTTAAGAGAAAAAAAAATCATTTTCTAACAGGATGTATTTATTATTTATTATGTATTCACTGCAAATGTAGCAGAATACGTCAGGCTTATTTTTGCAAGATCTTCTTGTCGAAGCCATTTCATTCACCTGTAATATTAAAAAAACCATTAATCATAAATTGGCAAAAGTAAAATCTTCAGAACTTGTTTACTGCAAGAAATATGAAAGAATTTTGTATGATATGATGTGAAAATGCCCATAAATGTAAGCAAAAATGTTAAAAAGCCAATATGTAGCACAGTTCAGGAAGTTGACCTGATTGAGCAAAATTAATGTGATTTTTGGATTCAGCACACCAAAATTATCCTAAATCAGCTCAAAAAACTTAAACAATAAATTTGTTGTTGACCAGTGTTATCAATGTCTGATTAAACTAAATATACTGAGTGTGTCCTTACCTGATTTTACGCTTTAGCACTAAAACAGTATAATTTTCTCTGTTATGTGTGTTTCCAGTGGGATCTGGTCTGTGATAGAAAAAGCCTGAGTAAAACCACAGCCACCATATTTTTTGCTGGAGTGATGGCGGGGGCAATAGCGTTTGGATACCTGTGCGATAAGTACGTGTAAACTAAAAACTGAATATACTCTTACAACAGTCATTAAATGTCACCAACAATAAAGTCAGTATTCAGGAAAAAAAAAATCACATTTCTAAATGATCTTTCAATTCTTTTCAGGTATGGGAGAAAAAATACCCTTTTGGCCTCCTACATCTTGTCCATTGTGTTCGGCTTCTGCAGTGCATTTGCAAACTCCTACATCCTGTTTACAGTGCTGAGGTTTTGCACTGGGTTTGGACTGGCAGGAATCAGCCTTATCTCTGTAGTTCTCAGTGAGAATTTATGAAACCACAAAGCAATACAGTAATCTAGATGCTAAACTTTTACCAAACCTTTCTTCAGATAAAGAAAACAAGTGGTGAATTGTGTTAAGGATAATAGGACAAACTTCAGACCTCCACTGAAGAAGTAAACATTATCTACATGTACAATCTGATGTATCACTAATGACTTTTACTGCAAGTTTTGTTTCAATCTGGATTTAAATTATTACAATATTGACAATATATACATGACCTAAACCAGTGGTTGACATTTTTGTCTTCATAAAATTTCAGCGCTGCCATTAACTACCACTCGCACTGAAGTTTTAAAGTTAGGTCAGGCAGGTTGGAGTTCAGAAGCTGGTAACTGATGGACTTCATTATCATCATTATTTCCTCAACAGAAGAAAAATAAAACTCTGAAAGTTAAAGCAGGCTAAAAAAAAAAAAAAAACACTTTAGTACAGACAGACACTAAAGCAGGGCTGGTACAATATGATCTGAAGTGGGCCAGACCAGTAAAACAGTAGTAGTGTTGTAGTCAAGACCGGCTAGACCAAGACAAGACACAGACCAAATGAGTTGAGTCCGTGACAAGACCGAGACCACAAAAAATTAGTGTCGAGAACTATATCACTAAATAGTAGGCATTATAATATAGAAATAATGTCATCTCCAGACTTTTCTCTATGTTTTAGAGTGAAAACAGTGAAATTATATTATAATAATATTTACATCTACAAACTATAAACTTTAAAAAAAATGTGACTAACATGAACAAACATGAACAAAATGAAATATATTAAGAAAAGTGAGTGCAATGTTCAAATTATTGTGCCTCAGCTTCTCATTTACATACGTGCATTACAACTTAGAGATCACATGGATGTACAAATACACAAATGTTTAGTAAATGGCAGAATATTGGTAAAATTACACTTACTGTCTTTTAAGACATTTCAGGTTGTTCATAGTTGTTCCGTTTTTTCACAATTTTACCGGATAGTTTGTAAATGCAAACATTTTCAGGTAATTTTACTTTTTTTTTTTTTTTTTAACTTTAAAACAGAGAGGAACAATTGTGACTTGTCAGTATTTATAGATAATTAAGATAATATTTTACCGGTCTGACCCACTTGAGATCAGATTGGGATGAATGTGGCCACTGAACTAAAATGATTGTAATATCTTCAGTGTAATTTTTGCATTTCACAAATTCGTCTCATGGGCTGCATTAGAGCCTTTGGCAGACGGGTTTTGGCCAGCGGGCCATACGTTTGACACCTGTGCACTAAAGTATTAATTTAGACAAACTGATTTTTACCCTGATGACCATTTAAAATGAATGTTAACTGAGTACAAATGTTTTGAAAGTGCCTTTATTGATTTTTTTTAATGATACTATTTTTATGACATTAAGTAGATCATTTACCAAATTAACATGAGGTGGCTCAGCCCTACTCACATCATGATCTGTTCATGCATTCATCTCAGTTACAAAAACAATAATGTGTTTTACGAGGTCACCACAACATTGACCAAAATCCCCCCAAATCTAATCAGTGAACACTTGAAGACACTGTGTCAGACATTATGTTCTGGAGATATTGTCTTTTAACCTATAAAGACCCAGTGCCCCTATTGTGGCAGTCCCCAAATACATTTTTTTTTTCTCTATTTTTAGCTTTTCCTAAGTGATTTATCACCATTTGTTCTAATATTTTGCTTAGTGTTTTACATTCTGAAGTGAAAATCAGATATTGTCCTGCATTTAATTCACTGATCGTGATTGATGTCCATAAAAGTTCAAATTAAATTTGAAGGTTATTATATCAAAAACAGAGAAAATGGAGGAAAAAGTGACTTTTCTGGTAAAATCTATCATTAACTGAACTTAAACCCAGTGTCTCCATCCACTGTCATTGATCCAACTTCATGGGTTTTACTGGTGAATCAATGTTGTAGAAGATGACGGTGTTTCCACGGTAACTACAGAGCCTCTGAATGTCCACATGGGTCATATGTGATGACCATGAAAAGATGACAAACTGCATTTTGCACCAATTATTTACATGTATTGATAAGATTTAGTGGATTAACAGGAATTTAACTTTATATATTGGTAAATGATTTTGGTCGCTGGTGTATGTTTGGGTCTTTATGGATTAAACAAGTTATAGTTAATCTCTTTAAATTTTGATTTATTGGTTGAAAAATCAAAATAGAATAATAATATAGTATGTACACATCATCATTTACTGAGTACAAATACATCAAGTATTTTTTTGCCATAGAAAAGATTTATCAATTGATAATTCAATACAGGTATATCTTGAGCCATGTAGTTTCATTTTTAAAAATTCTTTATACTGTATATTATCATTTCAGTACAAGTTAAGAGTTTGGGATAGAGGGCGCTGATGCTTGGGTTTATTTCTCATGTGTCTTGGTTAGCAACATGCATGATTTCTATGTCATATAGTCTGGGTCTACCTACATCAAAGTGTAGCTGTAGTTGCTGTTCTCCCAAAACCAAACAGATTCCAACACAGTGAAGCTTAAAGACAGTCAGTAACAAGGAGTGAGTGTAAATGCCAAGTGCAGAAGTTACTGATTCCCTTTTGCTGTCATGTACCTGTAGGTATAGAGTGGAGTGATGTCGGCCATAGGGCGCTCATCGGGGTAATGGGCAGTCTGGCGTGGTGTGTGGGTAACATGTTCCTAGCTGGTTTTGCCTTCCTGGTCACTGACTGGAGGATGCTGATCATGACTGTAACGTGTCCTCTGGGTTTCGCAGTTCTGACCTGGTGGTGAGTCCCTGTGCTGTAGATATAAGTCCTGCATAATAACTGCAAAAAGACCTTTGATGAAATATAAATGACAAAAAAAAGACAGAACCGGAATGAGAAATGAAGAACGTTATGGGTCACATAGAGCATGTACTGGAACTAAGAACATCAGTTTCACCTGTGTATTTTCATTCATTTTTTATGGTTGTAAATGTTAATTTAATTTAGTTTTATTTTATTTTATCATTCATTCATTCATTTTCTGAACCCGCTTTATCCTCACTAGAATCATGGGGGAGCCTATTTTATTTTATTTTATTTTTTAATTTATTTTATATCATTTTTTAATTTAATTTTGTTTTATTTTATTTCATTTATTTATTTTTAGTTATTTCAATAAAGTCCTCTGAACTGTCTGGTCTTGTAGGTGGATTCCTGAGTCTGCTCGGTGGCTTTTGGCCAATTCTAGAGCGAAAGAGGCCCAGACGTATCTCAACAAATGCGCCACATTTAACAAGAAACCTCTGATATCCAGCAAATATAAATGGGAGGTGAGTGTCAAACACTGGAATTTAACCGTAACCCAGTTAAATGACATAGTTAATGTAATATCAGTGTCTGCGCATTTATAGATCTTGAGTATATGTCCAGTCCATTTAATCGACTTATGACTCTTTGATAGTTAAATCAATGGATGTGACTACTATTATTTTATGGATTTTTATTGGTATTTTATTTTTTCTCTATATATCCAGGAAAGTGTCATTGAGATGCAAAACGTCTTGTAAAAAATGGCAACAACAACCAATTTCACACAGAAAAAACAATGCATTCATTAAAGCACCACAAAAAAGAGAAAAAGAAGAGAAGAGAGATAAAGAAATAGGGAAATAGACCTTATCTATGAGTCTATAACTCATACAGATGTTTATATGAAGTAGCAACAGGTTTTTTATGTGAAATTTGTTGACAGTCGCCAAAAGGAGCGTAAAAGGATAAATGCCAAAGAACAATATTATTGAATTACTGAAAAATGTTGTACATTTAAATAATGTGACTGTCAGCTTCTTAAAAATAACTTCTAGATGCAGAAGAGTTATTATTTCTCTAAACAAGACTTCTCTGGCTCTTTGCAGATGCTCTCCAATATGAAAATCAAGGACAACCAGGAAAAAAATTACAGTTTCATCGATTTAGTTAAGACTCCAAAGATGAGACAGTTAACGCTGCTGACTGGGATTATATGGTGAGTACATAATAAAGTATATAATAGTATATATTTATGTAATAGAAGTATTGGGACACATTGTGTTTCATTGAAAACAGCTGGCTGGGCTATTAAACCATAATGAAAAATGTCATAAAATTTATATATAATTTTAATCATTTCAGTAAATATTTTTAAATAATGTTTAGGGTTGTTGTTGTACATCATCTACAGTTATATGATTCATCCAATGATCTAAATATTCTTCCTCTATATTTCTGAAATATTTGTCTCATTCCGGCCATAAATAATCCGTTTGAACCATAAATTACCATCTGGTTCCTTTAACTCTCACTGAGAAAGGAAAATCAGCCTTTAAACATAGAAGAAGTGTTGATATTTACAGTAACATGAACATAATCTAATGTGATTACACACTGCTCGGCCAAAAAAAAAGTTGCATATGGAATATTTGACTGAACCACCTTTGGTTTTGATTACAGGAGACTTTCACTCTGACATCTTTTTTGCCTCATAATGCTTATGTAGTGTCACAATAAGGTTCATAATATTTTTCATCCACAGTTGCTTTCATTTTTGATTATTGATGATAGAGAATCAGACCGCTGCATCAAGTCTTCATCACATCCTGAATAAGAGTCTGGACTTTATGGAGACTAGTCCATGTGTGAAAAGGATGTCTCATTCTCCCTGAACCATTCTGTCACAAGCCATTGTCCAATCTGTTTGACATTAAAGACATAAGGGGACACTTACTGCAGGTAGAGTTAAATAAACAGCATAACTGCCTGGATTTAAAGGTACAATATGTAGGAATTATGTTCAAAGTAATTATAATATGGCCTTGACTGTTACCAGACATTAAGGAGTCATGTTCATTTCAAATCCTGATCTCACTGACAGTAGTAGTCCAACCAGAATATTTGCATTTGAAAAGCTCAGTGTCAGCCCCGAAATGACGTTTATGTTGACATTGTGTGTTTTGGTCTGAGGCTCCGCCCATCACCTGTCATCCAATCACAGAGTCAGTAGCCTTTCAGCATCCAGGTTTCCAGTTCCCACTGAGCTGCAGCTGGAACATTTCTGATCATAAATGTCTGACGTTAATAAACCTAAAAGGCCTCTTATTATTCCCAAATACGTCATGACAGAGTGAGAAACAAAACAAGGATATCTATACGAGATGCTTGTGAAACATGGAGACGGATGAAAACAGAGAAGAATTTGAAGACTGACGACAGCTAGTCTGACCACCTGGTAAGAACCACTGAGAGCCAGGGTCGCAGCCTCTTCACCTGGTCCCTTCTCCCGGGGCCGGGCTGCAGTCTCTTCTCCTGGTCCGGGGGGGGGGGGGGGGTTGCTGTTACAGTCTGTGTACTTTGTGGAAGTAAAAGTGAAACTTTCATTTGAGTGGGCAGGACGTTTGTCCTGGCCTGTTATATATTAGACTTATGTATAATAAGTCTGGTGGTGATTTTTTTGTATGAAATGTATGGTGTGGTGGCAAGGATTAGTGGAAACACTGTAGTAGACACTCCTGCTGGATCTGGTGACCCCTAGCCTGGGGGGAGGAGGAGAGGATACCACGCTCTACAGCAGGGGTCACCAACCCTGGTCCTCGAGGGCTACTATCCTGCATGTTTTAGATGTATCCCTCTTCCAACCCACCTGATTCAAATGATAGGCCTATCATCAGGCTCTGCAGAAGCCTGATAATGACCGTCAGGTGTGCTGGGAGAGGGATACATCTAAAACATGCAGGATACCGGCCCTCGAGGACCAGGATTGCTGACCCCTGCTCTACAGTATTTTGAATGTGATTGCAGTACCAGTTTTGGCCACAATCCTACATACCGCACCTTTAACTGAGCAAATAGTTCAGATCCTTCCATGGGTCAGTGCTGCAGTGGTTAATAATGTTTCCGTTTTAACAGGTTATTTAACTCTAATTGATGCACTAAGTGTCCTCTCATTTCTTAAATGTCAAACAGATTAGACAATGCCAGGATTGATCAGAATCATCAGGCTTGTGACAGAATGATTCAGGGAGAATGAGACATCCTTTTCACACATGGATTCACCTCTGTAAAGTCCAGACTCTGATTTAGGATGTGATGAAGACTTGATGCAGTGGTTCAATTCTCCATCATCAATAATTAAAAAAAATTAATGCAACTCTGGATGGAACAAATATTAAGAACCTTTTTGTGACACTATATAAGCATTATGAGGCAAAAAGATGCCACAGTGAATGTCTCCTGTTATTAAAACCAAAGGTTGTGCAGTCAAACATTGCATGTGTGACTGTTTTTTTGGCTGGGCAGTATATTTAAAATCACTGAGAATGGGAATTCCTAGAAAATGACATTGTGATGTGTCCCAATACTTTTCTCCATATGGTATATAAAGACACCCAGGTGACAAAGGTCTTGTAACAATGCAATCTTGTAATAATGTGTTTTTTTCAGGTACAGAGTTGCCACAACATACTATGGCATCAGTCTTAACATCACTGGATTCGGCCTGAACATGTACCTCACACATTTCATTTACGCTGCCATTGAATTTCCGGCCAAACTGATGGCTTATTTCTTTCTCAACAAAATTGGACGAAGGAAATGTCAAGCAGGCACACTTTTACTGACAGGAACCTGCATCTTCATTAACATCTTCATGCCAAAAGGTTGTGATGCACATTCATTTTTTTGTTTATCAAAATACAGTAGCTCAGTGTTTTTGATTGTGTATAAATATTATATATCTTTCTGGTTTGAGCAAGTTTTATCTGCTAGAACCAGATGTTTCCACCCTTACATGATGTCTTCAAGTTGACACGTCCATCTGATGGATCACATTTGGCTTCAAAATATGTGTTTTGGCCAAAGGTGACAAAAGTAGACCATTTTACCGAGGTATAAGTGCAGATACATGTGGGAAAAAAGAACTAATTCAACTTCTTTACTCAACTCAAAGTACAACAGCTCTGAAATATACTCAAACAGTATAGTATTTCCATGTTTCTACTGAGTGTTTCTGTGCTTAAATATCTGAACTGTACATCATCCATGTTGGTGTTACATTGTACTTCATGTCTTCTACTGTTTGTTTTGACTTCATATGTTTTTTACATATACATTGTTTCATAAAGTCAGGGATCGTCTTTACGTTCAGTACCATCTGTGACATCACATATTTTGTAGCCAGTCCTGGTGCAGTTTTTATCTTCTGCACCATGATGTGGAAACTTGAAGCCTCTTGTGCTCATGACACATCTTTGACAACATCTTTATTTTACTTTCCAGACCTGTGGCATGTGCGGTCCGTGATAGCGACTCTTGGAAAAGGACTTTCAGAAGCTGCCTTTACAACTGTCTTCCTCTACACCACAGAGATCTACCCCACCGTCGTCAGGTCAGTTAATCCCTGTTTTTTTGTCATTTTACTGTATAATTGCATTATTTGGGTCATAATTTACTTCCCAGCTTCTTGTAGCAGTTAAAATAACATGATATAGAATGAAATATATTCATGAATCTTAAAAATAAAGCAAAAAAAAAACAAAACTGCTGGATGAAGAAAAATAAATGTATTATTTATTTACCTGTTTTTTTGTGTTTTGTGTAATTATTTGATTGCACAAAATATTTTACTGAAAATAAACTCTTTTATATTGATTAATTATATGTATATAATAATAAATTGTTTATAATATGAGCACAATTGTAATTTTATTGAAATATTTCATGCAATATTTGATTTCTCATTGGATTTGTAAAGGTATAGTGTGGAGCATTTGGGGAGATTTAGGAGTATGCAGAGGTGGAGACAAAAATAATAATAACAATAATAATAATACCGAAATAAGAATCATTGAGTTTATTGCCACGTTGTCCTTCCATGTTTGTGAGGTAGCTCAGAACACAAAATCTTCTTTTTCCGAATCTTTTTCCATTTTATATCAGATGCATTATTGTTATAAATTATCTTTAAGTGTGAAAAACTCATTAACCAAGAAACCCTAAAGGGCAGATTAAAATAACATACTCAACCTTCAAACATACGTTTTACTCCTTCTGTAAAAGGATGTTTCATCTGGGTTATATAGATTTGAGGCCAGATTTAACCCTCTAACTCAGATAAACTCTTGCTTGTGTGTAAATGTTGTTCCTGTGATGTCCACAGACAAAATGGTGTGGGTTACACCAGCTTTGTGGGCCGTCTGGGGGTGGCAGTGGCCCCTCTCATCCTGCTGCTGGAGGACGTCTGGACTCTTCTTCCTCAGATCATCCTCTCCTCTGTGGCCATTTTCTCAGGCCTGGTGTCACTGCTGCTTCCTGAAACACTCAATGTGAGGCTGCCAGAGACCATTGATGACATTGAAAAGTCAAGGTTAGTGTTAATACAGGAAAGACATTTACTTTGGCGCCATGTGGTGGTGGTATGGAGAATTACATATACTGCCATACACTCGGAACACCTGACTGTTAAATTTACAAAAACACATCATGTACTATTTTATTTTATTGTATTATTACCTCCGCCAAGGAGGTTATGTTTTTGCCAGGGTTTGTTTGTTTGTTTGTTTGTTTGTCTGTCTGTTTGTTTGTCTGTCCGTTAGTGTGCAACATAACTCAAAAAGTTATGGACAGATTTGGATGAAATTTTCAGGGTTTGTTGGAAATGGGATAAGGAAGAAATGGTTAAATTTTGGTGGTGATCGGGGGTGGGGGGCCCACGGGGGGGGGCCACTGATCAGCCTTGGCGGAGGTCTGCGCTCTCCGAGTGCTTCTAGTTATTATTGTTTTTGGTTTTTTTTACCTTGTAACACATTTTGTAAAAAAAAAAAAAAAAAATCTAAAATAATATAAACTGTCCTGTCACTACTTGGCTGTTGTGACGGAAAACTGTATTTTCATTAAATGAGGTTTATAAATCTTTTCATCATTATAGATGTTTTTTGTTTTGTGGAGCTTGCAGGTTTTGTGTAAATGTATCTATAATTTGTAAGAACTGTTTATGTTTTAGGGACCCCTTAACCATTTCTGTATATTTTCATCATTTCTTTTTTGATTTGGTGTTCATTATGACTTATGCCACAGCTTATGCCATGAATTTGGCATTGTTTTATATCAGAGTAATGTACATGTCACATGTACATGTACAAGATTAGCAATAACACTGGTTTCATTGCATTTGTAGCTTTTGTACAGTTTAGGACCCTCATAGGCAAAAAAATGTATCATTTACTTACATTCAAACCACATTTTTTTAATCTCACATAAATATACTAAATCAGTGTTGTTGCTATTTTGACATATCTAAAACACGAATCACCACCAATGCCCCACCCCCACTATTCTTTAGATTAAAGATATCTTTTTTATGAAAAAAAAGACAAAAAAATTAAGGGTTGAAATCCTGAAAATGAGTAAGCTTTTGGTATTTTCGAGCAGAGATGTGGTGGTTTATGCAGAAAAAAAACCATAAAAACAAGTGGTGCCAGGCATAACAAGCCCCGCCCCTCGCACATATTATAGCTTATTTTGGCATCTATCCAGCTGATGACATCATGTTTATCCAGCTGATGTCAGCATATCAGTTGCCTCTATATATGTGCTAAGTCTGAAGTAAATTGAAACAAAATGGATGTTTTTATAGACATTTGAAATTTCACCTATTATAAGTAAATGGGAAAAGAAAAACATTTTAAAAATTCACAAAAAATTTGAACTTTGACCTACTTTTCCCAAAATGTATTGAGATCTATTCTGGGTCACTAGCAAGCTATAAACCCAATTTGGTTTGAATTCAACGCATAGTTTTGCTGCTAGAGTGTTAACAAACAAACAAACAAACAACCCAATACCCCTTTGCCTCCCCTTCGGGGGGCGGGGTAAATATCGGTGATTTGATCTTTTTTTTTATAGGTTTTTGTGCGTGTACATTTTGTCTCAATGGTCCTCAGTAGGTAATAAATTACAGGGATAGACAAGGGCTTAAGAAATGTACAAACTTCTTTTGCATTTTGGTCTCATTTCAGGAGAGACCATGTCACCTCTAACTGTGTGGAGTCTTCAGACGTTGTCCTGGAACCAGAGGACAAAGAAGAAGAACAGTAGCATCACACAGACACACAGTATCATCATGGGTACTTTTAAGATGTTTATAGTCAAAGTAAACATCCTGTTACATAACCAATAATGACATTTTTTGTATGGTATTAAATAGAAATTAAGAAATGCTCAGACATTGTTGCAGATTTGCCATAAAATGAACTGAAACGGACAAAGGTTAAATTTGTTGCAATTTGGTAAGATCTTTTCAATCAATTAATAAATCAATCAAATCAATCAAATTCTATTTTATATAGCGGCAAATCATAACAAAACTTATGTCATGACACTTTACATTTAGTGCTGGTCTAGACCAGATGCCAAAAAGTTTCAAAGTTTAGAAAAGTTGCGAAAATTATGGTAAAATCAGTATTCCCAAAATTTGTAATCTTAATTTGTCTTGATTTATCAAATTAAAATGATTCAGAATTAGTGCTAATAATTGAAGAATCACAGACAAATAATACAGAAACAGAAGTCAGCAAATAAATCAAATAAAATACATGTTTAATGAAAAAATATCTCTGTTGTGTATGCAAGTGTGCAGTTTTATAAACATTTTGCTGTTTTTTGTTTTTTTTTTAAGATATAAAATGCCTATTATTTTTAGCTGAGTCTGGATACATTACCTGTTCATTTTCCTTCATATCTCTCTGCATTAACTTGTTAAATTTTCTGAGCTGATCAATATGATATTTCTGCTTCTATGGGTCATTACATTAAGGCAATCCCAAAAGATGTCATGTAAAAATCAATATGACGTATCACAGGTGGAAATCATGTGTACAGATGAGTTAATGTAGTTAAGCTTTATACACATTGTGTTTTTTTTTGTTAAGGAGATATTATGCCATTAAAAATGAAAAGTTAAAATAACTTTAGAGATTTGTCTTCCATTGAACCAGGTAGAATAGTTAAACATTAAAGCTTGACATGTTTCACTTGTATACAAATGACACTGTTTGTTGGTCTTGGTTTTATTTATTTCATTGTCCTTATGATTATATTTTCATTTATGTAGGACTTTGAGTGACTGCAGCAAAATTTGGTGTGTGAGTTGACCCAGATAGTGTGTTTTTTTTTAGACGGTCCCCCACAGGGCTTA
This sequence comes from Sphaeramia orbicularis, assembly GCF_902148855.1. NCBI lineage: Eukaryota > Metazoa > Chordata > Actinopteri > Kurtiformes > Apogonidae > Sphaeramia > Sphaeramia orbicularis. The sequence goes on along the minus strand of NC_043971.1, from coordinate 36,800,506 downwards.
TTATACAGTTCCGTACCCGAAAGGATCATCACATCCAGACCCCACCTCCTAATTTAGACCGGTCACAGGTTATTGTACAAGGGGTTTTTAACTGGACAAAGTGAATAACTGGATTTATCACTGCCTTATCATCTGTTCTCTGAGCTTGTATTGCATTAGTGTCAAACTCATTTAGTTCAGGGGCCAGATTCAGCTAAATTTGATCTGAAATGGGTCAGACCAGTAAAATAATAACATAATAATATAGAAATAATGTCAACTCCAAACTTTTCTCTATGTTTTAGAGCAAAAAAAGTTGATTTAGATTGTGAACAGGTTTACGTCTACAAACTATCCTTTCAGACAATGTGAATAACATGAACAAACTGAAAAAATAAGGTTGAAGGTTCACTTTATTGTACATGAAACGAAATCAGTACTCAGGTCCAGCAATGTACACGGTAAAAATCCTATAAAATGAAACCTATATTAAAGATAATAACAATAAAATCTGATAATAACAGTAAAACCTAAAAATAAATAATGAATAAATATGCATAAATACTACAGTGCAGGATTAAAAATGAGCAGCATGTTAAACCAGAATAAAAACAGCAGTGTATTTCATTAGCAGCGTGATCAACAGTAGTGCATCTGTTTTTCATGGAGTTCAGTAAGTGTAATTTTAACAATATTCTACCTCAATTTATCATTTACACATGTACATTTTAACTTACAGATCACAGTGGATCTACAAATGCACAAAATATTGAGTAACAGGCAGAATATTGTTAAAATTCTACTTGCTTCCCTTAAACATTTCAGGTTATTTGCATTTTTAGCAAAATTATACTTTATTTTAGTGTAAATACATTAAAATATTAACATTTACAAAGAGAAACATTTAAAGTTGTCATTATTTTTATGTTATTATGATAGTATTTAACTGGTCTGACCCACTTGAGATCGAATTGGTCTGAATGTGGAACCTGAACTAAAAGGCTTGTTAACATCTTAGTGTAATTTTTGCATTTCACAAATTCATCCCAAGGACCGGACTGGACCCTTTGGCGGGCCAGATTTGGCCCCCAGTCTGCGTGTTTGACACCTGTGTTGTGTTGTCTGTAAATGACTCTTGTGTGATTGATTCAGAGGATTTCCTGAGTGTCTTTTACATCATCTCATAAACAATAGGTTTGATAAAAATGTCCTCATCAGAGTCTTGTTTCCACAGTCTCAGCCACAGTGTCCACAGTGGGCCTCCTGCTGTCCCTCTGGCTCGTCCTTCGGCAGCAGGGCAGTGCTTGCAGTACCTCTCTGGGCCCTCTGGTCATAAATATGTAAAGGAAAGGGTCCACCAGTGGGCTGAGGTACAGCAGCAGGTGAGAAACAAGCCCCAGGTACTGCACCGCCTCTCTGAAGGACAGAGCCTCCAGGAGGATGCTGAGGATGAAGGGGACGTAGAGGAAGGTGTAGTTGGCCCATATGGCACCGATCCCCCACACGGTCCTCTTCCTGTCTGGAGTGGGAGGGCCGGACCTGGAGCAGATCAGGGCCCTGCAGGAGTCCACGGCAAAGAAGAGGAGGATGGGGAAAGGGGCGAGCAGAGACACAGCGAACCACAGACTGTATCGCAGCACGGCCAGAGCCAAGACAGCAAATGGAGCCGTCCAGGAGAGGAAGGCCACCACAGGACACCGCCGCACTCTCCTGCAGCAGCCAAGGCATTGTGGGTAAACCACCAGGAGATGGCGCTCCTGGGCTATGAACAGCATGAGGATGATATTTGACACAACACCGAAGTAGAAGATGAAGTCAGTGGTGTTGGAGGCGAGGACGGTGTCGGTCTGCATGTCCTGGTCCACACGAGGACGAGCGAAGAAACTGATGATGTCTGAGACCAGGAGGAACACCACATGCATGGGAACTTTATCCCCACCTGGACAGAAAACACCCAAAAGAACTCAGCTCAGTCACATTTAACCCATAAAGACCCAAACATCCACTGACAACCAAATGTAAAATGTTTAATACCTGTGGAGCCACTAATCCTATCAATACATGTTCAAATTTGGTGTAAAATCTTTTTCATCTTTTTATGGTGATCAGATTTGACCTCCCTGTTTTTTATATTCAGTTACTGATATCTTTGCTCTAAGTCACTTTTTCTTTAAATTTCTCTGTTTTTGATTAATAATGCTCAAGCTTTTTAGGAAAATCTACATGATCAGTAAATTCAATATGATTTCAATGAAAAAATGCAAAATACAGAAGATAATATTACAATAAATGATAATAAATCACTTAAGAAAGGTTAAATAGAGAGAAAAAATCATTTTGGAAGTACCACAAAAGTAACACTAGGTCTTTATGGGTTAAACCCTTTATCAGGCAAGTGACTATTTTTGGTAACTTCCACATACATTACAAGACAGTGGCAGCAACGGTTCCAGTGAGGACAGTGAGTCAACAATGTCAGGTCCAATGTGGTCTACAGGGTCTGTAAGGTCCACCTCTGCATGTACCTGCTTCATTAGGTACCATGAAGTAATGGTACTAATGTAAGGAATGATGTTCAAAGGGAGAATGTGAATATGGACAGGGGTCTGGATCAGCACTAATGTTGGTCTAATGTTCTAAAATATGTGTTCCTTGCACCTTACATGTGTTTTTCTTGTATTTTTTATCTGTACTTGGATTTTTTTCTTTTTTTTTTTTGCCATTTATGGGTAAGCAACCAAATATGTTAACTTCATTAACTTTAATTTTCTACATAACAATAAAAAAAAATCACAAACTAATAAGGTCTTGTTATGACCTCTAATAACAGACTGAGGTTGAAATTGTGAATTTTAAAGTACACTGAACAAAAATATAAATGCCCCACTTTTGTTTTTGGTCCCATTTTTCATGAGCTGAACTCTAAGATCTAAAACTTTTTCTGTGTACACACAAGGTTTATTTCTCTCAAATATTGTTCACAAATCTGTCTAAATTTGTGTTAGTGAACACTTCTTCTTTGCTGAGATAATCCATCCACCTCACAGGTGTGGCCTATCAAGATGCTGATTAGACAGCATGATTTTTGCACAGGTGTGCCTTAGGCTGGCCACAATAAAAGGCCACTCCAAAATGTGCAGTTTTATCACACAGCACAATACCACAGATGTCACAAGTTTTGAGGGAATATGAAATTGGCATGCTGACTTCAGGAATCTCCACCAGAGCTTTTGCCTGTGAATTGAATGTTCATTTCTCTACCATAAGCCATCTCCAAAGCTGTTTCAGAGAATGCATGAAGAAGACTGTGCGAGGAAAATGGTGGTCACACCAAATACTGACTGGTTTTCTGACCCCCCTGGACCACCCAATACAGTAAAAGTGCACATTTTAGAGTGGCCTTTTATTGTGGCCAGCCTAAGTCACACCTGTGCAATAATCCTGCTGTCTAATCAGCATCTTGATATGCCACACCTGTGAGGTGGATGGATTATCTCAGCAAAGGACAAAGGAGAAGTGCTCACTAACACAGATTTAGACAAATTTATGAACAATATTTGAGAGAAATAGGCCTTTTGTGTACATAGAAAAAGTTTTAGATCTTTGAGTTCAGCTCATGAAAAATGGGAGCAAAAACAAAAGTGGTGCGTTTATATTTTTGTTCAGTGTATTTCTATGAGTGAACTATAAAAGGTTAAGCAGGGTCAAATCAAAGCAAATCATCTCCAGACACTTTAACATATTTACAGTGTTAGACAATCTGAATTATCTATGAACTCTAATACAATCGACAAATCAATCAATCAAATTTTATTTATATAGTGTCACATCATAAAACAAGTTATCTCATGACACTACATTTAGAGCTGGTCTAAACCACCTTCAGCAAATTCTTGGTTGAGATATGTTGGGTGTGTGTTTGCTTTAGATACTGATACTAATACAATCAGTCCTACTAATAGTATACACAATGATATTAGCAACCTTTAACATATATTCTTCTCATGTGACTCTCATGTAGGGTTTGGCTTATAACAGAACAAGTGTTACAAGTGAAAATACATGTGTTCGACTGCATTTCAAACAATTAATCTTCTGTGTAGCTGGAAAACAACCTCAACCACAACAGTCCAAACATGGCTGTACTCTAACCCTATAATGGACCACTGGTAACATGGTGAAAGTTAAAAGGGTTTTAATCTGCTCCTAACTGTATGTCTGACCTCCGCCCCCCAGCAGTGGAATTTGGATTGCATAACATTTATCAGTATTGTAATTTTTCTAGCAGATACAGTTACACTTTTCCAGATACCAATGCGTTCAGATTCGGTTACTGCTAAGGCTTCATCCCTGAGCAAAGTGAACAAACTGAGAAATACAAAGTCAAAGGGCTGCGACTGCAAATGTCCCTTTCTGTCGCTACTTTTTCATCCCACAAAACAAATTTATTCTTTTCAAAATACCAGTTTTTTTAAGTGATAAACCTGCATACAATCAAATCATTATTCATATTTTGAAACCACGTGAGATGTTTGAATGTATTATTTTTACTTAATTGTTTTACTTGGTATTGGTTTATTGTTCTTATTTGTTGTTTTTGATTGTACAGCTTTTAATTGTTTTTAATCTATTCTTGTATTTTATTCTTTTATTTAGGTTTTTATCAATTCTTCCGTATTTTATTTATTTATTTTTTACAGTTCTATGTCTTTTAACCCTTTCATGCATGAATTATGAGAACCTTAGTCAAAAATTTTTTCTTGAGTGTTTTTATTCCTCTTTGGGCATGAAAAAAACGAAGCAATTGAGTTTTTTTTTTGTTTTTATTGAGTTACAAAAATGTCCATGCATTATATTTTTGAAGTCAAGAAACGTGTTTAAATCCCAATATCAGAAAGTGAGATGAAAACAATGAAATAAAAACATTTTTAATGCTGCTAATCTGATGTTTTGTCACACTTTAACATATTCTAATGCTAGTTATTACTCACTTCATGGAGATAATATGCAAAAAAAAAAAAAAAAAAAAGTAACAATTAACTGATTTACACTTAAACATAGTGTAGATCAGGTTTATCAAGAATAGCAAAGTTACAGTAATGGTATGAATTGCAGTGTATAAGATGATGCATAGAGATGATGCACTGTGTTGGCTGATATGGAACTAAAACAACAAAACCCATAAATATACAACAGTTTTGAATAACTGTCCACTGTAGTGACCACTATGCATGAAAGGGTTCATCTATTCTTGTATTTTACTCTGTTATTTTGGGTTTTTTTTATTTTTCTGTACAGCACTTTGGTCCACTGTGGTTGTTTTTAAAGTGCTTTACAAATAAAGTTGGATTGGAGTTGGATATTTTGGGCAGTTTTACCTTTAAATCTGTAATTGCTCTGCCCTAAAAGTAGTGATCATAAATGTGGTTCAATGTACATGTCAGTGTGTCACTAATACTGACTTTATTGCGCTATAAATGTAGAGAATCATAAAAAAAACAAGTGATGCCAGGCACAACAAAGCCTGCCCCTTGCGCATATTGTAGCTTATTTTGGCACCAGTCCAGCTGATGTCATCATATCAATTGCCTCTATATATGTACCAAGTTTGAAATGAATTGAAACAAAATTGATGTTTTATAGCAGGGGTGTCAAACTCATTTTAGTTCAGGGGCCACATTGAGCCCAATTTGATCTCCAGTGGTCCAGACCAGTAAAATAATAACAGTGAGAAATGTAGAATTATATTATGATCAGGTTTATATCTACAAAGTTCCTGTAAAAATCTGAATAACATGAACAACTTGAATTGTCTTACGAAAAAAAAAAGTTCAATTTTAACAATATTATGCCTCAGTTTCTCAGTTTATCATTTACACGTGCATTACAATCTCACAAAACATTTAGTAACGGGCAGAATATTGGTAAAATTGCATTTACTTTTCTTAAGACATTTCCATTTGTTCATATTTGTTCAGGTAATTCACATTTTTTGGAAAAGTATAGTTTGGTAATGTAAACATTTTCATGTAATTTTACTTTTTTACACCAAAAAACAAAGAGAGAATTTGGGGTTGTTGTTATTTATGGGTTATTACGACAATATTTTACTGGTCTGACCCACTTGAAATCTAATTGGACTGTACGTGTCTGTTTGTGGAACCTGAATTAAAATGATTTTGACATCATTGACTGTTAATATCTTCAGTGTAATTTTTGCTTTTCACAAATTCATCCCACGGGCTGGATTGGACCCTTTGGCGGGCCGGATTTGGTCCCCGGGCCACATGTTTGACACCTGTGTTTTATAGACATGTGAGATTTCGTCCATTATAAATAAATGGGAGAAAAAACATTTAAAAATTCATATGAAAATTTTTAACTTTGACCTACTTTTCCCACAAAGTAATGACATCTATTCTTGGTCATTAGCAATCTATAAACCCAATTTGGTATGAATTCAACCACAAGTTTTGCTGCTAACAGACATTTGAAATTTCACCCAGTACAAGTAAATGGGAGAAAAACAAAAAGATTTAAAAAATTCAGAAAAAAATGGAACTTTGACCTACTGTTCCCAAACTGTAATCAGATCTATTCTGGGTCACTGGCAATCTACAAACCCAATTTGGTATGAATTCAACCAATAGTTTTGCTGCTAGAGTGTAAACAATCAAACAAACAAATGAACAAAGAAACAAACCAAACCAGAAACAATACCCCTTGCCTTCCCTTTGTTAAAAATCTGTTTCAAGGTGAAGAATCAATGTTTAATGTACATGAATAAACACTTACGGAGTTAGTGGGACACATAATGTTTGTTTTCTTTGTATCATTTTGTGTTAAGAAACACACAAATCCTGTTTCATAATTATGTGTGAATTACATAAACCTTGAGGCAGATTTATTTCCTTTGCGTTAAGAATTTGTAAATCCTGTTTTGTAATTGGTGTGTGAATTCTAGACCAGCGGAGTGGAAGCAAACCTTTGGCCAGATTCTTCAGGGTATAAATAGCCAGTGCGATGGCGGGCAGCCCGATGCCTAAGGTCAGCCAGTTGATCACCTGAGCCACCTGGACCGCCGCAGGACTGCTGCTGTTACTGAGGTTGGCGGCGGTGCTGACGATGAGGACGGGATGAGCTGTCGTTACTGTGTTACTGTTAACGTTATCAATGACAAATGTGGAATGTGAGCCCTTTTAAGACAAAACAAGAGTCAAATATAATCTGTAAACACAACATTATCAGCCAGGCAAAGCTTAGTTTCTTCATGTATTGAGAAAAATAAGTGCAATTTTAACAATATTATGTCGAAGTTTATCATTTACACATGTGCTTTTCAACTTACAGATCATAACGGATCTACAAATACACAAAACATTTAACCCTTTCATGCATACTGGTCACTACAGTGGACAGTTATTCTGCAGCTGTTCGCTTGTGTATTCATGGGTTTTGTTGTTTTAGTTCCATATCAGCCAACACAGTGGACACTTATGCACCATCCCATAATACACTGACATTCATATATCATTACTGTAACTTTGCTGTTCTGGATAAACCTGATCTGCACTTATATGTTTGAACCCTTTCATGCATACTGGTCACTACAGTGGACAGCTATTCTACAGCTGTTCTCTTCTATATTCATGGGTTTTGTAGTTTTATTTGCATATCAACCACCACAGTGGACGCTTTCCTGTTCTTGATAAACCTGATCTGCAGCAGGGTCAAAACACGGTATTCGAAATCTCTCTGACACGACATTTTAGAGACAATTTGACAGATTAGTGTAGCTAAATGACCCACATTTTTACTTTTAAATTAATTTTTGCTTTAGTTGGACCATAAGGGATTATCCATAACAAGAAGCTACTTTATATTGAAATATGTCGGAATGTTGGAATGGCAATCAATTAAAGTTCGCTCTCTGATGGGACATTACTGTGTTTTGACCCAGTAAAATTTTTGAGTGTAAATCAATTACTAATTGTTATTAGACTGTAATTAACAGTTTTCTTACACAAAAAGTTTTTTTTTTTTTTTTGCATATTATCTCCATGAAGTGAGTAATAACTAGTATTAGAGCATGTTAAAATGTGAGAATTGTGAGAAATGTGAGATTAGCCGCAAGAAAAATATTTTTATTTCACAGTTTTCACACAGTATATCACTTTCTGATGATGAGTTTTAAGTACATGTTTCTTTGCTTCAGAACTTAACCCTTTCATGCATGAATTATGATATCCTTACCCAATATATTTTTCCTGAGTGTTTTTATTCCTTTTTAGGCATGAAAAAAACAATGCAATTGAGTTTTTTGTTAAGAAGTTAGAAAAATGGCCACTCCATGTATTTAATTTTTGAAGCAAAGAAACATGTATTTGAAACCTAATATCAGAAAGTGATATGGAAAACTATGCAATAAAAACATTTTTAATGCTGCTAATCAGATGTTTTCTCACAATTTAATACACTCTAATACTAGTTATTATTCATTTCATGGAGATAATACGCAAAAAAACCAAACAAACAAACAAAAAAAAAACTGTTACAATCTAATAACAATTAGCAACTGATTTACAGTAAAATAAAACAAACAAAAAAACAAACAAAAAAAACATGTCACTGCAGATCAGGTTTATCAAGAACAGCAAAGTTACAGTAATGGTATGAATGTCAGCATATGGGATGATGCGTAAGTGTCCACTGTGTTGGCTGATATGCAAATAAACCAACAAAACTCATGAATATACAAGAGAACAGCTGTAGAATAACTGTCCACTGTAGTGACCACTGTGCATGAAAGGGTTAAACACATGTTGTCCAAATGAGTGGACATTTTTGTTACTCCATGAAAAATAGGTTAATAAAATTTTTTTTAATCACATTGTTTTTTTTTTCATGCCTAAAGAGGAATAAAAATACTCAGGGAAAAAAATCTTGACTAAGGTTCTCATAATTCATGCATGAAAGGGTTAATGTAAATATTTGCTAACTGTTATTAGACTGTAAGTAACAGTTTTCTTAATCAAACAGTTATTTTTTGTGTGCATATTATCTCCATGAAGTGAGTAAAAACTAATATTAGAGTATGTGAAAATGTAAGAAAACCTCAGATTAGCTGCATTAAAAATGTTTTTATTTCATAGGTTTTGCACTGTATATCACTTTCTGATGATGGTTTCTTACCTTCAAAAATTAAAGGCATGGTGTCCAGCTGAGTGGACATTTTTGTTGATTGAATAACATTTCAATTGCATTGTTTTTTCATGCCTAAAGACGAATAAAAACACTCAGGAAAAAATCTCGACTAAGGTTCTAATAATTCATGCATGAAAGGGTTAATAACAGGCAGAATATTGATAAAACGGCAGTGACTTCTCTCAAGATATTTCAGGTTGTTCAAATTTTTGTGAAAGGATAGTTTGTAAATGTAAAAATGTTCATGTAATCGTATGTTTTTTTACATTAAAACAGAGAAAATTTTCACTTTTCACTTGAGATCGAACTGGGCTGAATGTGGAACCTGAACTACAATGACTGTTAAAATCTTCAGTGTACTTTTTGTAATTTCACATTATTCATCCCAGAGGCTAAACTGGACCCTTTGACGGACAGGATTTGGCCCGTGTGGCGTATGTTTAACACTCATGCTTTATAGATTTAAAAACATAACATGAAATTGAAAATATGTTTTCTAGGGTTTTAACTTCAACTGCAGATCTATGTCTTGTTCTTATGAATGTATAGTATTTGTTTCTCTCATATGTTCCTGTAAAAAATATTTCTGATTATTCATCTTGAGAATAAGGTTTGTTATAAACTGATTCAGTCAGATGTGATTTGGAGAAAGCATGAACCATCACATGAAGAGTTCCTACACTGACCATTAGGAAACATCTACACTGAAGTCATCCAAACACAGTTTTTGTTTTAACTTTTCATGTACTTAAACACAATCTAGTGCTACAACCTGGTACAATACATCTTTCCTTTTTAAAGTTAATATATATTGTGCATTGTCCTTGTCTAAATAAATAAAATAAAATAAAATGAAATCTATCAGGCTGTTTCGGTGAGATATAAAACACTATAAGACTAAAAAACACATGTTCTATGTGTAATAGCAACTATCAGTCATTAGTTTAGAATAGAATAGAATAGAATAGAATAGAATAGAATAGAATAGAACTTCATTGTCGCTGTCACAGGAACAATGAAAATCAGTTTAGCAGCTCAGTTCAATTTAGCAGAAAAACATTTAGTGCATCGGTGTCAAACATGCGGCCCGGGGGCCAAATCCGGCCCACCAAAGGGTTCAGTCTGGCCCTTGGGATGAATTTGTGAAATGCAAAAATTACACTAAGATATTGACAATCTTTTTATTTCAGGTTCCACTTTCAGACCAGTTCATTCTCAAGTGGGCAGGACCAGTAAAATACTATCATAATAACATAGAAATAATGACAACTCCAAATTTTTCTCTTTGTAAATGTAAATATTTTCATGTATTTACACTAAAACAAAGATTAATTTCACAAAAAAATGTGAATAACCTGGAAAAAATATGAACAACATGAAATGTCTTAAGAGAAGTAAGTATTCTGCCTGTTACTAAACATTTTGTGTATTTGTAGATCCACTGTGATGTGTAAGTTCTAATGTACATGTGTAAATGATAAACTGAGGCAGAATATTGTTAAAATTACACTTATTTTTTTCAGTTTGTTCATGTAATTCACATCTTTTGAAAGGATAGTTTGTAGATGTAAACCTTTTCATCATGTAAATGTATTTTTTTCACTCTAAAACATAGAGAAAAGTTTGGAGTTGGCATATTTATATATTATGTTATTATTTTACTGGTTCGGCCCACTGCAGATCAAATTTAGTTGAATGTGGCCCCTGAACTAAAACGAGTTTGACACCTCTGACTGAGTGCAAAGGGAATGTATTAGATAAATGTTGTACAGCATATTAAGAAAAAGTAATAATGTGCAAGGCTTCAGTATAAAATATGAATACACATGTGCTACTAAAGTACTACTAGAACTTCTGAAATCAACAAAATATACAAAATACACATACAAAACTAACTCTATACTACAGATAAGAGGTATGTACAATGACTAGGATACAGATAGTATCATAGTTTATTATTATTTATAATTATTCATTTCACAAACAATGCTCAGATAATTAACATATCAAGTTGGTTAAATCAAGCAATGACTTAAACATATTTAGACCTGTTTACAGTGTACTGTTTTTAAAAAGAAAGTGCAGTCTTTGAAATATATTGTAAGGTTTCAATTTGGACCTGACGCTTTATCACCTCATAAACTTTTTTTGGTAAATATGCAAGCAAACAAATGTCCGTGTGTGCACGTACGCATGCATAGTCGACATTCAGCGGGTGTGGAGGTGAAGGTGGATGTAGGAGCCGTTCTTTATGTTTGTTTGTTTTATGTCTGGTTAATTGTGGATTTCCGGTTTGAGCTGGGGGGGTGAACGGAAATCTATTTAAGGGGTAGATAACTAGGTCACTGGTTTTTACCGCTATCAGTTAGAAGTCAGCAGCATTTAGTAGTCATGTTTGTATACTCAGTGCCAATGAAAACGCAACACTTGAAGATTCTTATATTTTTTTTTAAATCGATGAGGATTTTTATTCTATGAGCTCTTTGGAATTAATCATAGGCCATTTCTATACAGTAAAAATAAAAAATCACATCCAAATTTGTTGATAAAATATAAGGATAAAGAAAGAAACTCAAGGACCCCCAAAACCAAAAGTCACAAAGCGGTCCCGGAGGTGCTGCAGCTCAATGTAGCGATCCTGCTGTGGCGTGGTCACACGAGCTCGTCCAGGGCGAGGTCTGTCTGCAGTTGAGCCAGTTTCTTCATGCCTCTGTTGCATCCTGACTATGGTGGACACATTGCATCCAAAACGGCGCGCCACCTGCCGAGCAGAGATTCCGGCCTCCAGGAGCCCCGTAGCATGGCATCTGTGGTCACGTGTCAGTCCAGGCATCGCTGAGTTATTGCAAATGATTTTGGTGCTTTTCAGCTTCCCTTTATATACAGAACATGACCACTCCTTAACTGACCACAGTTCCTTAAGTTGAGCAGTTCATTGCTGAGCAATGAGAAAAACAAGTCTTATGAATGCAGACAAGTTCATTCAAGCGTGACAATACCTCAACCCGTCTCAGGTTGTTTAGAAATTGTCTGGGATTATCTTATACAGGTGAAACTGAAACATACTGATGCAGCTCAGGAACAATAAAACACATTCAAATGTTGCGTTTTCATTGGCACTGAGTATATTTTAATCTTCATGAGACACTGATGTGATCATCTAAGAACGTTCAATAAAAGTGAAAAGCTCACTGAAGGATTCTGTCTGGACATTAATTGTTTGGACATTAACTGTTGGAAGTGCGTCAAAAACTAGGTCTCCACCCGCACCCAGCAGTGACAGGTCCATCACTATAGTGGAGGTCTGCTATTCTCTCTGCTTTGGTCTCCACCAAGTCCTGGAAGAAACATCTGGTGCTTTAGCAGTTAAATGGTCCACTTTGTTCACCAGCCGCTCTCACATTGTACCTGTATAGAGCTACTGTATTAACCCTGACCTTATCTATGTTTGTGGCAACTTCCGTATGAATTTCTTTGTACCTTTCTAAAGTGATTTATCACCATTTTTTTTTTTCGTAATATTATCAACATTTTTGCCTTTTTTCTAGTAAAAATCTGTGTTTTTTCTGACAGTTAACTTAGTTCCAGATGTTTGGGTAGCCAGTGGCTGTTCAGGTCTATGACACAGGTGTCAAACATGTGGCCCGTGGGCCAAAACCGGCCCTCCAAAGATTCCAATCCGGCCCGTGGCATGATTTTATGGAGTGTAAAAATTACACTGAAGATATTAACAGTCAAAGGTGTTAATCTAAAGTCAAATATTAGTCTAATAACCCTTACAATAAAATGAGTACAATTTTAACAATATTCTGTCTGTTACTAAATGTTTTGTGGATTTGTAGATCCGATTGTAAGTTTTGTTCATAAGTTGACACATAATATTGTAGACATTCTTATTTTAGTTACATATTCCAAACTTCAAAATTTCAACAATATTATGTTTGTGTAACATTGTGTCATGCACACGTACAAGTGATAAGTTGAGGCATAATATTGTTAAAATTTAGCTTATTTTTCTTAAGATATTACATTTTTTCTGGTTATTCACATTTTTTTGCTGAAAAGATAGTTTGTAAATGAAAATATTTTTATAATTTAATGTTTTTATTGCACTAAAATGAAGAGAAAACCTTGGAGTTGTCATTATTTATAGGTTTTTACGCTATTATTTTAATGGTTTGGCCCGCTTGAGATCGAATTCAGCTGAATGTGGCCCCGAACTAAAATTAGTTTGACACCTCTGGTCTATGACAATTAATTCAGTATTAATACTGGAGCCAAACAGTAAATTATGAGGCTAAAATGGCTATTAGCTTAAGAGTAAAAGAGTATGAAAAATTTAGTAAATTTTCTTTATGTTATTATCAAAAATACTCAAGATTTTGGTTTATCTGGTTTTGAGTTTCTATGGTTCTTTTCAAAATGTGAATATTACACAAATATAAGACGAAAATAACTGTATTAGCTTAAAAGTATGAGAAGATTTCTTTTAAAACTCTTTCTAATTTCAGGTATAAGTTTGTACCATCATCTTACCTGGGATCAGTGAATGCTGAGTCAAGCGCCATCCATCAAAAACACTTTCCAAAAAAAAAAAAAAACACTATAAATAAACAGCAGTGTTAGGATCAGTGTGTCCTTTTAACCTTTCTAAATATCTAAATTCACTACTGTAGAGTCAGATGTATTGTTTATATTTACCTGAACATGTAGACTTTGTATCCTTGTGTTTTAACTACACAGTTTCTTCTATGATGCCATTTTTTCAGCGGCTGTTTCTGCACAGCTCTGTCGACTACTTTGAATAAAGCCTGAATATTCTGCAGGAGTTCACATGGATCACTGTATGTGCTCATGATAAGGCAGGAAGTGAAGATTTGCATAAAAAAAACTGCCATAAAAACATCAAATAGGCCTTTATCTTCATTTCATTTCTGTATTTGTGTCAACCTGTGGTTAAGCTAATGCTCTTTCATGCTCTTGTTTTTAATTCACGGTGATGTTTGGTGTTTACTTTTGTATTTTTCTGGTCCTTTAACCTTACGTTAACAATTTTGGAAATAATTGAAGAGGTTAAGCCTTTCATTTTAACCCTTTATCAAGCACGTGACTATTTTTGGTCATTTCCAAATACATTACAAGACAGTGACAGCAACAGTTCCAGTGAGGACAGTGAGTCAACACTCTCAGGTCCAATGTGGTCTCCAGGGTCTGTAAGGTCCACCTCTGCATGAACAGTGAGTGTACCTGCTTTGTTAGGTACCATGAAGTAATGGTACTAATGTAAGGAATGATGTTCAGAGGGATAATGTGGATGTGGACAGGGGTCTGGATCAGCTCTAATGTTGGTCTAATGTTCTAAAATAATAATAATAATAATAATAATAATAATAATAATAATAATAATAATAAACTTTATTTGTATAGCACCTTTCATACAGAAATTGTAGCCCAAAGTGCTTCACATTGATTGAAAAAATACAATATTAAAATACATTAAGATTTGATTATACATCAAGAAATAAAATGAAATTTGAGAGAAATACAATAAAATAAAAATAAAAATAAAAACAGCGCACATTAAAATATTTGATTATGCATAGAATTTTTGAAGTGCAAGAAATAAGATGAAATTTGAAATACAATAAAATAAAAAAAATAAAAACAGAAATACAATAAAATTAAATAAAAATAAAAACAGCGCACATTCCTGGTTCCTGAATTGTGACCCCATTTTTATCTCCTTTCAAAGGCTAATGAGAATAAAAATGTTTTTAATTTGGTTTTAAATATATTCAGTGAACTGGCTTCTCTAATGTCTTTTGGAATTGTATTCCATAACTTTGGTGCATAGTTAGTAAAGGCTGCGTCCCCCATTTTCTTTGTAAAAGTGATGTTCCTTCCACCTTACATGTGTTTTTCTTCTAATTTTTATATATACTTGTTAGAACTCCTTGACATATGAAATGGAGGATTCAAATGCACGACTCACAAAAACTGAAGATTTGAACAAAAGTATTTTAATAACGGTTAGATTTATGTTCTCATGTACAAATGTTATTCATGCAAAATTTTGACTTATTTGTTTGTTCTTCTGTTACTTATTTTTTCTTGTACATGCACTTTATATTTTGTACACTTTTAAGTTGAAGGTCAATGTTCGATACTTCCGGCTGATGACCTCACTTCCTCACTTTGCCTCCTGCCAAAAATGAGAAATGTCCTCTTTTATGCATCTAACAGAGTTTCTCTGTGATTGACTTCTCAATAAATGCATTTATTTATTTTAACTCTAACTTTCTCTCCTCCTCTTTGTGTGTGGGTTATCAGTTGAACATTTCTACAACACAGTAAAAGTGAAACAAAGAAGAAAATACCTGTCTTTCTTATTGAAACATGTCAGAAGAAGAAGGAGAGAATACTACGAGCTCAACAATAATAAAAAAAATGTGATATAACAAAAAGCGCTCGCAATAGGAGGAAATAAAAAAACTACAAACAAATCTCTAGGATGAACAAAAAAACTCTTTCAGAAAAACTTGAAACATAAACCTGATGAACATGGAAAAACCTGTTTGGCCACTTGACGTGATCACAATGACGGAATCAGACGAACTGGCACAAGACAAAGGGACTATTTCTACATGAGGTAGAAGGAAAACAGGTGACAACAATCAGGGGTGGGGCTAACAATCACACTGATGGGAAAACACACAAAGGGAGGAAGTCAGGGTCTGAAACAAGAGGGAAGAGATGTGTACAAAATAAAACAGGAAGTGCAAGACAGGACCAAATGTGAACGACTCTAACTTAACATAAAGTGATTAATCAAACAAAGACAAAACCCTGAACACCAAAGATGAGACATGAAACACTAAACATTAACATGATTAACAGATCTGACGAGACATAACAGTACTTGATTGGTTTTTTTTTGTTTTTTTTTTGCCACTTATGGCTAAGGAACCAAATATGGTAACTTAATTAACCTTGATTTTCTACATAACAATAAAAAATATTGAAAAATTTGACAAATGTAATAATGTCTTGTTGTCTTCTCCAATAACACACTAAGGTTGAAATTTCTATGAGTATTTCTGTGGGTGCCCTATAAAGGGTTAACGCAAACACTGTAAACCACAGGTGTCAAACATGCAGCCCGAGGGCCAAATCCGGCCCGCGGGATGAATTTGTGAAATGCAAAAATTCCACTGAAGATATCACTGGTCTACAAGGAAAATGCTTCCAGAATAAAAGTAATGAAATTTTACCACATGAGTCACTGATAAAGAAAAATCAAGTAAAAATGCTGGTTGGCTGAACTTTCCAAGATACAGCTTTGGGTCAAAATGTGAAATTCAAGAATTAACGAGAGAATGGGTTTGACTCAAAAGGAATATTTGTCTCAGAGCTACAAGATCTACTTCAAAACATTGTCTGCACATTAGAATACATTCACTTTACAGGTTCTATTTAGTGGAAGATTTATAAAACTATTATATAAATGTCCATAAACCAATATATATGTGTAATAACACTTAATCATATACCTTGAAAACATCAGCAAACCGGCACTTTTGTCATTTATTTTCCAATTAATCTTATTAGAATACATAACATTTAGCACATTTAATCTCTGAAGCAAATCATTTCTAAAAAATTGTAGACCAGTGTATTAACAATCATTGGTGTCAAAATCATTTTAATTCAGGTTCCATACATACACATATAAACCAATTAGATCTCATTTGGGTCAGACCAGAAAAACACTATCATAATAACCTATAAATAATGACTTCTGCAGATTTTTTATCTTTTTTTTAGTGTAAAAAAGTGAAATTACATGAAAATGTTTACATTAACAAACTATCCTTTTACAAAAAATGTGAATAACCTGAACAAATATGAACAATGTGAAATGTCTTGAGAAAAGTAAATGCCATTTTATCAATATTATACCTGTTACTAAATGTTTTGTGTATTTGTCATTGTAATGTACATGTGTAAGTGATAAACTGATAAACTGAGGCAGAACATTGTTAAAACTGCACTTGTTTTTCGTAAGACATTTCAAGTTGTTCACGCTATTCAGATTTTTAAGAAAACGTTGTAGATGTAAACATTATTAGGGGCCCTAGGCTCGAGCACCTATTGTTGTTGCTCGCGCCTCTTTCAGTCACATATTATTCCTCATCTTCTGGACAAGATTTCGCCGATTAATTCAGCCTAATCCGCTGGGAGTAGCCCTACAATTAATACATTAAAATGTGCGGTTTCATCGGGAATAGTGGGCTATGACTCAAGGTAGAGATTCATTAATTTTTCGCAGAGTTATTGGCAAAAAACATGCAAAAAAAGTCCCATAGAAATGAATGGGGAGAGGAAAAAATCAGCCACAAAAATCCACTTGTTTCTGACTACTACTGCTTCACCATACTTTGACCTACAGACTTCATTTACACTTTAAAACGCAGGCATTTTTGTCGTCTCCGCAGAAATGTACGTTGTTTGAGGATGAGGTTTATGGTTTTTGATAGATGGGTCTTAGAAAAGTGTCAGATTTGTCAGAAAACACCAAAACAGAGCACACATTCCTGGCATACCAATCTCATTAGAGTGTGAGAACAGCTGAAAATCACCTCAAAATTTTGTGGATAACTCGTCCTCCCGGCCAAACGATACATAAGAGGCAAATGATTCTTTCCAAAAATGTAGTCACAGTTCCTGGGCTTCATATGAACCTAAGTTTGAAGACCTAGCTCTTTCTAAAGTGAAATGGCAGGCAGTAGAATGGAGGCTCACCCCTCCTCTGCCTGTAATCAAATCAATACAAACAGATTGTTTTCCTGAGAAGTTGACTGTTTTTACACTGCTGTAACTCTGACAGTTCTCACAGTACAAGGGAGAAAATACATGTGTGTTCCAGAGCTCTTCGTGCCAGTCATGATCATTTTAGTTTTCACCTACCTTTTACGGTTTTTCCATAATGAGCAGATGTTTCGGACCTATTCCAGAGCTCTTTCTGCCTGTCTCTGCGTCTTCTGAGCCCAAGTCCCCCTAACAGTCTGAATGTCACCGTGGCAACCACAGGTCTATTAAGGGTCATTGGCACGGCCATTGATCAGGGCTGTTAACCTACACAGCTGTGGGGGGGACCAAGGGAGAGGGGGGCCCATGGGAAGTTAAGATTTTTTTGGTAAAGTTTTTTTTTTTCCTGTTGTTCAACTAAATTATATGATAAATATGAACCTATATGCAAGCTTCATGCATTAGATTTTAAAAATTGGTATATTATTGTATTCCATAAAAGTACAGACTGCTGTCACTACTCTGTGAACACCTTTTGAGAAAAGAGCAAAATGGTTCACTTCACACAGAGTTTGAGAAACGCACTTTGCTTGTTAGGCTACGGTGACTCGTTGCATCTCTATGATAGAAGAAATCTTATCATGATGTCACAGTTAAAAAAATAAGTCAGGATTTCAGAAAAGAAAGGAAAGAAAAGAAAGGGAGAGAAGGCAAAATGAAGGAAGTCAAGTTCTGACCAACTTCTTTTCAAAGAAAGGTGAACACAAACTTTTAAACACACAAGATGAAATCGCATTTTATATATATATATATATATATATATATATATATATATATATATATATATATATACATATATATATGTGTGTGTGTGTGTGTGTGTGTATGCATGCATATATATGTATATGTGTGTGTGTATATACATACATACATATGTACACACACACACACACACACACACACACACACACATATATGTGTATAGTGCTGTGTAAAAGCTTTGGTCATCCTTTAGATTAGTTGTTTTTGCAGTGTTGAAATGAACATGCATATTTATTTCTCAGTCTCTTTTCTTCAGATACAAGAAAATACAAGAAATACGTGCACAGCCTTAAAAGGCACACAAAAAAACAGAACTAAATGGGTTGTAAAGGTTAAGGTCAGTACTTAGTGTGACCCCTGACCCCATGACAAGAAACAGAAAAATCTTATAGAAATATTTGGCATGTGTTGAATGAAACCTGGAATCAAAAATCTGACAGTGAACAAAAGGATTAAAGACATGTTAAGTGTAAAAGGAAGGTCACACTAAATACCACCACTCTGGTTTATAGACGCTGATTTTTTTCACTGAAACTTTTGTTCGTACTGCTGTACATACCACAGTAAAGTATGTACAGTAAAGTATGTACAGTAAAGTATGTACAGTAAAGTATGTACAGTAAAGTATGTACAGTAAAGTATGTACAGTAAAGTATGCTAAATTGCATTAACGTGTTCATTTTGACAGCCATATTTAAGACACAAAATTAGAACAGTTAGAATACTGTTTTCTTCTGTTTTCTATTTTCTACTGTTTTCTACTATTTTCTATTTTCTACTGTTTTCTACTGTTTTCTGCTGTTTCCTACTGTTTTCTTCTGTTTTCTATTTTCTACTGTTTTCTATTTTCTACTGTTTTCTACTATTTTCTACTGTTTTCTACTGTTTTCTACTGTTTTCTACTGTTTTCTATTTTCTACCATTTTCTATTTTCTACTGTTTTCTACTATTTTCTACTGTTTTCTACTGTTTTCTTCTGTTTTCTATTTTCTACTGTTTTCTATTTTCTACTGTTTTCTACTATTTTCTACTGTTTGTACTGTTTTCTATTTTCTACTGTTTTCTACTGTTTTCTATTTTCTACTGTTTCTACTATTTTCTACTGTTTCTACTGTTTTCCATTTTCTACTGTTTTCTACTATTTTCTGCTGTTTTCTTCTGTTTTCTATTTTCTACTGTTTTCTACTATTTTCTACTGTTTTCTACCGTTTTCTATTTTCTACTGTTTTCTACTATTTTCTACTGTTTTCTACTGTTTTCTTCTGTTTTCTTCTGTTTTCTATTTTCTACTGTTTTGTACTATTTTCTACTGTTTTCTTCTGTTTTCAATTTTCTACTGTTTTCTACTATTTTCTTCTGTTTTCTACTATTTTCTACTGTTTTCTTCTGTTTTGTATTTTCTTCTGTTTTCTACTGTTTTCTATTTCTACTGTTTTCTGTTTTCTTCTGTTTTCTATTTTCTACGGTGTTCTACTATTTTCTACTGTTTTCTTCTGTTTTGTATTTTCTTCTGTTTTCTGTTTTCTACTGTTTTCTATTTTCTACTGTTTTCTTCTGTTTTCTATTTTCTTCTGTTTTCTATTTTCTACTGTTTTCTACTATTTTCTACTGTTTTCTTCTGTTTTCTATTTTCTACTGTTTTCTTCTGTTTTCTATTCTCTACTATTTTCTTCTGTTTTCTATTTTCTACTGTTTTCTTCTGTTTTCTATCCTCTGCTATTTTCTTCTGTTTTCTATTTTCTACTGTTTTCTTCTGTTTTCTATTCTCTACTATTTTCTACTGTTTTCTTCTGTTTTCTACTGTTTTTTACTTGTTTCAGCTGTTGACCTGTTAATATTGGTCACATGTTCTCAGTCTGGATATAAAACTGCTCTGAAATGATCAAACATCTTTTTTTTTTTTTTTGCTTTTTTTCGTGAATCACTTAAACTTCAGTCCTGCTCAAATCGACCAAACATTCCATCAGTTTCAGGACTTTAACCCTTTAAATGTCAGTTTATTGATCTGAAATATTACTGATTTACTCCAAAAAGCACTAAACATTCATTGGTTCTTTTAAATAAACAGTAGGGGGTGGGGCTTCAGTGGTTAAAGGTGAGTGGTACAGGTGTAGACGTTAATATAGACGTGAGTTCAACTATAGAACCATAAATATTAGACTGTACATAAACAGACTAGTGTGTGAACTGCTGCTGTGTCTTAGATTTACCTTCTACAAACACAGAAACTCAGACCATTAAAGGGAAAATATGACATCATTTATTCAGGACTTCATGAACTATGATACAGATTTTATACTCATCTGTTTTTATTATTCATTAATTAATCTTTGACTGTTTTCATACTTTAATTCATGAGTATATATGTTCTATGTCTTTTAATTTTTGTCTGGTTCTGGTTCAGATGATGTAGGTGAAAATGTCCAAGTAAAGATCTGGTGGAATAAAACAAATAAGGTGTTATCAGTTTCATGATCAGAGGTGGATTCCACGGTACTCGTCCACACCTGTTGGTTCCAGATAACTGATGTTTAGAACCGATGTTTACTAACCCAACATGTTTACCTGGCAGAACAAGTTCTGTGGAATCAGAAGGTTTAATTTACTGAAGTAAACACAAGAGTCACAGTTCACAAAGGCCGAGGTCCAGACATGGGTTCCAGTGAAGGGTGAGGTTTCTGGTAAGTTTCCACCTGATCCAGGCAGTGGGTGGAGAGCAGTGGAGACTCCGCCTCCAGAGACTACACTGCCTGCTTCCAAACCACGTCCATCATCAGGTCCAAGGTGAGTCCAGTCCACGGACACATCAGACCCACATCCACAGACACACAAACACACACATATACACATCAGCATGTGTTGAAGCTGATTCCAACCATTGGCTGCATTTAGTTTTTGTGTGTGTGTGTGTGTATGTGTGTGTGTGTGTGTGTGATGGAGCCACACCTTTAGAACCGAACCACATTTAGACACAAATATAGTGTCGTAGAAACTTCTGAGAACTTTGTTATTCTTGCAAAAAATAGACATAAATTTTTTGTCCATCCGTGATGCAGTAGTTATTGATATTTTTTATTTAGAAATATTTGAAACTAAATTTGGCCCTTTGAGTATGTTTAAGGGTGTATTTACACCAGGAAAGTCCGATAGTTCACTTGCTTTGGTCTGGAACAAATTTTGTTTTGTTTTTTTTTTAATTTGGTGCGGTTTGTATTCACACTGTACATTTTTGTAAGTGGACCAAAATCTGTAAATAAAACCACGTGTGCTGAGGTCGTTCATCCATTGGACAGAAATGAGAAGTGTCCATTAAAGCGCTCAGTCCAAAGTGAAAGGACAGAATCATGGAAATTTTGCGTGCGGTTTTTGTTATCGTCATAGAGGTTTTTACAGATGCAGACGTCTGCACAAGTGTTTGAGCAGCAAGAGCGTCTGATGCAACGTCAGGTGTACAGTATTGTAGAATTCATTTCTCAATGACGAAGACACAGGGCAAGACAGCTATGGAGGACAGCGCTCATGTGCACATCATGTTGTGACTGTTGGTCTGATTCACGCAAGACAGAACAGGACAAGTGTGAATTCTGCTAGTATATGAAAAGACTGTTCTCCAAAAGCATTAGTGCTCCGTACTGCTTACCTATGTGTATCTATCCTATATCACCGTTCAGTTTCGCCAGGGACAGAATTCCTTAATGCAGGTAAAGTTTGCTGGGGGTGATGAAGTAGTTTATTATTTTTTTATTTCAAGCACAACAGACAAATCTAACCGTCATCCTAATCATTCTCTCGCTGAACAAGCTGAAAACGTCGGAGTTTTTATGTGTCCTTTCTGTCAGCTGTGTTATATGCACATCTGCCCAGATGTCCAAAAGGCAGCGTGTCTCTTCCGAGCTCCAAGTTTGACCACGGCTCATTTTCAGCTCCGTAGCCTATCCTCACTCTGAGCGCTTCTCTGGTAAAACTCTGTTGTCCATAATGCTCGACACACGACGGGAGCTTGTTAGGTACAAAAAACCCAACTGTGTCGGATCGGGCCTGGCCTGCTTTCACACCTCAAACGAACCGCACCAGGGTTTGTATGGAACCGCACCGAGACCACCTCTTCAACTGGGTCTCGGTTCGCTTGTTTGGTCCGGAACAGAGTTCGGTGGTTTTTATTCACACCAGCCCAAAAGGTCCGAACCAAGGG
Organism: Sphaeramia orbicularis; assembly: GCF_902148855.1. NCBI lineage: Eukaryota > Metazoa > Chordata > Actinopteri > Kurtiformes > Apogonidae > Sphaeramia > Sphaeramia orbicularis. The sequence continues at coordinate 36,777,501 of NC_043971.1, read as the reverse complement.
AGCAAACGAACTCTGGTCCGTTTTAAACTGACCGAACAAGGCAGGTGTGAATACACCCTAAGATGGCATTTAGATCTTTCGAATTATGTGTAATATTTGTCTTAAACTTGTCTGGTTCAAAAGTTATGAATGAAAAAGTAGTGGGCTGTCCATCTGTGACGCCCTTGACCTTACCCAGTAGTAGTTTTTTCCCTTAGTTTTTATGGTTAGAATTTCTGTGAGCCTAAATACAACATTTTCAATCTGACATATACATACATACATATATATATACCCATTGAGAAAAGCGCAAAATGGTTGAGTCCACACAGAGTTTGAGAAACGCACTTTGCTTGTTAGGCTACAGTGACTCGTTGCATCTCTATGATAGAAGAAATCTTATCATGATGTCACAGTTTTAAAAAAATAAGTCAGGATTTCAGAAAAGAAAGGAAAGAAAAGAAAGGGAGAGAAGGCAAAATGAAGGAAATCAAGTTCTGACCAACTTTTCAAAGAAAGGTGAACACAAACTTTTAAACACACAAAATGAAATGGCATTATTAGGTGCCGTGTTGTTTTCAAGATAAGTTGACTGTTTTTACACTGCTGTGATTCGGTCATTTCTCACAGTACAAGGAAGAAAACCACATCTGTGTGTTCCAGAGCTCTTCGTGCCAGTCATGATCATTTTAGTTTTCACCTATCTTTTACGGTTTTTCCGTAATGAGCAGCTTTTCCGGACCTATTCCACAGCTCTTTCTGCCTTTCTCTCTGCAGTCTGAGCACACTCCAAGCACACTCCCCCCTAACAGCCTGAACGTCACCGTGGCAACGACAGGTCATTAAGGATCATTGGAGTCACATTACATTGGTGCAGGGGTAGAGGTAGAATTTAAGAAGGGGGGGCAGCTGTAAATACTGACTGAATGAAATGATACTAAATTAGACTGATACTGCCACCTAGTGGTCCCCTATGGTAACTCTGTCATTTTTGGTCCAATCAGCACCAAACCTGACCTGGTTGATGTTAGTCTAGCCTTAAATGAAATGATACTAAATCAGGCTCATACTGCCACCTAGTGGTCCCGCATGGTAACTCAGTCATTTTTGGTCTGATCTCCACCAGACTTGACCTGGTGTATGTTAGTACTTCCCTGAATGAAATTATACTGAATCTGGCTGAGCACTGCCACCTAGTGGTCCTGCACGATAAGTAATTTTTTGTCCGATCAGCACCAAACTTGATGTGGTTAATGTTGCTCCCGCTCTGAACAAAATACTGAATCTGGCCCACAGTGCCACCTAGTGGTCCCGCACGGTAACTCAGTAATTTTTGGTCCGATCAGCACCAAGCTTGACCTGGTTGATGTTGTTCCTGCCTCGAACAAAATGACACAGCGATATTGAATCCGATTCATAGCGCCATCTAGTGGTCCCGGAAATTTGCCTCGGCTGTGCGTCGCTTGGGGCTGGATGTGGACGCGACCTTGCGATCGCGAGCGGGACCTGTTGTCGTTAACGACCTCAGAATGGAACCGACGGCGTGCCCCCCCACCCCACCCGACCCCCGAGCCCCTCTCACGATTTCCACATGTGGAAATTGTCTAGTTGTAATGTCATTTTACTTATTTCACTGGTATTATTTTACTGGTCTGGCTTACTTGCGATCATATTGGGTTGAATGTGGCCCCCGAACTAAAATGAGTTTGACACCCCTGCTGTAAACCCTGAATATTTTCTACATGATATCTGAAAAACCTATCTAAAAGACCTGAAGGTATTATCATAACAGAAGAACAACAGCGGGAATGAATGTGAGAGGGATTCAACGGTCCTGAACCAGATTCAGGTTCTAACTGTTGTCACTGTCGACAAAACCCGCAAACTGCCGGAGGCCGTAGCAGGTTTGACGGCGTTGCGCTTCGTGCTGAAGATGAAGATATGAGCTCATAGTTTGTATGTTTGTTGACACCAAGCACAGTATAGGACAGTATAGCAACGGTTGTCGGAGAGAAGAAACAAACTGATTTCAGACAGAACTGTCTTTGTGTGAAGAAGGAAACAGTCTGAGTACAGTAACACAGTCTGATCAGAGTGACCCCCCCGAAAGGAAGAAAGTAACAAACTTAAATATGATCTTTGATGGAGTGAACTGAGCCTACTTTACTCCTGAACATATAGGACAGTGTTTTTCAACCTTGGGGTCGGGACCCCACATGGGGTCACCTGGGGTCGTCTGAAATTTCTAGTAATTGATGAAAAATTTAAACTTACTAATAAAAATTTACATTATATAGCAGTGGTTCCCAAACTGTTTTGGCTCGTGACCCCATTTTAACATCACAAATTGCTGGTGACCCCAGACATTCAAAACAGAGACTTTTTCTTTTTTTGCTAAAATTAATTTGTTTTTGATCGTGTAATAGTTTGCTGTACTATGTTGCAAAGAAACGTTAGTTTTAGGCAACATTTAAACTATATAATGTAAATTTTTATTAGTAACTTTCAATTTTTTATCAATTACTAGAAATTTCAAGCAACCCCATTTGAATTCCAGGTGGGGTCCAAGTGGGGTCCCGACTCCAAGGTTGAAAATCACTGTTATATAGCCTAAATGTTGCCTAAAATTAACATTTATTTGCGACATATTATAGCATACTATTACACGATCAAAAACAAATTAATTTTAGCAAATAAAATGTCTACATTTTGAATGTTTGGGGTCGCCAGAAACTTCTAATAATTTATTAAAAAAAAAAAAATTTAATTAAAACTTACTAATAAAAATTTACATTATATAGTCTAAATGTTGTCTAAAATTAACATTTATTTGCAACATAGTATAGCGAACTATTTCATGACCAAAAACAAATTAATTTTAGGACCTTGAGATTATGTGTGTAATGAGACGCCTTAAACACTGAGATGGACCAAGTGGTTGCTTTTGACTGTTCCCCGATTTCTGACAGACTTTGAAAAAACAGCATTTTCCTACCACGCACCATGGTTGTGGAATAATCTTCAAAAAACTGTAAAACTGCATACATTCATTTCTACTAATGATTTTAAAAGTATCTTGGAGAAGGCGGTGAAGGAGGAAAGTCACTGTTTTTCTTGATGTCATTATGGTTGAATAGTTGTTATTGTGTTTTATTGTTCATTGTGTATCATGTATGTGTTTTATGTTGTTTCGACTTTGTATGGCTGCTATCTTGGCCAGGTCTCCTTTTACAAAAGAGATTCCTAATCTCATTGGGACTTCCTGGTTAAATAAAGGTAAAAAAAAAAAAAAATGTAAAAATTAAAAATAAATAAATAAAAAATGTTTTATTTACACTGACTGACCTACATAAGACCATATAATTTTATTCTTTAATGTCAAAGTACTGTTTACTTGTTGTCTGTTTTGTTTTTTGTTGAGGTTGTTTTTTTTTTTTTTTTTTTTGCTTTTATACATTACTGTCACAGAGGTTACTGACTACATATCTTTTCATCTTTACAAAGGTAACCTGTGACTGACAAAAACTCAATAGAATAAGTTGGAAATGAAATATGATCTTTGCTACTGTACACTGCAAAAAAAAAAAAAAAAAAAAAGGTAATATTCCGGCTGCTGGGATGCAAAAAAATACTGTTAAATAACTGAAAATAACCATCTAAAAAAATACAGTAATTTCCCATAATTAAAATACACTTTTTTGCCCTAATTTTACATGAGATTTTGCTTTTTTTTTTTTTTTTTTTTTTTACTTTTTAATGTTTAATAAAGAATATTTACATGTATTAAAACAATCAAATTACCTATAAATTTATATATAAATAATTTTCAATGAGACTAAGTTGTGCAATCCACTGATAAAAACTGTATTTGAACATTTTATCAGTGCTTATACATGTTATACATTCACAAAAATACATTTATTCAACATTTTTGTTGTGAAACCTCCTGTAATTACACAAGATATTTGTCAATTAACAAACAAGTCTGGTTAAACTTACAGAACAAATACTTCTTTTACAGTTAATTGTCAGTAATTTTATTTATTTATTTATTTATTTATTTTTACAGTATTAAACTTTAAATTAACAGTTTAATCTCATAAATAAAGAAGAAATATTTGTGAAATTACGATACATTTGCAAATGTGTTTTAACTGTATTTTTCTGTGAAACAAGAAAACATGGAAATTTTATGGTTATTCACAGTTACAGTTTTTTCCTGTTATTTTACATTTGGCGTGTAAAATCACAGTCTATTTTTGTCATTTCATTGATATTTTCCTGTATCTTAAAAATACAGGAACAATCTGTAAAATAAACAGTGAAAATTTTGTTAAATTACAGATTTTTTTTTTTTTACAGTGTATGTGTATGTGACAGTTTGTTTTGGCAAAGAAACACCTGCGAGGCGCTGGCCCTGCCTTCACGGCTGAAGGCTGTGTCTGTGTTATGACTTCTGTGTATGTTTGAGAGGGACGAACAAACTTAATGGTCAGTCAGCATGTTCATGTTCATGTTCATGTTCAGTAGTGAAAACAATAATAATGTGTAGCCATAGGTCATGAATTAATACAAGCCTAAAACTCTCCATTACATCTGTTATGTCAGTATTATGTAAGACTAAAACCAGACCTGGATTAAGCACCATGTAATGGATATTAACGGCATCTTTGTCATGCAGATAGTAACAGCATCCGCCTCTCCACCGATGCAAAAAGTAATATTACAGGAGGTCTGCATCGGAATGACAGCAGTCTGTGGTATTAACAGCGCCAAGGCAGTCCACCCCCACCCCCAATCATATTCCGCTTAGGGCATCATAAAGGCTTGGGCCGGCCCTGATCTGTGAAAATCCCTAACATGTGGTCTGTGCAGTCAAGTGTGTCTTATAGGGGGAGGCGGCAAAAGCACGCACATTCTTTACTCCAGTAGAAGTACACATACTTATGTAAAAAAAAAAAGACTCTGGTAGAAGTACTGATTAAACGTCTTTATGGCAGTCAAAGTGGAAAAGTACAGACTCTGAAATGTATTAGGTTAAGATGTAATTTTACCAGCTGTTTATGTACACTAACAACTGGACCTTACTTCAAAGTCATTTAATGCAAAGATTATTAAAAAAAAAAAAAAAAGAGTAGAAAATAAAATAATTCCTGTACTTTGTGCAGATTAGTTGTCATTATCTATGCTAATGTTTTGGGGGGCTTTTTGTCTTCTGTTTGTTAGGTTGTGCACTAATAAAATAAAATAAAATAAAATAAAATAAAATAATTCCTGTACTTTGTGCAGATTAGTTGTCATTATCTATGCTAATGTTTTTTTTCCCCTTTTTTTTTGTCTTCTGTTTGTTAGGTTGTGCGCCAATAAAATAAAATAAAATAAAATAAAATAAAATAATTCCTGTACTTTGTGCAGATTAGTTGTCATTATCTATGCTAATGTTTTTTTTTGTTCTTTTTTAATACTACTACTACTAATAATAATTATAATAATAATAATAATGGATTGGATTTATATAGCGCTTTTCTAGACACCCAAAGCGCTTTACATTATTGACCCATTATTCATTCGCTCTCACATTCTCCCTCTGGTGGTGGTAAACTACATATGTAGCCACAGCAGCCCTGGGGCAGACTGACAGACTTTTTTTTTTTTTTGTCTTCTGTTTGTTAGGTTGTGCGCCAATAAAATAAAATAAAACAACATGAAATAAAATAATTCCTGTACTTTGTGCAGATTAGTTGTCATTATCTATGCTAATGTTTTTTTTTTGTTTTTTTTTGTCTTCTGTTTGCTAGGTTGTGCACTAATAAAATAAAATAAAACAAAATAAAATAAAATAAAAATAATTCTGTACTTTGTGCAGATTAGGTGTCATTATCTATGCTAACGGGGTTTTTTTTGTCTTCTGTTTGTTATGTTGTGCACTAATAAAATAAAATAAAATAAAATAAAAAATAAATAAAATAAAAATAATTCCTGTACTTTGTGCAGATTAGTTGTCATTATCTATGCTAATGTTTTTGTTTTTTTTTTTGTCTTCTGTTTGTTAGGTTGTGCACTAATAAAATAAAATAAAATAAAATAAAATAAAATAAAATGGAATAAAATAAAAATAATTCTGTACTTTGTGCAGATTAGGTGTCATTATCTATGCTAATGTTTTGTTTTGTTTTTCTGTTTTTTGTTTTGTCTTCTGTTTGTTAGGTTGTGCACCAATAAAATAAAATAAAACAAAATAAAATAAAATAAAATAAAAATAATTCCTGTACTTTGTGCAGATTAGGTGTCATTATCTATGCTAATGTTTTGGGGTTTTTTTTTCTGTTTTTTGTTTTGTCTTCTGTTTGTTAGGTTGTGCACCAATAAAATAAAATAAAACAAAATAAAATAAAATAAAATAAAAATAATTCCTGTACTTTGTGCAGATTAGGAGTCATTATCTATGCTAATGTTTTGGGTTTTTTTTTTCTGTTTTTTGTTTTGTCTTCTGTTTGTTAGGTTGTGTGCCAATAAAATAAAATAAAACAAAATAAAATAAAATAAAATAAAAATAATTCCTGTACTGTGTGCAGATTAGGTGTCATTATCTATGCTAATGTTTTTTTTTTGTTTGTTTTTGTCTTCTGTTTGTAAGGTTGTGCGGCAATAAAATAAAATAAAGTTAAATTAAAAATAAATAAAATAAATAAGTAAAATAAAATAATCCCCATACTTTGTGCAGATTAATTGTCATTATCTATGCTAAAGTTTTTTTTGTTTTTTGTCTTCTGTTTGTTAGGTTGCGTGCCAATAAAATAAGATAAAATAACATAAAATGAAATAATTCCTGTACTTTGTGCAGATTAGTTTTTACTATCTATGTTAATGCTATTTTTGTTATTTTGTTATGTTGTGCACCAATGAATTGAGCAGTGATTTCAAGTTTTCATATATGACATCACCTCCATTAAAAAAAAAAGCAAAAAAAGAGGTCAGTTGTTTTGAGGGGAAGACATGCAATGACACAAACAGGACTGACTCAAATGCATGAGAACTGTAGTGTTTTGACTGTACTGAAAAAAAAAAAGGTGACGTACAGTACAGATACAGGGTGGGGAAGCAAAATTTACAGTATTTTGAGGCAGGGATTGAAAGACAGTGTATGACCAATTAGTTTATTGAAAGTCATGAGAATTTATTTGCCACAAGAAAATGTACATAATAGAAAATGTTTTTATTCTATGTGTCCTCCTTCTTTCTCAATAACTGCCTTCACACGCTTCCTGAAACTTGCGCAAGTGTTCCTCAAATATTCGGGTGACAACTTCTCCCATTCTTCTTTAATAGTATCTTCCAGACTTTCTGGTAATAGTTTTGCTCATAGTCATTCTCTTCTTTCCATTATAAACAGTCTTTATGGACACTCCAACTATTTTTGAAATCTCCTTTGGTGTGACGAGTGCATTCAGCAAATCACACACTCTTTGACGTTTGCTTTCCTGATTACTCGTATGGGCAAAAGTTTCTGAAAAGGTATGGATAATAGTGTTAGGTATGATTATGACATCAATATATGTTTGGTTTCAAAACAATTGACTGAGAAAAAAACAACTAAATGTTCATTGTAAATTTTGCTTCCCCACCCTGTATTTGTGTTAAAGTGCATGAAGTAAAAAAAAAAAACAAAAAAACAAAATCAGCCCAGTAATAAATCCAGAGACAGCCCCTTTAACTGAAGGTTACACTATCTGCTTCTCCACTTTATTTGTGTATATCCTTTTTTGTTTTTAACCTTGGGAGCTCCTTGCCTTCCTGCCTGCCTGTCTTCCTGTCTGCCATCATGCTGCAGTACCAGCTCTGTCCGCTAGGGTTCGGATCCTCTCTGTGTCTGTGACCGCCCATGCGCCAACAGTCGGAAGAGATGGGTTTTGTTCTCCAGGCAACCTTGCAGCCACTCTGTCCTCCAGTCGGCTTCCTGCAGCTCCATCATGGCTCTGAATATCGCCGGTGTGACAGTGATGATGTTCTTCTACCTGCTGGTCCTGGGGATCGGCATCTGGGCTTCATTCAAGTCCAAAAAGGAGGCCAAGAAGGGCCAGGGGGATAAGACCGAGATGGCTTTACTGGGGAACCGGGGCATCAACCTGGTGGTCGGCATCTTCACCATGACAGGCGAGTAACGGCAGGAACAGCCGGTACTTTTATTCATTCAATCATCCACGTGGGAGTGGGTTCCATCCGCATCCTTTTCATCCACACACTACCTGCGTGTGCTTTTATTCACGGCTTTTCCTGCGCCTTTTTCTGCGTCTGTGCGCATTCAAACCCACTCCCGGAACTAAAAGCCGCATCTGAAAAAGCAGAAACATGAAATAAACGCGCATTTCCTTACAAGACTGGAATAACCGTTGTACCACAGTCATAGTCACATGTCGTAGATGGGAAATTACAAAACCTCTCAAATCAGCGTTTTTTTTTTTTTGTTTTTTTTTTTGATGATGATGATTTTGCAATATATGTTCCATCGTTGTATATCAGTGAAACCACAGTAAAAAAAAAAAAAAAAAAAAAAAAGGATGTTCAGGGCTTGAATTCTTACATTTTTTTGGATGTCTGATAGAAAAAAATATGTATAATGAAGCCAAGGTGAATTAATATCTTTTTAAAGGACCTGAGTGTGTGTAAAATAACGCAGTGCTCTAAAAAAGACAGGACAGGTCTTCAGGACAGTATGAAATTCTTATTTTATTTTTATTTTTTGGCATATCTGTCAGAAAGAATAGTTTATTAAGTGAAATGAAGCTATTTTCAAGCAGATTTTTTTTTTTTTTTTTTTTTTTTTTTTTTTTGCATATAAAGGTGAATTTGATATCTTTTTTAGGTCCTAAGTGTATGCTCTAAAAAGACATCCTCTTTTTCAGGACAGTATGAAATTCTTATTTTATTTTTATTTTTTGACATATCTGTTAGAAAAAATTGTTTATTAAGTGAAATGAAGCCATTTTCAAGCACATTTTTACATATAAAGGTGAATTTAATATCGTTTTTTAAGGTCCTGAGTGTGTGCTTTAAAGACATCCTCTTCTTCAGGACAGTATGAAATTCCTATTTTATTTTTTGGCATATCTGTTCAAAAAGAATAGCTTATTAAGTTAAGTGAAGCCATTTTCAAGCTGATTTTTATATGTAAAGGTGAATATAATATCTGTTTTAAGATCCTGAGGGTGTGCTTTAAGACATACTCTTTTTCAGGAGAGTATGAAATTCCTATTTTTTATTTTTTTATTTTTTTTTTATGGCATATCTGTTCGAAAAAATAGTTTATTAAGTTAAATGAAGCCATTTTCAAGCTGACTTTTACATATAAAGGTGAATTTAATATATTTTTTAAGATCCTGAGTGTGTGCTTTAAAGACGTCCTCTTTTTCAGGACAGTATGAAATTCCTATTTTTAAAAAAAATATTTTTTGGCATATCTGTTCGAAACAAATAATTTATTAAGTTAAATGAAGTCATTTTCAAGCACATTTTTTACATATAAAGGTGAATTTAATATCTTTTTAAGGTCCTGAGTGTGTGCTTTAAAAAGACATCCTCTTTTTCAGGACAGTATGAAATTCCTACTTTAAAAAAAAAAAAAAAAAATTTATGGCATATCTGTTCGAAAAAAAAATAGTTTATTAAGTTAAATGAAGCCATTTTCAAGCACATTTTTACATATAAAGGTGAATTTAATATCTTTTTTAAGGTCCTGAGTGTGTCCTCTAAAAAGACATCCTCTTCTTTTGGACAGTATGAAATTCCTGTTATATTTTTTATTTATTGGCATATCTGTTTAAAAAATATAGTTTATTAAGTTAAATGAAGCCATTTTCAAGCTGATTTTTACATATAAAGTTGAATTTAATGTTGAATTTAATGTCTTTTTTAAGGTCCTGAGTGTGTGCTTTAAAGACATCCACTTCTTTAGGACAGTACATGATAGATATGTGGATGTAGAAATCTACCATTAACCCTTTCATGCATGAATTATAAGAACCTTAGTCAAGATTTTTTTGTCCTGAGCGTTTTTATTCCTCTTTAGGCATGAAAAAACAATGCAATTTAAATGTTTTTCAGTCAACAAAAATGTCCACTTAGCTGGACACCATGCCTTTAATTTTTGAAGATAAGAAACCATCATCAGAAAGTGATATACAGTGCAAAACCTATGAAATAAAAACATTTTTAATGCAGCTAATCTGATGTTTTCTTACCTTTTAACCTTACCTTTTAACATATTTGTTTTTACTCACTTCATGGAGATAATATACACACAAAAAATAACTGTTTGATTAAGAAAACTGTTAATTACAGTCTAATAACAGCAAATATTACACTCAAACATGTTAGTGCAGATCAGGTTTATCCAGAACAGCAAAGTTAAAGTAAAGATATGAATGTCAGTGTATTATTATGGGATGATGCATAAGCGTCCACTGTGTTGGCTGATATGGAACTAAAACAACAAAACCCATGAATATACAAGAGAACAGCTGCAGAATAACTGTCCACTGTAGTGACCAGTATGCATGAAAGGGTTAAATGTATAGTGACCTTCTAATTAAATTGAATTTCCTATATAAGTTGCAGTAGATATGATCAGGTTTCAAGCAGACCCAGGTTGGAGTGAACAGTAAACCTGCCTGATGCTGATACTGATACTGTCTGTACATTTGTTCGTGTGTGTGTGTTTGTGTGTTTCTACATATAGCTACATGGGTTGGAGGTGGATTCATTGTGGGCACAGCAGAAGCGGTGTATAACCCCTCCATGGGACTCATATGGGCCGTCATGCCAATCGCAGCAACCATGTGCTTCATCATAGGTGAGATTCCCTTTCAGAAAGCATCAACAGTAACATGAAGAGCTGAGACTGCAGGGACGAGGCGGGCTTCATTTTCACTGATGTGCATTCAAGAAAACGCCTGTAGCTCCCTCCGCACAGAGGCTGCGAGGGATAAAATTAGAATGACAACTTCACTCGTACTGTGTAGATCTTTATCACTGGTGAGGCAGGAGATATGGAGGTTAGACTGTGCCCGACAGAAAATAACATCACCGGCCGTACGGTTAAATAATTAAAAGACCGATGTTACTTTGTCCTGCAGTTTCTTGAATAATAGAAGCAGGGCCTCAGTCTGAATTTGAGCAGAGTGGAGATCGATTCACGGCTTGATTTGAGCAGAGCACAAACACAATAGAGACCATTAAATACTGTTTGATATTTCCCTGTAGTGTCTGTTTAGATACACCTCTGATCACCCACAGTTAAAAAGAGAAACACAGAGTAGAAAACTATGAATTTACAAGTGTGTGGTTATAGAAAAAAAAACATGGTTGAAAGAAGTTTGGTCAAAGTAGACATGAACGTGTAATATCTATTAAGGTACGCATTGTAAATTAGGTGACATTAGAGACAGTAATAGTAGCTTTTCCATTGGACATGTGCGCAAAACTTTACTGAAATTTACTAAATGTCAAAAAAACACAAGTGTGTAATGTCGTTTTTTCCATTCAATCACAAATGCGATGATTTGTGTACTTATTATCGCGAGATGTCACAAGAAGTTATTCCATAAACATGGTGACGAACGTAAATATGGTGTTGATTTACAGATATATTCATTATTATTATACATTACCCCTCTATCTCGCACTAAATAAAAAAATGATTGGGTTTCCTGGTGTGTCCACAAGGGCTGGGTATCGTGACCAATTTCCATAACCGATTCGATTTCGATTCATAAGGTTCTGAATCAATTAATCACGATTCGATTCGATTCAATATCGATTCGATTCAGTATTAATTTATTGATTCAGAGTAATTTAGTGATACCAAAGTACAATTCTGAGTTGTAACCTGATTATCTGAATACCGCAGTCATCCAACACATCAATACTGATATCAATATTGATATTAGAAAGGAAATAAATCTGACATTTCAGCAGGAAGGAGCTGACTGTGCTCTTAAATAATGAATGGGACACAAACATTGCCATGTTTATACAGTGGATCAGAACGGACTTCGTCATCTTTATTCTGTTTTATGGCTAGAGGCTTCTACACATTGGGGGGGGGGTCGATTAAAATGATTTTTTTTACCCAGCCCTAGTGTCCACACATACCGCGACATGTTTCTTCTTCTTCTTTGCTTGTTGTAACATACATCAACATCCGTTTTTTTAATTCACCTGACTCTAGTTGCGAAAAAAGGTTTTTCCATTGCAACTTTGATATACCATTTGTACTACGCTCGAAACCGCACCTCTTGCCAGCGCAAAAACTTTTAATTGAAAAATTAGACTTTTGGCGAAATTGTCATTTTTCCCATTAGGTAAATTTTTATGCGCATTATTATGGCGAGATGTCACAAGAAGTCATTCCATAAACATGGCGCTGAACATAAATATCTGCTGTTTTGGATCTTGAATGCTCGTACCCCTCTATCCCGTACTAAATTAAAAAATTATTGGGTTTCCTGGTGTGTCCACACATACCATGCCGTGTTTGTTTTAAAACTCTTCTTCGCTTGTTGTAACATCCATCAACATCTGTTTTTTTTTTTGGTAACGTGACTGTAGTTGCACAAAAAGGTCTTTCCATCGCAGCTTTGCATGATATACCAATTTGGCTATGCCTGAAAAACCACCTCTTCCAAGTGCAAAATCCTTTGTCCGCTTGGTGAAATTGTCGTTTTTCCGTTAGGCAAATTTTTATGCACAGGTTATATTCCTGCAATTTGGAGGTGAATGGAAAAGCGACTACTGTCAGCGTCTTATCCGATGGCACTATTTAACTCCAACAGGACAAAAGAGCTAAAGTCCCGTACCTTTAAGTGTGTCCGTTTGAACCTGTTTTTGAGAAACTAGGAATGGTGGTCAATGGTGAGAGACAATTATTTGAGGTCATTTAATAAACGTATGCTGTCAGTTACATGTCAGGAAAGCTGCTGTTTGACATGAAGTTCATAAATTAACTTGTAGTTTTATGGTAAACGGTTCAGTGGACTGTTACTGTAGGTGTACGCATCATTAACACAACAGTTGTTATTGCTACATATTTCACCTTGATCGTTGAGAACAAGGTGAAAATCATTACAAGTCTGGTCGTGTTGAAACTGCAGAGACATCTTCAGTGACTAAGGACAGACGGGAGAGTGAAAGTTATGATGACATAATTATCGATGGCCCAAAAGCAGAAAAATGCACTTTTTTGAGAAACTTTTCTTGCAGAATGCTAATTGTGTAGGAAACCCAATACTAACTACACTGTTTGTGGACTATAGTACAATATTATAACATATAATAAAGTAAATAGTTTGACTTCAGTTTACTCAGAAAATTCTGTAGATAGGAGTTTTTATATTTGGCCATCACATCTATATCTTTCGGATGTGTAGTCTTTGTACTTATATGGTTTCACACTGATATTCCAACAAAATATGTATAAGAAATTCACTGTTTGTTATAAAACTATTGAACCATCAGACGATAGAAATACATAAATGTAAAGAGTACATACCTGAAAGTCACAAAGGTGACATTGTAACTTATTGTCAGAGTTGCTGAAGATGTCTCTGCAGCTTCAACATGACCAGACTGCTACTGATTTTCACCTCTTTTCATACTTTTTCACCTCGCTCTCCAAGGAGATGTGTCACAGCTTCAGGCATTCTGGTGTTGATGCGGTTCATTCAGCTCACAAAACTAGATGTTTCTCGACTATTGTTGCTGCAAACAATGACTTTCTTCACTTGTAAAATGATCTGTTAAACTGACAAACATATATGTAATATATATGTGGTGACACAAATCAGACTGAATCAAAAGTTATATTTGTTGCTTTCAATTGATTCATATTTTAACAAAGTTAGGTCCCACGGGGCACGACAGTCTATTGTACCAAAACGCTGAAACATTAAGCTGAAACATTGGAACCTGGTCCTTTGATAGTTTTTTTAGCATATATTTGCATCAGAGCTGTGTGTCAATGAAAAATATATTCTATGAAATAATTGCTAGTGGTACACATTCATGTTAACAGGCAGCACAGTTTCAGTTCAAGTGGGCTGGGGATGCACCGATACCAATACGAGTATCGGGCATCGGCTCCGATACTCAGTGTGTGTACTCATATTCGTACTCGTATAAGATATCCGATACAAATGCACCGATACAGCTTACGGCCGTGTGGCATTCACAGTTCAGTGCAGCAGGTACGAGGAGGAGGAATAATGTGTGTGGAGTGTGAAGAGTGTGGAGATTTAACCAAATAAATGACGGTGATAAAAGTAACACTGACTGCAAGTAACGTTAAAGACAGACGGATACAGACGCAGCGTTCTGTCTGTCTTCTGCGTACATTCCATATGTTTTACAGGGGCTGGTGGATCCGTACCCAGACAGAGAATACCACCGGGAGTACAGAGTGGTGCGGACCGCCGCCAGCGGAAGTGGAAACAAAACTTATCACTCATTTCTCTTTTCTCTACCTGCTGAAGCTAAGCTTTTAAACCTTACCAGCAAAAACGCTGCAATATTACTATCACATTAGTGTTGCCTCTGTCATCTCCATGTTTGTTATTAATGACTTTCTTCTTCTTCTTCTCAAAAAACTTTCCTCTTCTTCGTGGTATTTGTCCAGTATGGTTAATTCAGAGCGGCGCCCCCTGGTGGATTAATTGACAAACACTCATTCCAACACATTAAATGTCAGTAGCAGCACTTTGTTCTAGTCAGACTAATGACAACGACAATAAAGCACATTTACAAAAGGAACTAAGAACTGGAATGGGATTATTAAGTACTCGTATCGGTACTCGGTATCGGCAAGTACTCAAATGTAAGTACTCGTACTCGGTCTGGAAAAAAGTGGTATCGGTGCAACCCTAAAGTGGGCATTGCTTTAATTATGCAGAACTTTAAGTGGTAAAGTCACGTAAACAGGTGAGATATAGAAGAAGTTGCCCTCATACTCTTACCATAAATAAATAAATTACAGACCTAAACCCTTTTTGGATCAGGTGTATACATATTCATTTCTGCTGTGAAACTGGAGATCCGTAGACATTGGCTAACTGCCACAGCCAGCCTCTAGTGACCATCTG
The DNA here is from genome assembly GCF_902148855.1 of Sphaeramia orbicularis. Classification (NCBI taxonomy): domain Eukaryota; kingdom Metazoa; phylum Chordata; class Actinopteri; order Kurtiformes; family Apogonidae; genus Sphaeramia; species Sphaeramia orbicularis. Next base: position 36,762,391 of record NC_043971.1, on the reverse strand, counting down.
AGGAACTGCAGGCTTTGACACTTGCTGCTCAGTCTTTGAGGTTGTTGCTCAGTTTGGACATACTGTAAATCCAAATCAGAAGTCACAACAGTCCTGGCGTGAGGTCCTTTGGATCACTCCCTACACCAAAGTCCGCACCTGTGCGTGGTCGGGGTTATATTACATATGTGACCACACTCAGCGGTAATGCACAGTGGTACTGTATTTCCACACTGTATTAATACTTGTGTATGGTATGAAGAAAGAGTTTCATCACCAGTAATTGGAGGGCCCGGCATGCTAAGTAGACTGTGGGGCTGCTATTTTTACAAGGTAAACAACTATAATAAAGTATTCAACCAATAAAATGCTTAAATCTTTCATTTCCTTGTTGAGGTGGCCTGTTCTTCGCCGAGCCGATGAGGAACAACAAATATGTGACCGTGATGGACCCTTTCCAGATCAAATATGGAAAAGTGCCAACGGCCGCTCTGTCGCTGGCCTCACTCGTATCGGAGATTATGTGGGTGACAGGAACACTCATAGGATTAGGTAAGAATGTTTCTATATGTAACACCACCGCCTGTGTGTGGGTGGGTGGGTGTATGTGTGTGTGTGTGTGTGTGTGTATCCTTGTGTTGACCCTGGCAGTGGAACAGCTGTTGATAGCGGGTCTCGCTGAAGTGATGAGTGAAACACAAACCTATGTCTAATCATACGGTCGGTTGGAAATAACTTCTTCAATGCATTGAGACCTTAAATCACACCAGAAACCACAGCCAGTTAGTGAGTGAGATGTAATCTACAGACATAAACATCCTGTACTGGTATGAACACCTACTGAAGTCATTATTATTTTCCTTCTCAGTGTTTTAAAGACTCTGTTGTCAACTATTAAATAAAGACGTGTAAATACGAACCAATATTTGTCTTCAAGATTCAAGAATTTTTGTTGTCATAACAAAATTTTGGCAGGTAGTTCTCAGCTAAGGTGCAAAGTTAAATACAAAAACAAAATAAAATATCAACACTATAATATGTACATCGTATATGTAATAATAAATGTAAATGTATGTATGTAATGTATGTCCAGTGGTAAAAAAACAGTATGGACAGTCGATAAGTAGCAGCAGAGGAGTAATAGCAATATCCAATATACTGTACAGGCAGCTAAAGAAAAAATAGATCTGTTGTTTGTCATGTCACAATATCCAAAACTATTTTTTACCTTCGCCAGGAGGTAATGTGATCACTTTGCTTTGTGTGTTTGTTTGTTTGTTTGTTTGTTAGCAAGATAACTCAAAAAGTTATGGATGGATTTTCTTGAAATTTTCAGGAAATGTTGATACTGGCACAAGGAAGAAATGATTAAATTTTGGAGGTGATCGGGGGTGGGGGGGCAGATCTGCCTTGATGGAGGACTGCGCTCTCCGAGGGCTTTTCTTATTTCCTATATTTTTCCTCTCTGCTTACACATTAGAACATTTTTGGGCAGTCCTGTGGGTTATAAGATTCTTGTGGATTTCCCACGGGAGTCAGTTTTATCATGTGATTGGGACAGGATAGAAAACAGTAAGTGGGGCTGGATAAGAGTGGGAATAGTGAAAACAACTGGTCAGTATTTATATCTAAAGAAGTACATCTAATGTACAGATACAGTAGTAGTAGAGATCTCGATTTTTTTCAAAATTATGGATGATTTTTGTTTTCTGGCTTGAAGAACGGAATAAAAAAACTTGACTCAGACAGGCCATATATGATTGGAGTAAAAGTGAATGGGTAGCATTTTGAAGTTTTGTTGAGCAAGAGGAGTTATCTTGATTTTACTCATGAGGCATTTTCTATGATTTTCAGAAAGCAATATCTAGATTAATCAAATTAATTCCATACATTGCTCAGCCCTAAGACTGACATTTACCTGAAAGTCATATGCCAATGATTTGTGAGTAATGACTGATTTATTTATAGAATATTCAGTGTGTCTTCAGTTTAGTCTCCGGTCTGTATTCTGTTGACTGAAGTTTGTTACAGTCTGAGAAGGATGAGGATGATCTAAATTGTCCATGACGTCTTTATTTAGTGAGCGTCACTCCACCACAGTCCCCAGTGTGTCCAGCCTCCCTGTAAACTTGGAGGCCACTTTTTCCACCGTTTTTTTTTTCATCTTACATCCTAAAAATGAATTTATACTGCATAATATGAGAGAAAATTATGAAATGCAAGGTATCAGATGTGCTAGAAAATATAATATTACATTACAGCTACTCCCCCTCTTATAAAATAAACACACAACATGGGAACAGGACAGGATAGGAGTAATTCCTCTGGGATTGGAACAGGATAATTTTTTTAATTTGTCATGGGACTGGGATGGGACCAGAGTGAAAATTTTCTGCTGTCTCACCATCTGATGCACATGCAGTATAATGACAAGGATGGAAACAGGACAATGTTCTACAAATACCTGAATAGTCTAATACTTCTAATATATTTTAATAGTTTGCACTAAAAGTGACTTCTGCATTGAGTATACAGGGTGGGGAAGCAAAATTTACAATGAACATTTAGTTGTTTTTTCTCAGCAGGCACTACGTCAATTGTTTTGAAACCAAACATATATTGATGTCATAATCATACCTAACACTATTATCCATACCTTTTCAGAAACTTTTGCCCATATGAGTAATCAGGAAAGCAAACGTCAAAGAGTGTGTGATTTGCTGAATGCACTCGTCACACCAAAGGAGATTTCAAAAATAGTTGGAGTGTCCATAAAGACTGTTTATAATGTAAAGAAGAGAATGACTATGAGCAAAACTGTTACGAGAAAGTCTGGAAGTGGAGGAAGCAACAAAAAACGTACCAAAGCTTTTATTAAAGCTCTCAAATCCAAAATCCTAAAGGATCCAACCAAATCCATGAGAAAAATGGCAATTGAACTTGAGGTAGACAACAAGACCGTTAGAAATGCAGTAAAATATGATTTGAAGATTTAAATTTTCATGACTTTCAATAAACTAATTGGTCATACACTGTCTTTCAATCCCTGCCTCAAAATATTGTAAATTTTGCTTCCCCACTCTGTATAAATGCTAAAATTTGCTTTAGTCAAACAGAATTTTTGTAGTGATCAACAGTGACTCAGAGGTTTTCATGAAGTGGTGTTTGAATGCATCTCAGAAACATAAAAACAATAGTAAAACCTATGAACTCTACAGCATGTGTTTGTCGATCAGACACAATCCTAAAAGTCTGTAAATGTCTTAAAACACCAAAATGTTCAAACCAGTATATCAGATTATATACACACACAACAGTCCATTCTACGGGTGTGTGTGTATGTGTACTCATACACAGTGTTCGGTTCCTTTAATTCCATTTGGTTCACCTTGTGTCCCAACTGTCATATGACTATTTATGTCCACAGACAGTATGTGTGAGACACAGGTTACACCTGGTTTCTTTTGGCAGGACTGATCTAGTGACTTGTGCACATCACGTGAAGCAGATCATCATCTAAAAGTTATCATTAATTATTAAGCACATCCACTGTATAGCGTTACTTGCTAATGTGCTTTAATGTCTGGACTCTGAGTATGTTTTGAAGCTGTAGTGGACAGATATCAGGGGGGAAATGCTGAATTATACGTACACTTTGTCCTTCTGGAGTTTTCTCTCAGCTGACCAAACCACAGACATGGTTATAAAATAGATGACACAACACAATTTATGGAGAAGCGAGTAAAGCCGCTATGTTCCTTTTCTGACATTTCTGATGGACTGACAATGATTGGTTCTTAAAACTGTCAGCTACGCCCCTCGCTGAGGCACAGAAATGTTGAATGTCAGAAAACATGCATAACAATTTGTTAAATGGTTATTATGGAATTGTTGTCCTAAGACACACAAAGAATTGCCTACTGAAGTTTTAACTGAGCCGGATCACAGAGAGGCAGATGTCTTAGGTAATCTAATTACAGCCATACCCATAAACCCATGGTCATCAACATACATTTGTCATTATTTCTCCCTAAAAGTGCATTGGGACATTTGTTTTATTATTAAATCTAGCGGTCTGGCTGATTTCCAAAATGTGATTAGATCTGCAAATAGAACAGTAAAGAAAATGAAAACATTCCACTGTGGACATTAATGGGTTGAGCATAAGATACATCTGCTGCACTGGGGCTAATGTATAAAATAGTTAAAAATAGTAAAAAAAGGAAATAGTGATGCCTTTCATTGATAAGGCTGAGTCAAATCCACCCTAAACAGCTTCACCTTCACATTCAAAAGTGGACAGATGTTTGAAACTTTGTCGTCTTTAAACGTTACTTATTAAATTTGCAGGAATCATTGTAATGTAATAACTGTACACAGGTTTATTTAGAGAATGTGTAAAACACTAGTGTTGTGTTTAACAGGCGTGACCATGAGTGTGATCCTGGATTTGTCGTACACGGTGAGTATCTGGATCTCCGCTGCTGTGGCCATCACCTACACTCTGCTGGGAGGTCTGTACTCCGTGGCCTACACCGACATCATACAGCTCGTCCTCATATTCATCAGCCTGGTGAGTGGAGATGGAACTAAACTTTCACTGTTGGACAATGTTAGTGGAAGACTTTGACAAGTCTGTAGAAAACACCTGCTTTGTTGAAGTCCAGTCCAGTCAGATCTGAAAATGCAGTCATAAACAGGGGTGTTAGAAAATATCGGTTCTGCAATATATCGCGATATTTCATTTCACAATACTGTATCGATATTAAAAAGTACTATATCGATATTTTTAGGTATTTATTCCAATGCAGATATGGCAGAGGTTCATTTTTGTTTTTCTTTATTGTTTATATCTTGTTTATTATTATTTAAAACTGTATTATTAAATAATGGTTCTTGGAAGTATCCTAAAAGCACTTTTTTACTGTCTGAGAGGCAGATGGTAGTTCCTTTGTTGGGATTGAACTAAAATACTGTTCTGATGTTAGTTCTGAACTAATAGAATATGAACATTTGAAGAGGATCTTAAACTGTAATGTCTATAAAACAGAATTAAATTTTTACCACAGGAGCATTTTGTGATATAGCATTAGATCCTGTTGTGATCAAATAAATATGTGTTTAGTATTTGTGTATGTTTTTGGTGTAATTCAATTCTTCAAGGAAATAATCGTTTAAAAAGAAACAAACAAAAAATTGTCTTTTTATCAGTATCATGATATATCGTATCGTGATCGTAGTATTGTGATTTGTATCGTATCACCAGATTCTTGCCGATACACAGCCCTAGTCATTAATGTTAGGGTCTTTGTTAAGGATTACAGTTTGAGGGAGTAATATTATCACTTGAATGTCATCAGTCTGCTGAGTTGGATATTTGATGTGTAAATATTTCTCTTCTCAGTGGATGTGTGTCCCCTTTGCACTGATGAGCCCTGCAGTGTTGGACATCACTCAGACGGCTTATAACAACACCATTCAGCCTCCGTGGGTTGGTTCGCTGGAGGCAGACAGAGCCTGGAAGTGGATTGACAACTTTCTACTGTTGGTGAGACTTTGACTTTGAACTACACGGCTATAAAATAGAACTAATATCTACTTCATAGACTCACTGATGCCAAATTAGCACTTTTCTTTCTAGATTTAGCAACATTTCAGACTACCCTACACTGTAAGCCCGGATAAGTAGAGTTTACTCAAAAAATTTGAGGCAAGTGATTGCACTTAAATGATTTGAGTAATGATCAACTAATCAATTGGTTTAAGTAGGTTCAACTTTAATGCTAAAAGTATTGAACTTAAACTATTAAGTAGAAAACACTAAAAGACAAGTTATTTGTACTTTAAATCTGTTGTAAAATCAACCCCACTATCCAACCATTCAACTCAGCACTTTAGGTTACACTGACTAATTTTCTCAATTGCAGCCAGATTAATTTATCATTGATTAAACAACTTTTTTTTAAGTTAATCAGACTCAAAATCCTATTCCTGACCTAAATAGTTATGAATTTATTCAACATAATATATTGTAACATGAATGGAAATTAGCACAATATTATTTGTCAGTACAGGAAGTGCTTTGAATTTGACAAAACATTAGGATTTCTTTTGTACTATAACAGTCTTAGATGAACAGTAAAGCCATTGCTCGTCCTATGGCTCTGACTCATGGTGCAGCTCTACAAAAATACAAAAACAAACACAAAAAGGCCAATAAACACTGCCATACACACATTAAATCCAAATTAACACTAACACCACAACCCCGCTGAACCCCTGCGCATAAAAATAACACATTTTCAACAACATGCCCAATACCCACAATGCAATGCGAATATAAAAAGGTGTGGTCATGACTAAAACTTAGTGATTTAATTCCATTCAACTTAAACTTTTTCGTACTTTCAACTATGTCTACAAATAAGTAGAATATACTTAACATTTTATAGTAACATCATAAAACTTAAATCATTTAAGTGCATTGTAATAAAAGCATTTTAGTAAATACAAATTCCGGGCTTACATTGGCAATGTTTTGTTTTTCCCAAAAAGCACAAAGCAATGAATTTAGCAACTTTGAAAATTAGTTTGGGAAACTTTTAGCAACTTCTGATAAGTGACTCAAATGCACATATTTTACCTCCAAATGACACAAAATTATTTTCTCTGCAACACAGTCAGAAAAACACACGATCTGTGTGCCTGAGAAACAGCAACCTGCAACAAATCTAGCAACTTTTTCTGGTGTTATTGGACACTTTTGGAAACTGTGACGTGAAAGCACATATCATTCACGTATCATCTAAAACAAATCAGCCCACTGAATATAAATCACTCCCATTGACATCGACAGGCTTCTGTAGTGTCTCTTTTTGGTCCATGTAGATTGTTAGTGTTCATGTTTTAGTGTGACTTGTTGTAGGCTCCTCAGTGGACAGAAAGATTAAAAACCAACTAAGCAAATCTAAGAAAATGAAGGTAAAACTAAACAAACAAGTAAACAAATAACCTACAGTAAGTAACTCCTCCAGAGTGTCTCTTTTGCATCACTTTAGGCGGTCACCAAGTCCAGATAAAGGAGGAAGGTTGGAATTGTGGCTTTAAAAAGGAAAACAAGAATTGACAAAGTACATTACATCATTCCTTACAATCGCATGAACATTTCCATTTATGCAAATTAGGTGATGAGATCAGTTTGCAAATTCTAGCAACTCTGGGACAGCCAATAACGACTTTCCTGACTGAGGAGTTGGCAACACTGCATGGACTGGATGGAAGAAGTGCATATAGCCAGAGGGATGTTGAACTGCTATTTTAGCATGATTTGGGCTTTTGGGTATTTACATCTGGGTTTTTTTAGAAATATATTTGGACAAGAAGGTGGATCTTGGGAAGAGTAAAGTGTGAAACCTGCAAAGCTAATGCTGCTCATAACAAAGATCACATTGCTACGTAACACTGTTAAGTTAACACTGCCACTGCCCAGTACTTTCAGCTGATTTATTAACGTTAACACATACATTTTGAAGCTCTGAAAGTCTGACTCAACAGGCAAACTAGCTCAGAATGACCATGCCTCTAAAATATGCACAAGTTTAAGGATTTAAACTGTTTCACCTGTTAAGTCCTGAGCCATTTGTTTCCAATTAGAATCATGTCAATAGTCGCTTTTCCATTGAACATCTGCGCAAAACTTTACCGATATTTACTAAATGTCGAAAAAACAGAAGTGCGTAATGTCGGTTTTTCCATTAAATCACAAATGTGATGATTTGTTTATTTATCATCGCAAGATGACACGAGAAGTCATTCCATAAACATGGTGATGAACGAAAATATGGTGTTGATTTACAGATATATTCATTATTATTATATATTACCCCTCTATCTTGTACTAAATTAAAAAATGATCAGGTTTCCTGATGTGTCCACACATACCGCGACATGTTTCTTCTTTGTCGCTTGTTGTAACGTACGTCAACATCCATTTTTTTAATTCACCTGACTCTAGTTGTGAAAAAAAGTCTTTCCATTGCAGTTTTGCGTGATATACAATTTGCACTACGCCCGAAAAACCACCTCTTGCCAACACAAAAACTTTTAATTGAAAAATGAGACTTTTGGTGAAATTGTTGTTTTTCCATTAGGTAAATTTTTATGCGCAAGTTATATTTGCACAATTTGAGGGTCAGTGGAAAAGTGACTAGTGTAAAACAAAACAATGGATTAATAGCGGAAGTTTCATTCATACAAAACCAAGTTATGATCAGAAAACAGCAAGAGTAAGACAAAATTCATAGTACTGGTTTCATTGTGCAGACTTTATTCTTACTCTTTGTCTCGTTCAGTGAGTTTTTTGCAGTACAGAAATAATACTTGTACTGTTGGATCTGCTTAGCATTAGCTTAGCACAGTGGTTTCCAACCTTTTTTGGTTCGTGACCCCATTTTAACATAACAAATTTTTGGCGATCACAGACATTCAAAACGGAGACTTTTTTTGGGGTAAAATTAATTTGTTTTTGATCATGTAATAGTTTGCTATTCTATGTTGCAAATAAATGTTAGTTTTAGATGACATTTAGTCTATATAATGTATATTATTATGGACAGAGGCAGAAAAGCCAGGTGTAGATTACTGCACAAAGGGAGAATTTTATTTTCCTTGGTCAGGATATGTACAGTCAGTCCAGCTGTGATTTATAAGGAGGACAATTAATACTGAAAAAAAACAAGAACTGAAACTATGAATTATGAAAGCGCTGCAGTATCTGAAACTGACCACAATGATCATTTGACACATAAACAGAACCACAGTGCTGCAGTTTCAGACTCACAGTTTGTCATGTCTTTTATGGATTGCGATTGTCTCTGTCAACTCACCATATATTTTTTATCAATAATTATTATTTTTTTAAATCAATTACTAGAAATTTCAGGCGACCCCATTTGAATTCCAGGGGACCCCACATGGGGTCCCGACCCCAAGGTTGAAAAACACTGGCTTAGCGCTACAAATTATTTCACGTTGGTCTGTGTTATAAAGTTATTCATGACATACGCTGGTCTCAGACTGTTAACTTGTTTTAGATATTTGCCCATTTGTTGTTTGGATAGTGTTTAGTTGTCTAACAGTTGGTTTTGTTGAGGTTTTAGCTGATGTTCTTCTGGTTACATGGATGTATAGTATGTGTATATTGCTACAAGTGTTGTGTAGTATTACCATGGCAACACAGATGGAACTGGCTACAGATTTTCTACATAAGATTTGTACATGCTAATGCACAAGTGATGTGTCAAGATTGTGTTGGAGTATTTGGGAGTCAAAAGTGTTGACCTGAGCTGGGTTTTTCTAAGCAGTATCTACTTCTAACAGTGTCTAGTGCTGCACATCGTGACTACTGTGGAGGAGAGGCACTGAAGAACTCCAGAGCTTTAGAACTTTAGGTTTTCATGGAAATCCAGCCCAATTTCTTTATAGAAATCACAGTATCATGCTTGTTTCCATGGCTCTATGAAACCAAGACCACTGTTAGTTTAATAATGGAGTTAGAAAATGTCAATAATTGATTAGCTGCCTGCACAAAATAGACTCCAACCATTGACTATATGTAATTAGTGGAAAGAGGAACTGAGATGTCACCCACTGGTTTCTGCACAGCTGTTTTGAAGCCAATAGTGTGTGATTTAACCATCACCATGCTGACTTTTTGTAGCCAGATGTGACCATATTTGGACAGAAGAGGCAAAGTGACAGGAGTGTGAGGGGTCACAACCATCAGTGAGGGGTCATTGATGAGCTGATGCTAAATGTTTGATTTTCAATAATAGAAATGTCATCAAGCATTTGTCAGTGGTGTTGCACTTAAAGCGTACCTGTAGGAACAGGGGAAGACCCTAGGGCACAGGTGTCAAACATGCGGCCTGGGGGCCAAATCTAGCCCGCCAAAGCTTCCATTCCGGCCCACAGGGTGAAAGTGCAGAACTTCACCTGAACAGTTAAGGTTGTCCAAATCATTTTGGTTCAGGTTCCACATACAGACCAATGTGATCTACAGTAAAAATAACAACACAATAACCCATAAATACGACGACAAATTTTCTTTGTGAAAAATTATGTGGAAAAAATTTAAGTGAAAAAAAAAAAAATTTACATTTACAAAACTATTCTTTCACAATAAAAGGCAAATAAATACATAAATAAAAACAAAGATGATATGTGCAATTTGAACAATATTCTGCCTGTTACTAAATGTTTTGTGCATTTATAGATCCACTGTGATCTGTAGTTGTGTTAATAATAATAAGAGATGTAACATTGTAGAAATTGTTCAAATTTTAGTTCCAAACTCCAAACTTTGAACAATATTCTGCCTGTTACTAAATGTTTATGTAACATTGTGTGTAATGTACATGTATAAATAATAAGTCGAGGCATAATATTGTTAAATGAAATTTCAGTTTTTTAAGATTATTCACATCTTTTTGTAAAAATGTAAATATTTTCATAATTTAATTGGGGGGTTTTTTGTACTAAAACAAAAAGAAAAACTTGGATTTGTCATTATTTATAGGTTATTAAGTCATTATTTTACTGGTCTAGCCCGCTTGAGATCAAATCGGGCTAAATATGGCCCCTGAACTAAAATGAGTTTGACACCCCTGCCCTAGGGGAAGATCCCCAGGTTGACTCTAGGTGATCAAATACGAGTACACAAGCAGCAGTGAGTGAGTGAGACTGAGTGGAAAGCACGTGTTTGTGCAGCTGTAAGCTTTGCACGCCGCCATTGTTCTAGGGACATGACCACGACAGCACTGGCCGATCATCTGTCATCTTAGACTGGTATCTGCTGCACAGGGTCAGTGACTGGTCCATCGTAGACCAAGTAATCGGACAATACAGCGTTAATGTGTCACTACCGGTGCTGGAACAGCCCGTGAAGAAGGCAACATGTCCCTGACCATGTCTGACTGACAGAGAAGTGACTTAGTACTCACATGTACTTGACAACAGGCTATAATGCAGTGGTTCCCAACCTGTTTTGGCTCGTGACCCCATTTTAACATCACAAATTTCTGGTGACCCAAGAACGGAGACATTTTTTTGCTAAAATGAATTTGTTTTTGATCATGTAATAGTTTTCTATTCTAGTCTATATAATGTATATTATTGTGGACGGAGGCAGAAAAGCCAGGTGTAGATTACTGCACAAAGGGAGAATTTTATTTTCCTTGGTCAGGATATGTACAGTCAGACCAGCTTGGATTTACAAGGCTGACAGTTAATACTGAACAAACAAGAACTCAAACTATGAATTATGAAAGAGCTGCAGCATCTGAAACTGACCACAATGAACATTTGAAAGATAAACAGCACCACAGTGCTTCAGTTTCAGACTCACAGTTTGTCATGTCTTTTATAGATTGTAATTGTCTCTGTCAACTCACCATAGAGTTTTTATTAGTACGTTTTTCTTAATTTTTTATCAGTTACTAGAAATTTCAGGCGACCCCATTTGAATTCCAGGTGACCCCACGTGGGGTCCCGACCCCAAGGTTGAAAAACACTGCTATAATGTAAGTTACCTGATGGAACGGCTACTATTATACGTAATCTTCTGAAATAGCTAGCAATGAAAATTCACTATAGGTACCCTTTAAAGAGGTCATATTTTGTTAAACCCACTTTTATTAGTCTTTGGTTCATTTGTTTGTGTATTTGGACCCTAATAGTTCAAAGTTTGAATTTGAACCCTCCAGGTGCTGCAAAGCTATCTTTATATTCATTCCAGCAAAAATCAAGTGAATTTCTACAACCCATTCCAATTCCTTCTTAATTTGTGACATTTTATTACTAGTTACGTCATGGCATTTGCACATATAAGGTCAAGACTTCCACTGAACATTTCTCCGAGAACGACATGATTGTTTGTCAGCAGCAGCGGTTGTGGTAAAAACTGAAAATGTGTCCAAACTTTGAGCCGATTACCTAAAATGTTCAGTTGTTGATTGTATTAACAAACACAAGTGGCTGAATGGGACAGAGCAGCACAGTCATCAACCTGGAGGGGGTGGGCTGTGAAGTGGCTCACATTTAAAGGGCCAGCGCTCAAAACGACTGTTCCGGTGTCATTAGTCAGAAATATGGTTGAAGATGAGCCTGTAGACTTTAATTAATGAAGAATTCAGACCCAAGCATAGCATTAACAGTTTATGTAGACCACAGGGAAATGATTTAAAATGCATAATTCCATTTAAATAAGCAACATATCACTCCTTTAAGTGTACTTCTACACTGGCTTCAATCTGGAGATGAAGTCCTTTTACCCCTTGACTCTAATACAGTCTTTTGTAAACACAAAAGCGTGCATCTTCAGCAGTGCACAGGTAAAATTAGCTAAAGACAACAAAAAAATACATGGTACCAGGCTCTAAACATGTGGCCATTGAAGGAAGTACAGGGTTTAGCGCTGGCTTAATTTTTCAGTCCCAGACGTTGCTGCTTGATCTATTCATAAAGTCCTAGATGCTGCTCTGCTACAGTCATCATTTTTATAAGAACAATAATATCAAATAGCAAAATGCCGTGTGAAAGGTGCTTTTCACAGTGATGAACCCACAGAGTACTATCACCTGACTGCAGTTCCCATAGAGACTTGGAGCTCATTGTGTTGATCTCAAGGCTAGAGCTCATCTTGCCTCATAGGGTTCTTTTTTTGGTCACAGCAGGCAGTTGTTTTCTTTTAGGAAAAAAAGGCTTTAAAAACCTGTTCATTACTCACAGCACACTATCTGCCCGCTAGGTTCATGTGGTCAGCGTGTCCTCTGCCCCCTTACTGGTTTCAGAATTCATAGATGTGGTTTCTACATGTTTGGACAAGTTAAATGTACAGTTTTGTAAGGACACTGTGATTGCAATGTCAGGTCATACTGTCGAAAAACATACAAAGGATATGAAGGAAAATCCCAGTTACTTGCAGCCCTTGGCTTGTGATTTTCTATGACAGCTTCTTTTTGAGCACAGATCACTGATTGATTTTTGACTTTGTAATGAAGGGCCTATAGAAACTGATTGTGTCTGTGAGGACCAAGGCATTCTAGTGTCTTCTTAGGTTTCTGTTTTAGAGATAACGATCTGTCATACACACTGAAACAGAATGCATTGTGAGTGTTACGTAAACATGATCCCTTCAACTTGCTATTAATATATTTTAACTCGAAGTGAATTCCTCAGGCTGAAGGGGAATAAATGGTTCTTCTTCTGCCAACTAATGTTTTCTAAAGCCTCTGACTTGTAGCTTAGGTCTTCGGGGGTATCATCAGGATTCCTTAGATGGAGGTGCTGCTTCTAAATTGTGGGGGTGTTTCAGGTTGCTGGGTATTGTTTTTGAAGTTGATCCAGTATCTGTTTTTGTGAGATGTATGTAAGTCCTGGGAGATTTTTAACTTCTTGCTGCCGTTTTGAAGCTTTTTCAAGCATATTTTTTTTACACTGTGTTTTTCCACTTGTTTTGTCAGAACTGTATTGACTCAGCAAACGCCCTGTTTCTACAAATATGTATTTAAATTACATCGGTGCATCCTGATTTACCTGTCTTCCTTTCTTGATTTTTTTTCTCAGGGTTTGGGGAATTTGGGGCTCCAGAATTTCCACCAGAGGACGCTGTCCGCCTCGTCCTCGTCTACAGCCAAGATCACCTGCTACGCTGCTGCGTTCATCGTTCCAACATTAGGCATCCCTCCCATTCTGCTCGGAGCAGCTGCCGCATCAACAAGTACGAATCGGGAGCGCACAATAAAACTTAACTTTAAACCTCATTTTCATTCTTTATTTTTTAGTCTACCCATTATAGGTGTACCAGGAATTCAGTCCGTCCGAGATTATTTTCCATCGCATTTCTCGGACACTATTCCCCCGATTCTTTTCTAATTTCACACGCATATTTTTTATCATTAGGAGAGGTGCAGTGAATAGGTTTGATGGCTGAATTTAAATTTTTTTTTTTAAATCTCAACTTACAATTTTTGTCCACCCTGTTTCTGGGACCATGTTCACCCATTTTTTTTTTCAAATTGGACATATGTTCTTTACCACTAGGAGAGGTGCAGTGCACAGTTTGATGGCTGAATTAAAGTTATTTTAGTTTTTGCAAATTTCTGAAAATTTCAACTTAGAAAATTTGTCCAACTGATTTCTCAGACATTATTCATCCAGTTCTTTTCAAATTTCACACACATATTTTTTACACGTGCTTTTCTCTCAATTTTTGCTTTTTTTATGTTTTTAAAAGACTGAAAGTTAAGAGTCAAAATTAATCCCTGGGGAGGCAGAATATCAGTGAGCAGGAGGGGTAAATTGCTGTGCAACCAGGCGGGAGTATTAGTACATTCTGCTTACTTTTCACTTGTTATTTAAAAAATGAGCTCAGGGAATTAAATACTGCAGCATCAGAGTGAATGATTTTAAGCAGATTGCATTGCTCTGCTCACAACTCAGTCCACCTAAAACCTCCAAAAACCCTTATTTTGACTGCTCAGAGGTTTTTAGTGAAGGGGATGTTGACTCACACAAATGCATTATTTTCACAGTCAAAGTTACTAAAACTCAAAGGCATCATAGAACTACAAACAACACAAATCATATTCAAAGCCAAAAATAATCTACTACCAGGAAACATACAGAAATTATTCACTGAAAGGGAAGGGAGTTATAATTTAAGGGGTAGATTTCATTTCAAAATTCAGAGGGTGCGCACTACTAGATAAAGTTTTAGCATATCTGTGTGTGGTGTTAAAGTCTGGAATAGACTGAGGGAGGAGCACAAGGAATGTTCAAACATAAGACAATTCAAAAACACTTATAAGAACATGTTTTTCACAAGATATAGGGAAAAGGGTTGTTAATTGTCACCATATGTTCACTGTTGTTTATGTATATATTTCCTTCCTTGAGTTAGTTATTTGTTTATTTATTCGCTAGCACAACTAAGAAAGGCATTGGTAAAAGATTATATGTGTATTTGTATGTTGTTTATATGTATAAACGTATATATGTGTATATGGATGAATGAGTGTGTGTGTATGTGTGTTTGTGTGTGTGTGTGTGTGAATAGATATATAAATATTGAAGGGTAATGTAAAAGGAAGAGGGACATATAATATTAATAATATTGTAGGGAGAGGGGGTGGGATTAAATAAGTTGCACTTCTTCCCCTTTTCGGGCATGTAAATGGAATTATTGTGCTTTTCTTCTGACTAAGATTGTTATGATTCTTGATATTTGTATTATTATGTATGTTTTGCTAGTGCATATATGTTAAAATTTCATTGCATGTTCGGAATAAATCACTAAAAATCACTGTAGTCTACCGTGACAGTGATGCACCTCAGAAAAATGAAGGGGAAGTCCATTCTGCATTACTTTAGAAACATAGCAGGCACCTCCACTGCTCTGTTTCACCAAACGTCTTAACTCTTTGTTTCCCAGATTGGAACTTGACTTCTTACGGTTCTCCGTCTCCCTTTGAGCGTGGAGAGACCGGACTCATCCTGCCCATCGTCCTACAGTACCTCACCCCAACCTATATCTCCATCATCGGCATCGGGGCCGTAGCTGCCGCTGTGATGTCATCAACTGACTCCGCCTTGCTGTCCGCCGCCTCCATCTTTACCTCAAACATCTACAAGAACATCCTGAGGACACAGGTGAGAGAGACGATGAGGACGAGGATTGGATTTAGAATGTAATGGTTGGAGAGAACTGGTGCTGGAGTACTCAGGACTGGTCTCATGGCCACTATTTGAAGGTTTTGATCTCATCCTGGAATTGCTGACCTTTTTCACACCAGCCTCATTTGGTCTGGACTTTCAGACTTTCCAAATATGCTGGTGTGAAACCAACCCCAATCAATAGCACCGACCAAAAGAAGTGGTCTTAGTCTGGATCCAACTGAACCACTGTTTACTTCATTTATGGTTGAAAACTCTTTTTTCAGTTCAAATTTTCTGATCAGTCATACAATATTACAAAATGAGCTGTGAATTGTTTAATCTATTTGTGAAGATCTTATTAAATTTGATTTGATGTGTTATAGGGATGTAACGATTACTGGTATAATGATAAACCGCGGTAAAATTGCAGACGGTTAGTATTACCGTTTAAATTCTAATTATTATGATAACCGTGTTTGATTACTGTACGTTTAGGAAAAAAAAAAACTATACGTAAAGACATGCTTTTATGTCAGATATTTGAGTATAGTTTTAATTTATAAAAATTTTGATTTTCTATACCTAATATTTGGAACAAATACTCACTTTTAAAGTCTTTGAAAAGGTTCGTTAAGCATCTTTGTGTTATTTATGCAATAAATTATATACATTTTTCAAATCGGATTTTATATATTTTTTTGTTTTCTCGCCTTTTATGTTTTTATAGTAGGTTAAAGTGAAAAAATAATAGACAGACGATACAAATGAAGTTGTGCTGAAAAAAAATATACCAAACATGGGTATAGTAAATATTTATTTATATAGTATATAAAGGAAAAATCAAAAGGACTGAAAAACGGACAAAATAGGCTCAGACCCCTAAGGGTTAATATTTGAATGTTTCTGCAATAGAAGGTACATTGTGCCAATTATTTTATTTATTTATTTTTTTAAATACGACTTGGTTAAATTATTTCAGTGTGTGTATATAAGTACTTCTTGAACATTTTGAACATTATTTCAATAATACTGCGATAATAATGATAACCGTGATAATTTTGGTCACAATAACCATGATATGAAATTTTCATATCGTTACATCCCTAATGTGCTATTATACACAGTCTTTTCAACATTGGGTGAATGGAAAAATAGAGATTTACCCGATTACTGTGGATGTTTAGTCACCTTAAAGATAACTGTTTTGTTCATTATCGTCAGTTTAAGTAAATTAACTGGTTTGGACGTATCACACTGTATCAGTCGTATCCTTTTGTAAGTATTTGAAAAACTTTATCTGGACGGGCAGCACGGTGGTGCAGTGGTTAGCATAATCTCCAGAAGATGGATGGGTGGATGTATGGTTACTCTGATGTGTTTTTCATCTTGTGTCAGTCTTAGCCTTTAAAGTCTTGGTCTTGTGTTGTTACACTCGGGTCGTGGTTTTGATTCGGTTGAGGCGGCCGTGGCTACGACACTAGTGGGAACATTCTCTCCTCCCATTTGTCTGAGTGAATACACATGGAAGGTGATGATCTGCTCAAATATCAAGACAACGCCGTAGTTTATTTACATCTTGACATGTACGACCCACTGGTTGCAGCTGCTGATGTTGCGTAACATCGCCTTCACATGCAAAGCTCACCTTCCTTGAGGAGTTGGGTGGATCTGCGGCCTTGTGGTCAGGTCACATCCTGGTTGGATCACCTTACCACCACAAGCGAACACTACACCAGGGTCATCAACTACATTTGTTCAAACTCCTGAATTTTCTAAGCAGCTTCCAACAATAAGCCAACAGATGGATTTTAATCCTTCAGTTTGAAGGCCCATATTCAGTAATTCATTCTGCATAACATTTCCACCTCTATTGTTTTTGTAGTTGCCTCAATAAAGTTAGGACAATGCTACATATACAGTATGTATCTCTAAATAAGGGAATACATGGTTTTCCTTCAACAAATACACTGTTAGACTCTCAGCCCCAGACACATCAAACCAATGACAGTGTGACCTTCAGATCATTCCCTAATTTAGCCCAGGTTACCTCACTCATAAGGCTGCTTCTCAAAGATTACAATGTTTTCTGTTCCACATCTGAGTACAACTGCCTGAATGAGTCAGAAAATGAAGTCGGTTGAACTGTTTAAAGGTTTAATACGGAACATTTGCAGTTTGTAGGTCTGTGTACTTGTGTGAAGTTTTTGTTGGAGTGTGTTTTTGTGTTTGGAGCCCATTGTTTACAACAGCCACATTATACTGATTCTGTTCCTCATTGCCTCTATTCTGCTCCTCTACAGCGGTAACAGTAAGTTACAAATCTTAACAGCAGAAGTTGACTTTTCTACTGGTGACTAAACTCTATTTCTTAAACTTTGCCTGCACAGACAAGCTGCTCTAAATTTGAAACCACTTGTACTGTCAGATAGCTTATTGAGTTAACACTGCTCACTCAATGTGGCATCTGTTTCATGGTGTGTGTGTGTGTGTGTGTGTCTGTCTGTCTAGACTCTAGACCTTTTATTGTGAAGGATAAAAAGCAAAAGTGTTTTTGTAACACACATCTATGTTTGATGAGAATGGGCTTTAAAAGTTACTCATTCTGACTTTGAAGCCTTTATGTTTGTTTTTTTAGACCTTGTAACATTGATTTGAACCATGTTTTAAAATAGTTTCAAACAGTTTCCCTCACATCCTGACAAATGATGGAGGAGTGAGGCCTTCACAAAATGAGCAACTCCCACCAATGGATTACAACAGTTCACGTAAACACGCGAGCATATGCGAATCTTCCATATGGGACCTTTAATGTAGATTCAAATGAGCCAACTTAAAATGTTAGATATTTGTGTCCAGTCAACCTATGTAAAACACGTGCAAGTCATTGAGTTATTCTCTAGCACTTTGAGTTTGGATTTAAAAGCATTCAAAGAGATCAGTTCAGTCAATTTGCAGTCTCTTTGCAGCATATTCCATGAGCAAGGAGCAAAGTACACAAATGCCCTTTTACCCAGCTCTGTATATATCGTCTGTCTGCAGCTCTCTTGTCTTGGTCCAAATAAAAAGAGTAAATATAGCTGTAGTTGAACTTGAAGCCGCTTTTTTAAGTTGCATTTGACATAATCTGATCAACAATTGGTAATTAGAGCTGTCAATCATAAATTTAACCCGCCTCCCTGTCTGAACACACCTGTGATTGGACAGAATCTCAGCGTTTTCTATAAACTGAAAACACAAGGAGAGTACATGCAGAACTGTCATGTCCTGTCAGACCACCTGAATTACTATATGTTGAAAAGGAATCATGGGATTTTTTTCCCAGTGATGCAAAAAAACAAAACAAAACAAAAAAATATATATATACAGGGTGGGGAAGCAAAATTTACAATGAACATTTAGTTGTTCTTTCTCAGCAGGCACTACGTCAATTGTTTTGAAACCAAACATATATTGATGTCATAATCATACCTAACACTATTATCCATACCTTTTCAGAAACTTTTGCCCATATGAGTAATCAGGAAAGCAAACGTCAAAGAGTGTGTGATTTGTTGAATGCACTCGTCACACCAAAGGAGATTTCAAAAATACTTGGAGTGTCCATAAAGACTGTTTATAATGGAAAGAAGAGAATGACTATGAGTAAAACTATTACGACAAAGTCTGGAAGATACTATTAAAGAAGAATGGGAGAAGTTGTCACCTGAATATTTGAGGAACACTTGCGCAAGTTTCAGGAAGCGTGTGAAGGCAGTTATTGAGAAAGAAGGAGGACACATAGAATAAAAACATTTTCTATTATGTAAATTTTCTTTTGGCAAATAAATTCTCATGACTTTGAATAAACTAATTGGTCATACACTGTCTTTCAATCCCTGCCTCAAAATATTGTAAATTTTGCTTCCCCACCCTGTATATCAAGTACTGCAGGTTGTAAAATCTCATTACGTTAAATTTCTTCTGTATTAAAAGATCCAGAGGGTCTCCAGAGTGTTCCTCAGTCTTCCTACAGTGGGCGGGAGTTTTGTATTATTCATTTAACTGACTGTCACTGAGCTAAGGAAGAAATCTGATCAAAGTTTCCTTTCATCAGGCGACAGAGCAGGAGATCCAGTGGGTGATCCGGGCCTCAGTGGTGGTGGTGGGCCTGGCCGGCACGTCGCTCACCTTCCTGGACAACAGCGTCCTGATGATCTGGATGCTTCGCTCCGACCTCACCTACACCTTGATGCTGCCGCAGCTCGTTTGTGTCCTCTTCTTCAGCATCTCCAACGGCTACGGCGCCGTTCTGGGCTGCATAGTGGGCGTGCTCCTCAGGGTGCTCTGCGGGGAGCCGCTGCTGGGGCTACCACCTGTTATCAAATTCCCAGGATGCGTTTTGGTTAATGGAGTTTATGTCCAACGTTCCCCAATCAGGACCATCTGCATGCTCTCTGCTGTGGTGGCCATTTTGCTGTTCTCCTACCTCGCATCTGTGCTCTTCAACCGAGGCCTGATCCCTGAGAAGTTTGACGTTTTTAAAGTGAAAAGTCAGCATTTAACATATAAACATAACGGCATCATAACCGACACTAAGGAAGACTTAAAAGCAGAAAATGAGGACAATGAAATATGCGAACCCATGTTAGAGTCACCGTGTTAAATAAGAGTAGTTTAGGTAAGAAATCCCATCACCTTTTTATAACTTGTTAATATGCACAGACACTTTTAAGGGCAAACATGGAATTTCTTTATTTCTTTTAATTACAACACAGATTAATTAGATTTTTGTATACTTTTATGTACAGCATTAATGAAATAATAACACTATTATGCTCTTTGTTTTAAGAGCTCAATATTTTCTCTGCACTTTTATGAAGCAGAGTCACCCACCATGCGAAAGTATTTTTCATCATACTTGTTTTTTCACTGTTATCTGTGAGTTTCACAGCAGAATGTTGCGATATGTTGTCACATTCATCTGCTGAAGGAGCAGAGTCTTTCTGTGTTCACTGAAGACATGCACCTCCAAGCAGGATGTGTAACTTCACATATATTTTGGAGCCAAATGTGGTCTAATATGCAACGTTTTATGTGCATGTGGAAACCTGAAGCCATCACTGCTCATACAGTGAAAAATGACTCGTAGGAGAGGAACAAACATCTTGTGTCTAGTAGTTTAGTGATAGAAATAAACAGCTTACAGTGTACATATTTTGAGATTCTTGACTTTTTTTCAGCGGTGAAGGTGGAGAAGATGTACAGTTTTTACAGAGGTGACATTTTTGGGGCAAAAACTAAATGAGTCATTCAACAAAAAACTCTTAAAATTTAGACCAAATTTATCATGCATGAGTACACAGCTTAGTTTTTAACTTTTTTGTGCATTTATTTACCATAAGTAACATAACTCTAAGTAATCACCTAGATCATAAATATTAGTATACGTACGTTATCTGGTATTTTGTCTTCATTCATTAGAGTTTAAATAGTAGAAAGTGAATTTTTGACCTGAAAATGTGTTACTCTACAGCTATACATGACAGTGTGCTCATGCTTTTCTGTGGTTAGAAATCTCTGTGCTCGATTAATATCTGTCCTTTATTTAACCAGGTCAAATTCTCATTGAGATTAAAAGGCTCTTTTCCAAGATTTATCTGGCAAAGAGGGCAGCATAGACATAGTTGCAACAAAACAAGAACCAACAAACAAGCAACTACCATGCATTACAAATAAATAAATACAGTTTTAAGTTATGTAAAATAAAAGAAAGTTGAGTTAATAAGAATGACTTTAACAGTGACTTCAGTGCAAACATTTTAAGTCTGATTAAAAAACAATAACTACTTAATTCATGGATCAATAAGGTGTAATTTCTGTATTGCTGTACAACTGTAACATTTTATTTTATAATATGAATAAATTGTGTCCTTCACGTGTAATATTCCTGTAAAGGATAAGGATGTTTCTACAGAATGACCCATATTAGACTTCATCTATTGTTCCATGCAGTGCAGTTTGTTTTTTAACATCTTACAACATGACTGTGGATGATATCTAGTCAAACATGTGTATAATAGGATTTGAAATTAAGCCCCTCATTAACCTAAGCCGACAGTGTCCTACTAGCTCACAAAAATAACCAGCCTCTCCTTGAAAATGCAACATGGGACCTGTGGCATGTAGATGACAGACATGTCATGTGACAGATGTGTCCTGACCGTCCCCCTTACCCCCCTAATGTCCGTGTCTATCCCGTTTGAGGAACAGTATATCAGTGAGATATTGAATGAGGTGACATGTTGCTTTCGACTTTGTGCTGGTGCCAACAGCAGCAGCAGCTCTGGTGGAACAATCATCCCACAGGACAAAGTCATACACAGATAAAGGTCTTCTATAATAAGACTACAAAGACAAGTGTGGCTCTCAGCCTCTTCAAACTCACTGTCCCACTCCCACCACAACAAACCACAATACAGCAACTCACTCAATGTGGACTAAGGCACTAGCATGTTCTGCAAACCTATTATAGTCTTTTTATCCAGTAAAAGTGTTAAATGTAGGTGAACACTTTAGGCCTTTAACTGACAATGTTTGTATAACCTCTTCTTTACTGACAGTTTAGACTTGACATTGGCAAAAAATAGTGATCATACTTTGCATGAGTGAAGGTTTCTGGTCAGATCACAAAGCTGAGCAACGTCATGTGAGTTTATAATAATAAGAATTAGACACATGGAGGTGTTTTTTTTTAACCTTTAACATTAACCTTGACCTTAACTGCACTGTCACACCAGACATGACTGTGCATTTTGATGTATAGGAGCTGCCATATTTGGACAGAGGAGGGATTTACACCCCCTGCTGGTATCAACACATACAGCCTGTATTAGAACATGTCTGATGGATTATAGTTCAGTCCATGCTCAGATCCACAGTTGAAAAAACAACACATTGTTAACTTGGACAAATCCATACATTATATAAAAAAGGTACACTTTTAGGTGGATGGGAGAGGTACTTCATCCTCAATATATAAAACACATTTTTTCTTACTGCTGTTTGTACATATTATACAACTAAATAGTTATCCATCATCTTTCAGTTTAATGAGGATGAAAAAAAAACAAACAATGAATGTACTCATTGTATCAATTACAAGCTCCTTCAGAGGATTTAATACTCAGACTTTTTGGATGGTACAAAATATGCTCACAGGGTGGACTTTTCATCTCCTGATTCACTTGGCTGGTGCCTAAAGCAGATAATTTTAGACTCATGCCCTCATTTTAGAGCAAGTGGCAAACTCAACATTACAGTCAGCAATTTTAATCATTGCTGTGATTATTTTATGAATACATTTCATATTTCTTAGTTTACACACAGCCAAAAACACTTCAGCGCAGTAA
Source organism: Sphaeramia orbicularis (assembly GCF_902148855.1). NCBI lineage: Eukaryota > Metazoa > Chordata > Actinopteri > Kurtiformes > Apogonidae > Sphaeramia > Sphaeramia orbicularis. Next base: position 36,739,310 of record NC_043971.1, on the reverse strand, counting down.
CATTTCACAGGATCACCTTTAGCTGTGATTATGGTTTATATCTGTGTACCAATATTTCACTTAAAACACATCATTGCAGCACACACACTTTATTTTCCACACTAAATTTATAGATACAACAGATTAAAACATTAATTTTATGTGAATGTAAGATGTCAATGCAAAATCCAAGACTTTGAAACAGTCGGAGCTCTGTCCTTTGTGGGGTAAAACCAAAAAGTGCATTATGGTTTTGGCGCTGTGACAATCAGTGACTTCACAGCAGGAGTGTGACTTTGACAGAAAACACACACATACCTTCAACACCACAGCAAGACATGTAACAGTTGACTTTTTACTTCATTTGTGGCTGAAAAAAAAAACCCCACGACATTTACAGTTTTTTGGTTTATTGTGCCTCAAGATGGGCAGCCTAGTCGTCCAGGTTAAAGGTCTATGATTGCAAATGTCCAGAATTACAGACTAAGACTTCCCCTGATGTGTTCAGAGTCATAAGGATAAGTCTAGTCATGTTTTTTTTTTTTTTTTTTAATATCTTTACCGTCCACACATTCGGTGAAAACACGTAACGCCAATGAATGCCTTCTCTGTACTGTCTGTGAACTTGTTCATGTGCTGTAGAGCTGTAGTGTTGTCAGAAAATGATTAAAAGCAGTGAGCTTGGTTTTTGCCCTGGGTGACATTTCTTCCCTATAAAGCACAACGGAGCACTATTTTTTAAACAAAGCATCTCTGAAGTCAAACGGGAAGGGCATTCAGTTTAACGCACAGAGTACGTCCCCCTATTACAGCCACTGATCTGCCACTTTGTCTGGATCGACTCCAGAATGTAAGGGTTTTGTCCTTGGTCTATGCTCCGTGAAAACTGGTGCAGTACCTTTTACATAATCCTGCGACAAATCAATCTAATTCATGGAGAAAAAAAAAAAAGTGTAGGAAACATTAACAGATGCAGAGTAGAAGTAGGAATGAGGTGTTAACCATTACTGCAGATATGATTATCACCTTTACTTGTGAGATGAATTCATTACTGTGTTGACCTTTGCAGAGAGTATTGGATAGTAAAGAAGAGGAAAACAAGTGACTGACCCATTAGTATTTCCTTTATCTGAAATCTGAGAGTCTGAGAGTGAGGGAAATCACATGTTCCTTTAGACAAGACTTAGTTACTCACTTCCACACACATTGAGTATAACATGTGGTTCAAGCATTACAGCAAAAATGAACAACCGACAACACAATAAAATACAAATAAACAACTCTGTTCTGATGTAATCATTGAAGTTAATCTTTTATATCAATAAGGAGTCTGTTCTGAGTGAAGTCTGCAGAATTACTGAGGATTTACGCCATCATTCCTCAGATAGTACAGTCAACTTATATAGAAGTTGACAAATAAAATCTGACATTTTATCCCTCAGTCATTTGTGCAGCTGATGTCAGTTTACTTGTTTTGCTTCAAAGTCTGTGTTTTGTGACTGTGTCCTCTCTTTTCCTCCGAGGAGTCTTACTGCTGCAGGTCAAGAGGGTCCTGGTGGTGCCTCTGCTTTGGGTTGGTTTGCAGGGTCAAGACGAGTTCCTTCATACAAGATTTTGTTTTTAATGCCGTCCTGGATTATTCTCTGCTGCACTCGTGTCTTAGCATTGTTCATCCTGCAGTAAAACCTGAGGGGAGAAACACATCTGTTTGAAAGGGGCTGTATTTATAAGGAATACATGTTTTCAACACTAGAGAACAGTGCCCTCTGGTGGAAAGATACAAGAGTTTTGCATTTGTGAGATGAAGAATCAGACAAAAACTAATTAAAATATGTCCTATATTATATGTTTTTTCCTCTACATGTGAAATGAATATCCAGATAAAAAGGGAGGTGAATCAAATCAAAATCAAATCAAATTTTATTTACGTAGTGCCAAATCACAACAAAAATTATCTCATGACACTTTACATATTGAGTTGGTTGAAACCAGACTCTAAGTCAATTTACAGAAACCAACAGAATCCTCCAAGAGCAAACACTTGTGACTGGTGACGGTGGCGAGGAAAAACTTCCCTTTAACAGGCAGAAACCTCGAGCAGACCCAGACTCCTGGAGGATGGCCGTCTGCCTCGACCAGTTGGGATTAGAGATAGAGGGTAAAGGAGGAGAAACAGAGAGAGCAGTAGAGACTGGGGGAGAAGGGGGGAAGTAGGGGGAGACACATGGAAGTGAAGTGAGCAGGGACCTACCAGGATCCAAGAGTAGTGAGCATGAAACCTGCAAACCCAACATCATAAGACCTCCTCACACGACCTGCAGACAGGCAGAGAAACTGTAGCTGAGAATCAAACTCACATGGTTTAAACTCCTCATACAAAGCTTTGCACTTCTTACTGCAAGGCAAACACACACAGAGATCACACAGGAACATAAGACTCACTGGTGGCTAAGAAGTGCAGCAGACCAGCAACTACTGCACCACCAGCTCCATGCAGGACAGCCTCTCTAGAGCAGGGGACCTTGTGGACATCTAGAATCCCAAGCAGCCTGAAACCCTGAAAGAATCAGACCCCAGTTGTGAAAATTGTCTTGTGAATGAAGATCTTTACTCATAATCCAACTTTCGCATTGCTGTATAACTATTATTACTATTATTACTATTATTATTATTATTATTATTATTATTATTATCATATCTGGTGTACAGTGACCCAGTTGTGTTTTGTACATGTGAGAAAAAGCATCCTACATGGTTACAGTTTAATCAAATTACATATTTACTAAGATATGTCAACAGTGAGGTATGGTGTGACATAGAGAGCACATAATACTGAGCAAACACGTGCAAACTGGGTTGAGTCACTTAAGAAAATCCTACATAAACAAACTGAATCAAATTTTCCAACAGGTCTTTATATTTGAGAAAGTCCTAATGCTAACACTGGTCAACAACAAATTAATTGTTTAAGTTTTTTGAGCTGATTTAGGATAATTTTGGTGTGATGAATCCAAACATCACATTAATTTTGCTCAATCAGGTCAACTTTCTGAACTATGCTACATATTGGCTTTTTAACATTTTTGCTTACATTTATGGGCATTTTCACATCATATGATACAAAATTCTTTCATATTTCTTGCAATAAACGAGTTTTGAAGATGTTACTTTTGCCAATTTATGATTAATGTTTTTTTTTTATATTACAGGTGAATGAAATGGCTTCGACTAGAAGATCTTGCAAAAATAAGCCAGACGTATTCTGCTACATCTGCGGTGAATACACCATTGTACCTAACAGGAATCAAGTCACAAGTTTCATAAAGTGTGCTTACCAATCTTATTTTGGTATTAATTATTATATTTTGTGAGAAGATCAAATTTTTCAAACTCAAATTAGCAAAAAAACCTGACCTGATTGAGAAAAACAGATGTCATTTTTGGATTTAGCGGTGCAAAATGGTCCTTATTCAGTTGAAAAAACCTAGACAACTTGCATAAAAACATTTTTTTGTAACCCAGTGTAATTTATGCTGCTATGCATTTTCGTATGCCAACCCTGAATCTGAACACTTACAAGGATGTGGCTCTGACCATTTCACACCGATATCTCATAGCTAGCTGCCATATTTATCTTATTAATGCTAATGCTACCTACTGATACTAAACGACATTATACTTCAATTCTGAAAATGGATTGAGTTTTTCCACGAAATGAATATGAGCTATGGACACGATGACATTTACAACCACTGTTATTATCTCGTGCTCATATACATGTAGTTTGGCTTTTAGGTATATGAGCAAATATAGATAAAATACTACAAAGCCTACCCAATAATAAGAAAATTAAGTGTCTTTTAATGGCTGCTCTTGACCTTCTGGTTAAATACTGCAAGCTAGGACGTTACACATTTCAAAATGTAGATTTGCGATATTTATTTTCAAGACATTTACCTTCTTCGCTGTCTCTTCGTCTTCTCCTGACATTTCTGCAATGCATCAATATATTTATGACAAGTTTACAATGACTTTACTTCAGGAAACCCATCATATAACACATTTTGTAATCACATTGAGTTCTGCGCATGCGCTCCAAGTCAAAAATGTCCGTCCGTTATAGGTGACCGACTAGAACAAGGAAATGTTTGTCTGTTTAGTTCCACTATGTGAAGTTCATACACGACAGATGTCCGGGACGCCCTATCAGTCCAGTGTTAAGTGGCTTGTTACTCGTTGAGAAAGAATTATTTCTTGCCCTTTCTATTTCTATGTTTGTATAAAGTATCTAAGGCAGGGGTGTCAAACTCATTTTAGTTCAGGGGCCACAATCAGCTAAATTTGATCGGAAGTGGGCCGAACCAGTAAAATGTATATAACAATATAACATAATAATATATAAATAATGTCAACTCCAAACTTTTCTCAATGTTTCAGAGTGAAAAAAGTATATTTACATAATGAAAAGGTTTACATCGTTAAACTATACTTTCAAAAGATGTGAATAAACATGAACTGAAAAAATGTAAGTTTAACAATATTATGCCTCAATTTATCACTTACACATGTTCAGTATAACTTTCAGTTCACAGTGGATCTACAAATACACAAAACATTTAATGACAGAATTTTGATAAAATTGGAAAAAAAAAAAAAAAAAAGCTCTAAAGACATTTCAGGTTGTTCATATTTGTTCAGGTTATTCACTTTTTTTGCGAAATTATACTAGTTAGTATAATGAAAATATTTACATTTTGAAAGAGAAACATTTGGAGTTGTCATTATCTATATGTTATTATGATAGTATTTTACTGGTCCTGCCCACTGGAGATCGAATTGGTCTGAATGTGGAACCTGAACTAAAAAGATTGTTAATATCTCAGTGTAATTTTTGCATTTCACAAATTCATCCCAGGGGCCAGACTGGACCCTTTGGTGGTCCGGCCGGATTTGGCCCCCGGGCCGCATGTTTGACACCTGTGATCTAAGAGAAACTTAGGTCATTATTTGCAAAGAGAATAAATTCCTTGATTTTGTGACTGGTATGCATTTTTCATTTTATGCTGACTGCACCTTTACTACATATAGTAAACTATTGTTCGTATTACTACAAGATTTACAGATTAGGTTTATTTTAAACATTATTAACATGCAGTAGAACTTTCAGTTTTTCGTTTAATATGAAACAATATGGTGCACAGAGAAACACATGAATAAAGTACATCTTCAGAAATATTGTCACATCAAACATTTTACTACAACATTTTTAAATAAAACCTTTTCTTGTTTGATTTAATTTACAGATGAACCATGAACAAACTGTTACAGTATGTTTTATACAGTGTATGGCATCAAGAAATGGAATATCATGAATAATCTTCTTCAAGCATGACCATTTTCTTCTTCACGCACGGCCACATTCACTTTTCAAAACATCTCCATCCTATGAAAATATTCTCTCAAAATATACAATAAGAAATTATAACTGTAAGAAATAAATACAACATTTGAATTCAGCACTGCGGAATATTCGTCTAGGCAGAAACACAGCAGTATCCTTTGAGTACAGGTCAACAGGTGTACATAGTATGTGCTGGAAAGCGCAAATTTTAAACAGTATAAGATGCGTAAGTAGGAAATGGCTGCTTCTTCGCCTTTGTATCATTTAGTGGATTAAAATGCAGGCATACGTGTTAAATACCATGAGAAATTCTGAGCGTGTTGGTCATGGGTTACTTTTGTAATTTGCGCTCCAACTCTTCGAAAACCTTTGCATTGATTTCGTCCACTTCATCTTCCACCTACAGTAAGAAACAGACATTTGTTTAGACAGAGTGACATGGGACATATTTTTAATATGTATCCAAGTATGACAAAAACCAAAATGCAGTAGTTGTATGTGCTAAGTCTGTAAGACTGGACTGACAAAAAATGCATCTAACAGTTCTTCTACCTTTGAGGCCAAAAGGAAAAATAACATTAAAATATATAGGGTTCCCACAGGTTTCTACAAGTTAAATTCAAGACTTTTTAAGACCTTTTTAAGACTACTTAAACCAGAATTTCATGCCTATTTCATTGCCACATTGGCAAAAATTCATAACTCCTAGAATTTAGGAAAATATATTTATTTACGCCAACGCCTTGATTCCCATTGTTCTGAGTCATTTGTCAGGGGGGGCTGCGAAGTTAGCTTTAACTGGTTCCTAATTTCCTGTCTCATCTGACTAGATGGACTCCCTCATGTGCCCCCACCCTACTGCATCTTTACAGACTGGAACTAAATGGACATCCATCAGTCCTGGTGGATGTCCATGGGAATGGATCTCTCCTTCACTGTGGTTCTCCGGAAGGTTTCTCTTTTTCCACTGGGTTTTTGGAGCTTTTCCTTTCGCCAAGAAGGAGGGTCTAAGGACGGAGGATGCCCAGGACATTAATCCATTCCCTTCTCCTACTGTTTATTTGACTGTTGTTTGTTTTCATATCCAACTAATTCTGTAAAGTCCTGTTTTTTTTATGTTATATACCTGTTGTGAAGCACATTGAGTCTGTTTTGTGCATGAAATGTGCTCTATAAATAAAGCTGAATTTCAATTTAATTTCAATATAATTTGTCGGGTTGCAGCTGAGTAGATTAACGTTACTTTCTTTGCTGCTTGAACGTTCCCAGACACATTTAAACACAATACAGCAAACAAGTTTATGGCAACATAATTTAAGACCTACCATATCAAATCTAAATATATTTTTTTAAAGTATTAAAAACAGATTTGTAAATTCAAGACTTAAGACATTTGAAGACCCTACAGGAACCCTGAATACAACACTGTGCACATGATATTTGAAGCAAGGTTACTGGAAGAAACCTACAAGTACCAAACATATTAATACAAACAAAAAGACACTATCCCATTGTGATAGCCACCTGCTCCACGTTTTCCACCTCAGGGATATAAAACTGCATCATGTTCTGAATGCCGTTCTTCAGGGTGACGGTGGAGCTGGGACAACCGGTGCAGGAACCAACTAGCTTCAGCTTCACCGTGCCTGCCTCAAAACCCTTAAAGATCACGTCACCTCCATCCTCCTGCACTGTAGGTCTTACAAGTAAGGAAACAAAAGCAGCACAAAGAGAAGTACAGTACTCTCAGTACAGATATCATTTACTGGCCACGGCACAAGAGACAGGAGAAGCAAATTAGCTAAATGTTATATACTCTTTGTGCAGAACATCAGTCGTTTTATACAGTCGCGGAAATATTATTAGACCATCAAAAGTCATCAAAAACAATGGTTATGTAATCAAGTATTAACTTGTGTATCATGTGACTAAAACAGACAGGAAAAAAAAACATGGAATGCCTAAAAGCACTGTTTTGGCCATGGATATTGATGTAAGAACTGAAGTGATTTTGGTTATTATCAAGAAAACATGGAAAATGGTTAGATATCAGCTCTGAAATTAAACTCTTATGAGCTACTTTTGTTGTTATCATTATATTTGCCTAAACAAATGTACATTTAGTTGTATCAGGCATTAAAATAAACAAGAAACTGGAGAAAACAAAGCCGGTTTAATATTTTTTTCCACGACTGTATGTCTGCTATGTTTCACTGTACTGTCCCTGAAACATAAATTAATAAATAAATAAACTAAATTTCACTCTTAAGTTTCTCTCACTATATATATATTTTACTGGCCTCTGACTTGATTAAAAAATAAATAAATAAATAAATAAATGACAAATCACTATCCAGATCATTTCAATAACAAATTGCTTGTGATCATAAATAAGCAAATGAACACCATGCAAATATTAACATCATCTGACAATTAATTCACAAATTGCATAAATAAGACTTGTTCCTCTATTTGATCTCAGGACAGGACATATTACTGTTACAGCCTTGGTTTATACCTGATCCTAGTGTCCAGAAGCTCTTTGATCAATGATACAATGTCATCATCATCTTCAGACAGAGCTACAAAACACAAAAGAGCTCGCGTGTTAATTTGCCAAATCTAAAGTGAACATATAAGAATCCAGTGGTGTGTTGCTTTACTCACTGCTTTCGCCGTGTACGGCTGTTGTTGTTGTTACAGGATCCCCACTCTCAAAGAAATTGGTAATAGCCTCCAGAGCGTGACGTTTGATGTCTGTCCAGTCCATGTCCTCATCTTCCTAACAGAGCAAGAAGATATAGAGTGTATTGCAATATCACTCCAATAATGGGTCAATCACAGGAACAAGTGGTTAGAGTTTATTTAATAGTTACCTTAGTAACAGTTATGAAGTCGGGGCCAAAAAACACACTTTTAACTCCTTCAATTTCAAACAAGGTCCTGAGGAAATCACGATATTAACAATCATTAAAAACATAGGAGGACAGCTGGGAGTGTGTGTTCACCGCTTCGATAGATTACAGTCAGTGATGATATATTTAATATCATTCCAAAGACCTGACAAAATGCAAGACATCCTTGAGACAAAAATATCAACATAGTGTATTCATGTAGTTTACTGTGTTTTTAAGACAGAATTTAGAAAAAAAAAAAAAAAGTTAAAATACAGCCAAATAGCCTGTCAGATATGCATTATGATTAAATCATTCTCTTCAATACGGTCTTCCCAATCACCAACCTCACATTCACGAAGCTAGAAAATATAAATCCCTTTGACATTTTGCCTGATAATTTAAATGATTATTCAAATAACTCCCAAAAATTCTTGAAATTAAGTTTCTCTTGATTAATAAATCAATCTAATGAAAACATTACACCTACCTTGATCCATAATCTCTTCATTTTTACACAAATAACATTAGTACAAATATAGCTGTAACTGAGAATCTGTCTACTATACTACATGTGTAAAAATAATAATAATCTATATTCACAGATTTAAGACTCAACGACTTTTTGTTGTCAGTTCGTGAGATGCACGGGAGATACTGTTTCTGTCTAACATTGCTATTTAAATGATATGCAATTTAAAAAAAGAGGGTAAATAGAATAAAAATAAACTGCTATGAAAGATAAACTACAAAAGAATATAAACATTATAAATTAAACCTATTTAGAATAACGGCGGTAATGCAATACAGTAGTGTGACGAAAGGTGAGGAGGTGCATAATGGAACACAACAGCAGCAGATGTGACAAAAGTGTAATGTGAAATAAAGTGCAGAAGACAGTCTGCAGCAAATGTGGTAAATATCATAAATTGTAACTACTAAGTATTTTGTGTGCAAAAAAAAAAAAAAAAAAAAAAAAAGAGTCTAGAAGGAGCAGTATTTGTATATGGGCTCTTTACTAAAGCAGCCCCATGCACTGACAGGGACAAACTATAAGTCTATATTTGTTGTACTATTTATTACTGCATATTGGAAAAAAAAACAAAAAACACACCTGGCTAAAGATGAACTTTCAGCTGAGCTTGGAGAAGGAAAATCAAGTGTCCCACTTCCTAGGACAGGTTTACCAGGGAGGAACTTCAGGCTTCTTGGGTTTGGAGTGTCTTGTGTCTGGATGGACAGGTTTCTAACTGAGAGGTATTGTTAAAGAGTTTAGTATTACAAATATTTTGTTGACGACATAGAAAAAAAACATTTGGAATAGGATGACAATGAGTGAAGGTTTCTCACTAGTGCAGTATGTGGTTTCCGTCCCTGACTTAAGTCTTCTGAGACTCTGGGCCGTGCACTGCGTGTGGTACAATGTTATTGGCTTGTCTGGAACCCTGAATTTGATATGAACAAATATTAGTCATTTTGGGACATTCATTCATTTCATGGGGAGAATCTATATTATAAAAGGGAAGTGGACTCTGTGAATGTGTCTCGGACATCACACAAAATCCAGACAGAGCTGACTGCTGCAGTTTGGTATACTTATGTATTTTTGGTCAAGGAAGAGACTAACAAAAACAGCAAGTTGTTGGACCAATATTTTAGGAGCTATTAGTCATTTTGGAATACAATAGCGTTACAATCATGTTGCTATGCCCAGAATCACATGAAAGACATGACGATGTTTTATAACCCTAAAGAAATACAGTGGACATAAACGGAAAATAAGAACCACGGTTATTATGATCTTGTATTGATAAAGTGCCTTTCCAGCTGTTTTACATTTTAAATAGCCGCAAACATAATGTAACTGAAAACAGAACATTTGCTTAAACAGGAACTTGACAAGTGTTAATGGCTTTTTCAGTCATATCTTCGTCCTTTTCAGTCAAATGCACCGTTTACAAAATGAAAACAGAAATATACACCTGTCTTTAAACAACAGTAATGGATGAAGCAGAAATGCACCTTTTCTTTTTCTGATTTTATGGTACCTTTTCGCAGAAACATGACTGGTATTAGTTTGAGCTCAAGAGTTTACTTAAAACTTGACGTGGGACCTCGAAGGGTGAGTAGATTACACTGGGTTACAAAAAAATGTTTTTTGCAAGTTGTCTACGTTTTTTCAACTGAATTAGGACCATTTTACACTGCTAAATCCAAAAATGACATCTGGTTTTCTCAATCAGGTCAGGTTTTTTGGCTAATTTGATTTTGAAAAATTAGATCTTCTCAAAAAATTGATTACATTTAATTACATTAATACCAAAATAAGATTGGTAAGGGCACTTTATGAAACTTGTGACTTGACTCCTGTTAGGTACAATGGTGTATTCACCGCAGATGTAGCAGAATACATCTGGCTTATTTTTGCAAGATCGTCTAGTCGAAGCCATTTCATTCACCTGTAATATTAAAAAAAACCAATAATCATGAATTGGCAAAAGTAAAATCTTCAGAACTCGTTTATTGCAAGAAATATGAAAGAATTTTGTATCATATGATGTGAAAATGGCCATAAATGTAAGCAAAAATGTTAAAAAGCCAATATGTAGCATAGTTCAGAAAGTTGACCTGATTGAGCAAAATTAATGTGATTTTGGATTCAGCACACCAAAATTATCCTAAATCAGCTCAAAAAACTTAAACAATAAATTTGTTGTTGACCAGTGTTATCGATGCATGATGTAATTGGCCAAAAAAGTTCAAAAGTTCAAGGGTACTGTATTATACTTTGCTTCCTTTTCAGTTTCCATTTGATTGTAAATTTAACCTGAACCAAAATCCAAAAGTTATTTCCACAGCACCCTCCCATTTGGTTTTTATTCTGGGAAACAAAGGATAAACAGTATCACCATCAACACCAATCTCAGCTAACATTAGCTAACTAACGGTGGCTAACTAACAGCAGCGAGTCCGTGGTATCAGCAAAATTAGACACAAAGTTTATCATTATACTCAACATGCCCCCAGCATTATAGATACTCAATAATGATGTAGATAACCTCCAAAAGAAGTTCGAGTTGAATAGTCAGGCTGAAAAAGGTGTTGACTGTTCTGTCGCAGTTAACAAATTAGCTTTGCATAGTGTAAAGCCTGAGAAAAAAATTTAAATGGTCAAGGTTCCGATTTACACAAACAAGAATATGTTAACACACACCATAGTTCCATAGAAAAGTTCACACACTAGTGTTCATACCTGATTTGAGCCGAATTTCTTGCCCGGAGTAGGCGCTGAAGACCCCATCTCATATGAGCAGCCATTTTGTTTGTTTTGGAAATGAGCGGCTCATGTGGACCATAGGATGTTGACGTCACGACGGCCTCTGTTTCTTCTTCGTTTGTAATGGTAGTTGTCAATCTACTTCCGGGTGAAACACTGCCGTCTTCCGATCTGGTTTTATACGACAAGTATATCAACTTTCTGATCTTTGTGGCAGCTTCAGAAAACAAAATGAGTAGAAAACACTGCCGATGTTATTATTATTACACGGATTAACATCACTTTAAATTTCCAGTATTTCTTAATTCATCTATCGTAGTTCTTCTGACAATAAATCACAATCCACTTCTTCCTTGTTTCTGTAATATTCACACGATAGTAGAGTTTTTATTATTATTATTATTATTATTATTATTATTATTATTATTATTATTATTATTATTAATGGCACAAAGCAAATTTACAGAACAAGAATGGGATAAACATTACAAAAGAGAAATACAGAAATACATTTGAGATATGGTGGAATGATTAAACACAACTATTACAACTATCAGAAACAAAAAACAAACAAACAAACAAAAAAATAATAATTTTTAGACATTTGAGGTGTAATGAAAGTATTGAAGCAGAAAGAAAAATAAATAACTAAATCAGACTGGACAATAGAGCACAAAGGACTTGGCAAGATATAATTAAAACAGCAAGGATTTAGATAAACTAAAATAAAGTTTTCACACGATAGTAGAGTGTGTGTAAGAGGAGGTTTACATGATGGAAACGACACACATAGCATCAGTACAGTATTCCCAGTGACTAATTTATTTTAACTTGTGATGGAAGGTGATAAAAACTGTCCAATTGCCAGGAGAAAAGTGCAAAAAGCTAGTTAGTTAGTTAGTTAGTTATTATTATTATTATTATTATTATTATTAGTAGTAGTAGTAGTAGTAGTAGTAGTAGTAATAATAATGATTTATATCCATATAGCCATCAAGTTCCACCAAAATGGCTCAACTTCTTCAAAGTAAAACTGAGCTCCAGTGTGTTCCCCTCCCAGCTCACGTCACAAACTATTCAAGGACTTCAGATGATACAAACCTAATTCAGTTCATGACCCTGGAGGATAACTTTGTGTCCCTTTCTGTTCCTGGAGGAATTAGTTAACTGGAACCAGGACTATGTTCAAACATGAAATATAGAGTAAACAATGTCAAATCCTCTTCCTGGTCCTTCTACTGCCTGGTTGTTAGAGCTGGTATCCCTGCCCATTAGATCACCCAAGCTTATAATTGATCTTTCTAGGCCTGTCTATTGTCATTCTTAACAAATAATGCTTTTACTAAGCAACTCCAAACAACCAAGGTAGCTCATCTGGGGTTTCCTCTTGTATAAAAGCCATAAAAACTCAGTCAGTGTGCCACTTCCTGTTTTACCAGTCTGGAACTGATAGTAACCCAGTAGAAAAAAATGCTTTAATCAACACTATGGCTTAGCTGAAAATATGAATGACTGGATTTTACTAATAACTACTAGTCAGTGATAATACATCTTTAACAGAATGTCAAACATTAACTCAGTGAATGACTAATGTTATTGGTCATTTTTCCAATTCTATATTTTGGCTTTGATGGAATGAACAGTGAAGTCTACTATGTTGATTCTTTCACACCTTTTAACTAGACATACTACACTCTGATAATAGGGGTGTAAGAAAATATCAGTTCTGCTATATATCGCGATATTTCATTTCATGATACTGTATTGATATTAAAAAGTACTGTATTGATATTTTTAGGTATTTATTCAAATGCAGACATTGTTTTTAGGTTTTCTTTTGTATTTATTAAGCTCTTTTATTTATATATTATCATGGGTTTTTAGCTCTGTTGTTTGTATACTACAAAAGTAGTATTGTGATATTGCAGGTCATACATGCAGTTTTTTGACATTAACAACACTGCTCTGTTAAATAATGGTTATTTTAAGCATCCTAAAAGCACTTTTTACCGTCTGAAAGAGGCAGATGTTAGTTTCTTTGTTGGGCTTGCACAAAAATAATGTTACGATGTTGGATGATTCAGGAACTGTACACTATGCATTCTTTTCACAACTAATAGAATATGTACATTTGAGCAGGATCTTAAACTGTAATGAGTGTAAAACATATTTTTTTTTTTTTTTTTTTTTTGTGTTTTTTTTTGTACTGGTAAAGTAGCACATTACAACTTTATTTATCCAAATCCTGCACTTTAAGTTTTTACAGAGGAAAGTTTTGTGATAAAGCATTAGATCCTGTTCTGACCAAATAATAATTATTATTATTAATACTACTACTACTACTACTACTACTACTACTACTACTAATAATAATAATAATAATAATAATAATAATAATAATAAGTTCATTCATTTTCTGAACCTGCTTTATCCTCTCTAGGGTCATGGGGGTCGCTTGGAGCCTATCCCAGCTACATAGGGGTGAAGGCAGGGTACACCCTGGACAAGTTACCAGTTGATCACAGGGCTGAACATACAAAGACAAACAGTCACTCTCACAGACAATAAGAACACACAAACTCCACACAGAAAGGTCCAACCCCCATCGACTGGTGTTGGAATCAAATCCAGGACCTTCTTGCTGTGAGGCACTGGTGCTATCCACTGCACCACCATGTCGCCCATATAATAATAAGTGTTTGGGCATATTTCAGGTGTAATTAAATTTTTCCTGGGAATAATCTTTTTTAAAAAAGAAACAAATCAAACAAAAAAATATCGCCTTGTTAACAGGATTGTGATATATCGTGATATATCGTGATATATCATATCGTGATCCTAGTATTGTGATTTATATTGTATCACCATATTCTTGCCAATACACACCCCTATCTGATAGTTTGTTCTCTAATCACATATAAAGTTCTGTTCAGATCAGTTTGTCCATAGCTTAATCTTGTTTTGACAATACAAAGTCGTGATTACTAAATAAAAAGGCACAGATTTAATGAGGACAGTCACTTTTTAACAATGATACATTTACAGTAGTTGTTTGCTTTATTTTTAAGGTTAAATATGTAAAGAGAGAAGAAAGTCAGCTACAGAGGCCCATTTATGCAGTAATACTTTAGAGGTACTATTTTTTTTAACATGACATACAGGATTAAAAGGGTCAAACATAATCCAAATAATACAGTACATTTAATTTTGAAAATGCTGCTGTCCTTCACCATTGTTATACATGTTCTATCTGTAATTCCTTTTCAGTTGATAATGTGTCATTTGACAGCCCTTTATGGAGAAGGTAATTATTCAAATTTAGATTTATGATGTGTTTTACTACTGTTTTACATTCACTACACTCATAGTGACTCACAGCGTACTGTCTTGTCTTGTTCTGAAACAGTGCTCCAGGGCTAATTTTCCAGGTTTTTCCAAATACATACCTACTCACGAGCCTGGAGAGACAAGGAACAGCATATCTTTTAAAGAATTCAAAGCATGTCTTAACTAACAGATTATTCGACTTCTGCAAATGGCTGCACTGGTCTTGAACTTTCCCTCTTGTACTTTCCGGGAAAAAAAACATGAAGTACCTCTATGATTTTCTGTTTTGACAATTGAAATTTCAAAATCAGTGGAACACAAAGTTTTGGAACAGAACAAACAATACTGCAGCGTTAAGACGACCAGCCCTGTGTTTCCTCACATTTGTTCAGACAGAGTGAGGTGGTGCTCAAAGGAGTGGCAGTGAAAAAGACTCTCCCATAAAAGCGAGGCTGTGCTGTGGATGGTGGAACAGTCTAACCAAGTGGATCTGGATGTACCTGAGGAGCCTGAAGGACAGTTTCAGGTTATTAGTTACCTGTTATCCTCTGTTTGATTCACACAGATATGAGGATGACTCCATGAGGAATCTAAAAGACTCTCAAGACGTCCACCATCTGCTGTTTTAAGGATTTAAGATATCTCGGCTTTCGTTTTTACAACTTTAACACCAAGACATGGTGTTCTGGATTTTCTTCCCCATCATCCTCGCCCTGGTTTCTTTTGTTGGGACATGGGCCGTGTAAGTGACGTTGCTACTGCTTCAAAAAATGTCACATTTCAACCCTCATTTAACCTTAAAGTAATTTTCTCCTTATCAACATTATTGTTTTCTGAAAGTTGTTCATTTAAACTAACTTTTAGATTGTGTTTCTTTCACTCTGAGCATCCAAATCCAGCTCTTTTTATCATCCACAACTGAAATATTTAGCCAGTCATATCAGTTATTATGTGTTTTCCTGATAATTCATTATTTGTTTATTATCATGTATCTAAGACATTGTTTGCAGCGACTCATCAAGAACAATATTATCACATTCCTAATGTTTTATAAGCTACGGACCTGGAGGTTTCAGTGCTAATGCTGATAAGTGTTGAACAGAACATAACGCTATGCCACGACATCACTTTGTACTAGATTTATCATGTTCTTTCCTGCATGTAACATTTCTAGCTGAGATTTTTTACGCATATTAGCAGGAGTGGCTGTAAAAAGTTAATTTGATGATATGAAAGGAAGTGACTACACACCAGTATTTAATTCTGAGAAACATCACTTGCATGTCTTGACGATCGTCAACTTTGAAATATGCAATCAAACAAGTTTAAAACCACAAGGTGTGCACACAGGACAGCCAAGAAATGCCTGATGATCTAGCAGACGGCCTCTTGGTCTGAGTCATACATACCTGCAGATTAATCATAAACTCCTTCTGTTAAAATGTTGTGAGCTCCAGTCCAGTGCGCTGATGAAATGACAGAAAGAGCCCATGTTATTCTTGCTTCATTGTTGTTGTACTGAACATTTTATACATTACGTATTAGTGGTTGCTCAGATGATGGTGTCTGTTTGAGAGGCCTATATTTCACATCACAAACTTTTCATTCTTTTTAGTATCAGAAACATATAATTAACCCACAAAGACCCAGTGCTACTTTAGAAGAAGTTCCAAAATTATTTTTTTTCTTTGTATTTTTAACCTTTTTTAAGTGGCTTATCATCATTTACTCTAATATTACGCTCTGCATTTTACATTTTTGAATGAACATCAGGTATTTTTGGACATTTAATTCACTGATCATGATCGTGTTCTTTAAAGCTTAGAGTAAATTGAAAGGTTGTTAGATCAAAACAGAGAAAACTGAAGAAAAAGTATATTTTTCTGTAAATTCTATCATTAATTGAAGATAAAATAAGTGTCTTCATCCACTGTCACTGATCCAGCTTCATGGGTTTTACTGGTGAATCAGTGTTGTAGAAGATGACAGTGTTTCCACGGTAACTATGGAGCCTCTGAACATCCAAATGGGTCATATCTGATGATGACCATGAAAAGATGACAAACTGCATTTTACGCCAATAATTTACATGTGTTGATAGGATTAATGGATCAGCAGGTATTTAACATTTTATATCAGTAATTATTTTGGTTGCCAGTGGATGTTTGGGTCTTTATGGGTTAAAAACACTTCTATTTAAATTAGCTATTTATAAAGATCTGGAATGTCAATTTGTGCATTATCTTACATCCCAAATATCTATAAATGGATGGATTAGAATAGGAGTGTTATTAAATATTCCCTAAAGATGTGTTTTGTTGCAAGTAGAAGTTCTACCCTTTAAACACCTCAGAAAATGTGGTTTCAGTATCAAAACTATATTGAAAGTGTTAGTTATCGGGCATTTCATAAGAATACATTCAGGTCCTACCAATATTTATTTTTACTATTAACAGCACTGGTCTGTTAGGACAATACAAACAGAGTAGGAGACAAACACCGTACATAAGATACATTATTGGGTCTAAATGATGCTCACACGGAGTAAATGGTTCAGAAAATGGATGGATGGATGGATGTGAGATTCTATGAATTAATGAACAAACAGGTATTAGTGAAAGTTATGCTTATGAGCTCCAGTTTCAAAACACTGCCGACACATTCCAGTACATTCACTTTCCAGATTCCTTCTAGTGTCAGATTTATAATTCTGTTAAATAAATGTACATTAATCTGTGCACATACAGTATATAACAACATTTAACTGTATTTTTGAAAACATGAGGTAACCAGTGCTTTTGTCATCTGTTTTCCAATTCATCTTATTAAAGTATCAGCACATCTTATCTCTGAAGAAATAATAATAATTAAAAAAAAAAAAAAATCTAGACCAGAGTGGTAAAATATATGAGCTAAAATATATGGAAAATAGATAAAAAAATACCGAGCAAAACTGGTATTAGTGCACCAGAATGGAACATGACTGATTTTTTTTCCCTGTTAAAAGTTTTTTGGGGGAGTTTTTCCTCATTCAACGTAAGGACAAAGGGTGTTGTACATTGTACAGACAAAGGCCCTTTGATGTCAAAATGCATTTATATAACACTGATTTGATATAAACTGAATGTTCAGATTGCTTGTTTTTCTCCAGTCTAAAATGTAAAGAAGTGAAATTTCTAGTTATTGATAGGAAAAAAACAAAAAAAAAAAACAAAAAACAACTTACTAATAAAGAATATATGGTGAGTTGAGAGAGACAATCACAATCCATAAAAGACATGACAAACTCTGAAGCTGAAACTGAAGCACTGTGGTACTGTTTATCTTTCAAATGTTCATTGTGGTCAGTTTCAGATGCTGCAGCTCTTTCATAATTCATAGTTTGAGTTCTTGTTTGTTCAGTATTAATTTTCAACCTTGTAAATCCAAGCTGGACTGACTGTACATATCCTGACCAAGGAAAATAAAATTCTCACTTTGTGCAGTAATCTACAGGGTGGGGAAGCAAAATTTACAATGAACATTTAGTTTTTTCTCAGCAGGCACTACGTCAGTTGTTTTGAAACCAAACATATAATGATGTCATAATCATACCTAACACTATTATCCATACCTTTTCAGAAACTTTTGCCCATATGAGTAATCAGGAAAGCAAACGTCAAAGAGTGTGTGATTTGCTGAATGCACTCGTCACACCAAAGGAGATTTCAAAAATAGTTGGAGTGTCCATAAAGACTGTTTATAATGTAAAGAAGAAAATGACTATGAGCAAAACTATTATGAGAAAGTCTGGAAGATACTATTAAAGAAGAATGGGAGAAGTTGTCACCCGAATATTTGAGGAACACTTGCACAAGTTTCAGGAAGTGTGTGAATGGAGTTATTGAGAAAGAAGGAGGACACATAGAATAAAAACATTTTCTATGATGTAAATTTTCTTGTGGCAAATAAATTCTCATGACTTTCAATAAACTAATTGGTCATACACTGTCTTTCAATCCCTGCCTCAAAATATTGTAAATTTTGCTTCCCCACCCTGTACACCTGGCTTTTCTGCCTCCGTTATTAATAATATACATTATATAGACTAAATGTCATCTAAAATTAACGTTTATTTGCAACATAGTATAGCAAACTATTACATAACCAAAAACAAATTAATTTTAGCAAAAAAAAAAAAAAAAGTCTTCATTTTGAATGTCTGGGGTTGCCAGAAATTTGTGATGTTAAAATGGGGTCACAAGCCTAAAAAGGTTGGAAACCACTGATGTAAAGATATTCATTATTAGAGTTCATTATTTAAAAGAAGTGGCTATACGTTCTATCCAATGACGAGTCAGTGCTGGAGCTGTATTACAGCTAAAGTATATAAATACAATGTTCAGATAGATATAAAGCAGTAAAAAGTCCATTTACCTTGGCTGAGATAGAAGTATAAGGTAACTCAACGTGGAATTATCCTAATAATGTACGACAAAGCTGTTACTAAATACTTTATTACATTCTGCCACTGTCATTTCCAGTGGAACATGAGTGATTTCAAGGGTACTTGTGTCTTTTTTATGTTTCCAGATATGGCATTGCCTTGGCCAATGGTCATGTGTGTTCCCTTAGTGACTGGTGAGTTCAAGTCGTATGTTTTCCACACAGTTGATTATCAGCAGTTTGTCTTAAATCTAAACCATTTATCCTCAGGAGTGGAGAGAATTTCTGCAGAGAAAATCACTCAAGCTTCAACTGTTGTTTTGCTCCCACCATAAGGTACGGATACATACAGATATTTTCATTTACAGTGGAATTAAATTGTGAGGGTGCACTGAATAACTCAACTAATGATGTGGCCTCAGCTCCAGTGGAACCGGAACACCAGAAAATTCACTTTTTACAGCCACGATCAACGCTGGATCCTTTCTTTGTGAGTTTAAACCTGTTTAACCCTTTCATGTATGAATTATGAAAAAAAGCATCTAGATTTTTCTTTTTTTTTTTTTAGATTGATTTTATTACTCAAAATTAGGCTAAAGTTGAAATGCATTTAGAATAAAAAAATAAATAAATAGTTTTATTCAGAATATATGTAACCTCCCAGGAAAGTACAAGATTTGGCTTTTTTTAATTAAATAATTGCCTATATTGGAAACATTCAAATCAAACATCATGACAACAACAGTGCAACAGTTTTTTCAGATGCTTTTTTTTATGGAATGTCCTCTGCGGTAGACTTTTTTTTGTATAAAGCTGCGGACAAAAGTTAACTTTATGAGATCACAGAGCAGGCAAAATTCGCAAACTAAGATGATCCTTTTTTTCATTGTGTTGCTTAGGGTCTATATAGACTGCTCCCATGTGGTTTGGAGAATATTGCCTTTATAACCCTTTGGAAAGTGAGCTGAAACTATGTGTCCCCAAATGTGGACGTCATGCATGAAGGGGTTAAAGCGCATTGTACATCCTGTGAGTGATGTGTTATTCTAACTATTGATTTCCTCTCCAGTCCTGCTCTTCTGTTTGTTTCACCATGCCCATATCATGGAAAAACATTCACATCATTCAATGCTGAGCAAAGCTGCTCTGGTCTTCGGTGTGGTTGCAGCCATGGGGTCTTTTGCAGCCGGAAACTGTAACGTAAGTAGAGCACATTCTGATGGACATGTTTGAATATGTGTGGTGTCCTGCTCTACCGCATTTTATCAGAGTAATTCATCACAGTAAAAGAACAGTAAAGCTCTGACAGAACAGGACCTCATAATAAAATGTGAATAAAGCTTCCATTTGCACCTGTGCTGGGAGAGCAAACAAAGGTGGGAGAATGTGTGTTTAATGTCATCTGTAAAGATTTAGAGCACAAAGTTAAATGCAGGTCATGCACATTTTTCATTCATTTCAGCTCAGTATTCATGCTGTATATAAAACATACACCTGAAGCTGAAAGTGAGCATTTTCTTTGACTAAAACAACTTAAACAACACAACACCGACACTCGTACCACATATTTTACAATTTTGACTTTTGAAGATATTTGTATGTGACATCTTGTAGGTTGTATTTAAATATTTAAATACAAACTTCAAGAAGCAACATGAAACATGCACAGAAAGGTGCTCAAAATAGTGGCATTTTTAAATATTATAAAATGACATTATGATCGACAAAAGTTTGAATGCATGTGAAATGTGAATAAAAATACAATGCTATAATTTACAAATCTCATAAACCCACATTTTATCCATAAACTGCAAAAATGTACCATTTCAGGAGAAGAAATCACATAATTTTGGCAGCCATATTTGTCCAAAAATTGGGACAGGCCCATGTTTACTACTGTGTATCATCCCCTCTGCTTTAACAACAGTCCATAAACATGTGGGACCTACTACTATGAAGCCATGCTGTTGTAGTAGATGCAGTCGGCCTTCCATTAAAATGACATAGTCTGGATGGGACCATGTGTTGATTTAAAACCTGTAAATACCTTTCAACATTGATGGTGCTTTATCAGATGTTCAAGCGGCCCATTCCATAGACGCTGATTCACCCTCATACCATTAGAGATGCAGACATCCAGTATTTTGATTTTTGCCTTTATGCCAGACCATAAGACCAGAAGAATGCATGAGTTAAATTGGAAACAAAACAAAACCATGTGGTTGTAATGATCTGGATATTAAAATGTAACAACTACGGCTTTTTTTTTGTTTTGTTTTAGACTATATCACAGGTGTCAAACATGCGGCCCGGGGGCCAAATCTGGCCTGCCAAAGGGTCCAATCCGGCCCGTAGGAGGAATTTTTGAAATGCAAAAATTACACTGAAGATATTAACAATCAATGGTGTAAAAATCATTTTAATTCAGGTTCCACATACAAACCAATTAGATCTCAATTGGGTCAGACCAGTAAAATAGTATCATAATATCCTATAAATAATGACAACGGCAGATTTTATCTTTGCTTTAGTGTAAAAAAGTAAAACTACATGAAAATGTGTGCATTAACAAATTATCCTTTTTACAAAAAATGTGAATAACCTGAACAAATATGAACAACCTGAAAAGTATTAAGAGAATGTTCCTTTTGCTTTGTTTGTTTGTGAAACATCTTTGAGTGTCCAAAAAAGTGCTATATAAGTGTGTATTATTATTATTATTATTATTATTATTATTATTATTATTATTATTATTATTATTATTATTATTATTATTATCTGTAAATGCAATTTTACCAATATTCTGCCTGTTACTATATGTTTTGTGTATTTGTAATAATAATGTAAGTTGTTAAGCACATGTATGAATGATAAACTGATAAACTGAGGCAGAATATTGGTAAAATTGCACTTTTTTTGCATGTTTTTCTTAAGACATTTCAAGTTGTTCATGTTATTCAGATTTTTAAGGAAACGTTGTAGATGCCAAAATTATCCTAATGTAATTTTACTTCTTTTATTGTTATTATTTTACTGGTCCGGCCCACTTGAGATCCTATTGGGGTGAATGTGGCCCCTGAACTAAAATGAGTTTGACACCCCTGGACTAGATCATCTATTGGTAACACTTTTTGACACATTAGTGACATGAGATCACGTCAAATTTATTAAAAGATCAATACACACATTTTAGTTTTTCCTGTATGAAAAGATATTTTGTGACAATGTGATATATAAGTTGAGTGTTATAAACCTACAAACAGCTGTTGTGTGTCATGTTTCTTCTGGTTTTCATTCATTTCTGTCCTCCACAGCCGGGTTACCTGACTTTCCTACATTACCTGGGAGCTGCTGTTAGTTTTCTGTGCATCTGCCTCTACACGGTGCTGCTCACCGCTCTGACTGGGAAATGTCTGCTGACAGGATATGAAAAGTTTCTCTACCCCTTACGTATAACATTAACAATAACTCAAAGCATCGCCACCCTCTGCTGTATCCTTTCATAAAACATTGTGTTGTGTGTTCTGCCTGTTTGTGGTGACTCAATGACTAATGAAGGAGGTAAGACTGATTATAGTGTAGCTTATAATGAGACATTACAGTAACCTTCTTAAGAAGTGGTGAATGAGTAACGCTGTCTAGCAGCACCTATAGTCTTTGGCTCTGTTTACAAAGTGGGACAGGCCAAAACAGCCTACGTAACACCAGCAGATATGCACCATGTAGTCGGCTCTTATCACTGTGGAATGTTTGACTTCACATTTCCAGGATTTGACAATCATTGATGTAGGAGCTGAAACATCCTCACTGTAAGTGGATACTTTGTCACCCTCAAAGGAAACATGACAATGGATTCAGCTTCAGGTGGTTCATTCACGGGGTGTAAGGTCGAATCTAGCGTGATAGAATATAGCTACAAGAGGACACTTACATGAGTGCCAGGCATTCATCTACTGAGTACAAACTCCCCCCAAAACACCTCCACTCTGGTACACCAATACCAGTTTTGAATGGTATTTTAAAACTATTTTACATGTATTCTAGCCTATGTTTACCACTTTGGCCTAGGATTATTTTTGTTTTTATTATTATTATTATTATTATTATTATTATTATTATTATTATTATTATTATTATTATTATTATTATTATCATCTGCTTCAGAGATATGATGTGCTGATATTTTCATAAGATGAACTGAAAAGAGATGGCAAAAGTGCTGAGTGGCTAATGTTTTACAGAAATATGATTAAGTGTTGTTATATATGTGGCTCATTTCATAATTGCGGGTTCATTTCACATGGAGAAAGAAAACAAAATTTGGGAGAGTTTCTTTTTTATTTCATAGAACACACTTTAAATTTAACTTTTTAGTATTTGCTGAGCTTAAACCTGTAACATTTAAAATTTTTAATATGAAAAACAATGTAGTTGCAGAAAAGTTTGTCAACTCTGTTGCAGACAAATTGGGTACACTACATAAAATTAACAAATGTCACACAATTTAAAACACTGTTTTTCCTTAAAGATATTGTGTCTCTAAATCCATTAAGTAAATTTTTGGTCTGATTAGATAAAATCTTTTGTTTTGGAGTAAAAATATCAACACATTTAATTGACATGTTGCCGCAAGGGTGTGCATTTTCTGTAAACATATCTGTAAAAATGAATTAAATACTTTGAAATTTCATTTAGGAAGAATGGTAGTTAGGACACAGCTTCTAGTAAGTTTGTTAACAATAAAACATACCTGATAATTATTTTTTAAAGCAAAACCTTAAACAAACAGAGTTGACATGAATAACAGAGTTAACCGCTCATAGTTAAAAACAACAATAACATTTCTGCCAGACTCTGAAACCTTTAAAAACATTTAAAAATGTAGAAAGGATTTTTAATATCTTTCCTGACACAATTTGTGATATCATCTGACGCATTCACTCTTCTTTAGTTTAAGTTAGGACTTAGCCTAACTTATGAGAACATGGCCTAACTAGCCTAATGTCCCACGTCTTCATCAATGAGTTAAATTTTTCAAGAAATAAGTATTTATTAATAAAAGGTGCACTATACAACTACTTTGAAATCATATCAAACAAAGAAGACAGAGGTTTTGATAGAAGGAAGAGCAAAACAGGCTTGTGTTTAGAGTTACGGTGGGCATCATATCAATTATGGTGAGAACAAAAAGAGAACATTGTCCATTTAGAAGTCCAAAATTTTTACCAAAATCTGTTGCTAAAAAGTGCACCTTTATTTAAAGCCATGCGAAAATTACAGAATGCGCACTGGACAGTTCAGTTACATACTGTCACACTGACAACCCTAATAAAAAACACGTGTCTCAGTCTATCTGTGACTTACTGTACAGTTATTTTACAGAATATAATTATAAACTCATGGACCTTTGTAGCCATGTAATCACGTACTAATCTAACCTGGATAGCTGTGGTTCAGGGTCTGGTTGTGGACTTGGTGGTGGTTTAGGCTCTGGTTCTGGACTTGGTGGTGGTTCAGGGTCTGGTTCTGGACTTGGTGGTGGTTCAGGGTCTGGTTGTGGACTTGGTGGTGGTTCAGGGTCTGGTTGTGGACTTGGTGGTGGTGTCATCTCTGAAATTCTCTACCTTCCTGCGCTGCACCTCTGCTGAACCTCTCTCCAGTACCTGTGTTTTTGTCTTTGCTCCCTTTGACTCAGATCTGCCACTCTGCTTGTCTGCCCTGCACTTCTTCTTTTGTTCCATCTATCTCTGTCTTTTTGTGCATTTTCTGCTCTCCTTACAGAGTTGGCATCTTGCTTTCCCTGTATTGCCGTTGCCTTTCTGCCCCTGACAGCTTCATCTTCATCTACCTACAACATATGATTCAATTTCCTTAAACTGGAAAGTTATATCACTGATGTTCTCTTTATAGTTTATGAGTCAGCAACCATAATAAATGTGAATATATGTGTGTGTATTACTAAAGTAAAATACCTCAAAATACTCAGATAAGATTAGGAGCATTTGACTCTGTAAGTCACTATTAAGTGTCTGTTATCATTAAACCATTAACAGAGTTGACATAACAGAGTTGACATTTTCTTCCATTTTTGGCCTTAACTCCATGTGCTAGATGAAAATGAGACACCACATGGCATGTCTAAAAATAGAATTTTTATAGATTTTATCATATCATTGGTTTTTAAAGGTTTCATGATTGATTCACCATGATTTAACAATAACAGAGTTGACAAGTAATGAATCTACTATTGGTGAATCCTAAACATTTTGTACAAAATAATGGGAGAAGAAAAATGACATACCTTAGTGCCTTCAACATGTTTTCTGCCAGAGGAAGTGACATCACAATATGCAGGTCTCATGTTTTTATATGAATGCTTTGGAGATTTTTATGGAGTTTTATA
The DNA here is from genome assembly GCF_902148855.1 of Sphaeramia orbicularis. Taxonomy (NCBI): domain Eukaryota; kingdom Metazoa; phylum Chordata; class Actinopteri; order Kurtiformes; family Apogonidae; genus Sphaeramia; species Sphaeramia orbicularis. The sequence continues at coordinate 36,713,604 of NC_043971.1, read as the reverse complement.
ACAGAGATAACAGAGTTGACCAGAACGTATAGACAGACAAAAAACATATTTATTTAATACTGAAATTTCAAACAATACAGACAAAAGATATTCTGTGCAATTGATTTTATTGATGTTATTAGAGTGAGCACAAAAAAATGAAAATTATATTAAATTATTTCATTGTTATTCAAGTTCAATGTATGAATCCTGAGCAGAAGACAGCCAATTGTGAATGGGGTGGGACTTCTTAGGCCAAGATTTTCTGTATACACTTTGTCAAAAATAAACAAAAAGCATTATTATTTGTTAAAGTTTGATTCAATTAGTAGTATTATTGAAAATAGGACCAATGGCCCTGTAGCTTAGCGGCCAAATGAAAAGCTTTGGGAAATGTATCCAGATGCCATTTATTATCACCCAGTTATGTGTATTTATTATGTTACAGAAATAGCCCATGTTTTGGTCATATTCCAATCAGATCTGTAAAAAATTCAAATTCCAATTTGATATCATTGATACTTACTGATTTATTGGATCAGTCCATTTCCTATCTGTTATAATGGGAAATTTTTCAAAGTGGCACCAAATCCAGAATCAGATCTGGATCGAAATAATTTCAATACCTTGTGTTGACATCATCATACAGAAGCTGTATACCAAGTTTGAAGTCAATCAGAACTGGAGTTTTGGAGAAGAAGACGATTGAAATTTTTTCCCCATAAGAGCACATGTTAAATTTTCCGTAAGTTCCTGGATCCAGAAGAAGATCCTGATCAGCATGTGGCCATTATGTTTAGGTCATCTCCCCATCAGGGCTGGACTGTAGAAATTTACACTTGATATCATTTATATTTACTGAGTTATTGCATCGATCCACTTCCTATCTCTTATGATGGGGAAATTTTTCAAAGTCGCACCAAATCCAGAATCAGATCCGGATCCAAATAATTTCCCTTCATAAAGAAGCTGTATACCAAGTTCGAAGTCAATCAGAATTGTAGTTTCAGAGAAGAAGACGATTGAAAGTTTTGTAACTGATGACAGACGCTGCCGCCGGACGCCGCATGACGACAATAGCTTACAGCCTGTCGGCCGGTAAGCTAAAAACTGATTCAATAAAGATTTGTCTTTCTGTGCTGCAGATGGGTTAATTGCGTTAAAATTTTTAATCAGATTAATTATGATGATATATTAATCTGCGTTAACACTTTAATTTTGACAGCCCTAATTAATACTAATATTAATTCTCATTAATTCATACAATTTCACATCCATCCATCCATGTTCTGAATTTTCTGAGGGTCACTAGAGCTTACCCTGACACCCTGGATGAAACATGGTGTGTCTACTATAATCATTTTTAGCTTACCAGCCGACAGGCCGTAAACTATTGTTGTCATGCGGCGTCCGTTGGCGTCGGCATCGTCTGTTGTCTGTTACAAAAATTTCAATTGTCTTCTTCTCCGAAACTGCAATTCCGATTGACTTCAAACTTGGTATACAGCTTCTTTATAATGATGTCAACAAAAGTTAGTGAAATTATTTCAATCCGGATCTGATTCTGGATTTGGTGCGACTTTGAAAAATGTTCCCATTATAAGAGATAGGAAGTGGATTGATCCACTAAATCAGTAAGTATCAATGATATCAAGTTGGAATTTGAATTTTTTACTGATCTCATCGGAATATGACCAAAACATGGGCTATTTCTGTAATATAATAAATACACAGAACTGGGTAATGATCAATGACATCTGGATACATTTCCCAAAGCTTTTAATTTGGCCGGTAAGCTATAGGGCCATTGGTCCTTTTTTTCCTTTTTAATTCTGGTCATTTAAAGAACACCAGCCTCCAGTGCAGTAATGGGAGACAAAATCCACTGTTGCTTTTTTGTGGAATTATATTTATCAGTTAACCTGAAGAATCGCACTAGTCTGGATGTTCTAGAGTTACAGGATTTAAGTTATTTCTGTTTGTGCTGAGCTCTTTTGGAGGAGCTGAAAGGTAAATTAAGAATATGGAAAAGATAGACCTCAGCAAATATGTACTTGAGAGATACGACTAGGATGTCTGCAGCTATATTTGCTCTGGTGTTAGCCTCTAAATACTTCTATTCTAAGTGGTTTGTAAAGGGATCTTTTAATAGTCAGTATGAACGGGAGGAATGGTCAGTACAAGTTCAATCTGCCTCAGTGATCCTGCAAACAGACAAAACTGAACCCTTCCAAATAGTTACAGTTTTTATCTCAGTCACCAGTGACGTAACATGGAGGCACCAGTTTAGCAGCTGACTAATATCACAGATAAGGCAATGATGCTGATACAGTCAAAAATCTTATCATGGTCAATATTTTCATGTCAGTCAGTATCTATAATTATCACTACAAATATCAAATAATTATGCTTTTCGAGTTTAAAGGCTGATTTGTGCTCCTGAGTGAAAATTCATATTTTTTTTCTGAAATGCATTTTTGCTTTAACCCATAAAGACTTTTGTGTCAGTTCCCATATGACATTTTCTCTATATTTAACCTTTCTTAATTGATTTATCACCATTTATTATCATATCATCAACTGTATCTAGCATTTTATCAGTATAAATCATGTATTTTTCTGTATTTAATTCACTGATCATGTAGATGTTTATAAAAGCTCAGATTAAAGTCAATCAAAAACTGAGAAAACTGCAGAAAAAGTGACTTTTTCAGTAAAACATATCATTAACTGAACATAAACCAAATATTTTCACCCACTGTCATTGATTTCAATGGGTTTTACTTTTGAATCAATGTTGTAGAAGATTACAGTGTTTCCACGGTAACTACGAACCCTTTGAACGCCCAAATGGGTCATATCTGATGACCATGAAAAGATGGCAAACTCTATTTTACACCAATTATTTACATGTATTAACAGGATTAGTGGATCTACAGGTATTTAACAGTTTAGATCAGTAGATGCTTTTAGGTGTTTGGGTCTTTAGGGGTTAATACTGTTTACATTTTTGCTTCATATCCCAGTTGTACATACTACAAATACTGACAAATGCATATGTATGTGGTCATGCATTTCAGAAAAATATATGAATATTGCAGAAGCTGTATGGGATCATGTGGACAGAGAAAACGATAAAAAAAACAAAACCATGAAAGCCTTTGGAACATTCTGAAGGTGTGTAATATATAACAGAGGATTATTTTAGAAAACGTCTAGCCTAGGGGTGTCGAACTCATTTTTTTCCGGGGGCCACATTCAGCCCAATTTAATCTTAAGTGGGCAGGACCAGTCAAATAATAGCATGACAGCCAATAAATAATGGCAACTCCAAATTGTTTTAGTGCAAAAAATAACATTCAGTTATGCCAATATTTACATTTACAAACTATCCAAACAAAAAGGATGTGAATAACCTGAAAAAAAAAAGGAATTTGTTAAGAAATATAACTACAATTTTATCAATATTCTGCCTCAACTTATCATTTATACATTTGCATTATAGGTCAGATCTACAAAGGCACAAAATATTTAGTAACAGGCAGAATATTGTTAAAATTGCACTTAATTTTCTTTAGACATTTCAGGTTGTTCATATTTGTTCAGGTTATTCACATTTTATTGTTACAGGACAGTTTGTTTTTATAAATATTCTCATAATTTATTTTTTTTTGCACTAAATCAAAGAGAAAAAAATGGTGCTGTCATTATTTATAGGTTATTATGATATTATTTTTGAGTTTGATGCCCTAACTTGCACTTTGCAAATTCATCCCACGGGTCGGATCTGAACCTTTGGTGGGCCGCATGTTTGACACCTGTGATCTAGACAGTTGAGCCAAAAGTGTTAAAGACGTACTGAATCCAAGTGGAGGTCACACAAAATACTGACTTTACCTGCAGAAGCTCTTTAGCTCTGATCTGTGTTTTTTTTTTGTTGTTTTTTTGGGAGTGTGCGTGTGTGTTTTAATACTGGGCATACATTGCATGCATATTTCCTGTTAGACATGAAGACACACACCCATTACAGCACTGCAAATACAACAGCTGCACAGTACTATAATATAAGGAAGTAACAATGATCATATCAGTGTTAAGTCTCATAGATATAGTTGTTTCATTTTCCAGGCATAATTACAGCCAACCTTAAAAGCTGAAGCTCTACATCCTTAACCTGAGATCTTCCAGATACTATTCTGTTTACCCAGGACCAGTACCGGTACCTCCACCTGTCTGCTGTATTCGAGTGGATGCTCAGTATCAACCTGGAGCTGTTTGAGCTCAGCTACGCCGTAGAGTTTTTATTCTTCTCCTCCTTCATGATATCAAATCTGGTGGGTGAAAGAGACGAACAAAAGCCGTTGATAATGCCGATGTCCTGACATGAGAGAGCCACGGTCCGGCAGACAGACGGAGGATGGACACAAGGACTAAGAGAAGTTTCTGCAAAGACAGTGTCCGGACCGTGGCTAGAACATCCATAGTTTTTGTATTTTTAATCCCTTTCTGGATAGAGGGATGGAACTGTGATATGCAACATCGCAGACTTGACACTTTCCCCCACAATCCCACACTTTTAAACTGTGTAAATATTTTTTTTTTCTGGGTGTTTGGGATCTTTGGGTAAAAATCTCAGTCCACCATTTGTTATTTATTAAAAAGAAAAGGATTGAACAAGAAATGAACAAAACAGTGGTATTGATCCTATGCCAACAGAACAAGAACATTTGGCTTTTTTTTAAATTTACGCTTCACTTTAGTAAAACAGCACATGTACCTATAACTGATGATGATGATAAATCTTAAGGTTTATATTAACCCATAAAGACCCAGTGCTACTTTTATGGCAGTTCACAAATGATTTTTTTTTTATATTTAACATTTCCTAAGTGATTGAACACCTTTTTTTTTTTTTTTTTAATCCTCCATAATTTGCATTTTTCCAGTGAAAATCTGGTATTTTCCAGTATTTAACGTACTGATTATGTAGATGTTCATAAAACCTCAGAATAAAGTTGGTTGTTGTATAAAAAACACAGAAAATTGAAGAAAAACAGGCTTTTTCTGTAAAATATATCATTAACTGAACATAAACGAAGTGTCTCCATCCACTGTCATTGATCCAACTCTATGGGTTTTACTGGTGAATCAATGTTGTAGAAGATGACAGTGTTTCCATGGTAACTATGGAGCCTCTGAACATCCAAATGGGTCATTTCTGATGACCATGAAAAGATGACAAACTGTATTTTACACCAATTGTTTACATGTAATGATAGGATTAGTGGATCAACAGGTATTGAACAGTTTAGATCAGTAGATGGTTTTGGTCGATGATGGATGTTTGGGTCTTTATGGGTTACGGTGTTATCTTAAACCTTTACAGATCTCAGCACTTAGGCTTTGGCACTTTAATAAAAACACATTGAAAACACTGAACAGTCTTTTTTTTCTCCTTAACACACATGATGTTTCAGCTTGTTTAAAAGACACCAGTTTGTATTTTAGTTTAATACATTTATCTGACTGCTTTAGTTCCTTTTTACTGTAAAGTTGTATGCCATCCACATTTCTGCCCTGCATACCCATGCTGACATTCTAGACCACTAACCTGTTCAACTGGTCGACTAACATTATTGCACAGCACACTGCGTAATGGGTGTTTAATTTCCATTACAAACGTGATAGGCGAGGTTTATTGTTTTGTGAGAGACACTGACGTCTGAGATCTACTGGATTTTCTGATTGTTTAATGTGTCACAGTTGTGTGATTTTACAAAGAAAGACACAGATATAAGGCCAAGCTTTTTGTAATAAATAAAAACTACAGCGTCAAATGACTAAAGCTCATTTTCTCTGAATTCAAGGCGACATAAAAAAAAAGAGTCCATCTAAAATAATTTGTTTCAGGAAGAATGCCACCTCACAGAACAGGTTTTTCTTCTTCTTTCAGTTTCATAACCTCCTAAGGTCCGTGTAAAAAAAAAAAAAAAAAATCTTTTCGACAGGTTTTTTTTAAAATAGTAATGCAAATGAAAGGAACACTTCAGAAATGTTTAGTTTTCACACTGTCCTTTGTTGCTTGATCAGATTGTAATAATTTAAGTAGTTATATTAATTTCCATCTGGGTTTCTGTTAAAAATGTCACTTTTTTTAATGATTATGGGAACAAAACATTCAGACGTTTGATTTCAATGGAAAAACGTCATTGCAATGTTTTTTTGTTTTTTTTTTCAAAGTGTTTTTATTACACATCGAATCATCCACAAAAGCATAATACAGTCATCACTTTTTTTTTTTTTTTAACACATATCTTTATAAAATTTTTAACACATTACTTATCTTTTCTGACAAAATTTTGGTAACATTGTGTGGGTCTCCCCTGAGCATAAATCCCAGAACCACATGTGCCCCCCCTCCCCATTCAGTTATTGATATCTTTGCTGGAAAAGTCACTTTTTCTTCAGTTTTCTCTGTTTCTGATGTAATAATCCTCAACTTTAATCTGAATTTTGAATGAAAATCTACATGATCAGTAAATTCAGTATAGGAAAATACATGATTTTCACTAAAAAATGCAAAATACAGAGCATAATATCATAATAAATGATGATAAATCACTTAAGGAAGGTTAGATAAAGAGAAAAAAAAAAAGTTTGGGAATCACCACAAAGATAGCGCTGGGTCTTTATGGGTTAAAATCCTTTTTGCTTCTCTCAGACATCAGTTTCCAAGACTATGGAAACTGGTTAAAAACAGAAGTTTGTACTACAATAATAAGTAAAAGTGTTTTCTCAAACGTTTATAATTCCCACACATTTCTTACTGAATTTAACATCATGAATCAATTTGATTAGCACCCGAAACATAAGAAAACTTATCACTTGTCTCCCCAGTTTCCAAAAAATGTTGTAACTGGGATTCCCCGCCTGTATGTGTGTTGTCAGATTTCCAAACACAGGCTGACGAAGGACGTTTAGTCTGCAGTCTAAGTCTTTATTCTTAGCTTCTTATGGTCATCAGATATGACACATTTGAATATTCAGAGGCTCCGTAGCGAACGTGGAAACACCGTCATCTTCTACAACATTGATTCACCAGTAAAACCCATGGAGTTTGACAAATGACAGTAAATGGAAACACTTGTTTTATAATCAGTTACTGATATATTTTGCAGAAAAAGTCACATTTTCTTCAGTTTTCCACGCTCTGATATAATAACCTTCGGATTTACTCTGAGCTTCAATGAACATCTACATGATTAGTTAATTAAATATAGGAAAACACCTCATTTTTACCGAAAAATGCAAAACTCAGAAGATAATATTATGGTAAATGGTGATTAATCACTTAGGAAATGTGAAAAATGCATTTGGAAGTCCCCTCCAAAATAGTCCTGGGTCTTTAAGGGTTAAGGCATGCAGTTACTGAAAGATACTTAAGAATAGTTGAATAAATATTCCTGTTACATCTTGTTCTGTTTGGAATAGAAATAATCTAAAGCTTAAATACATCTAAAAATAGACTGGATTCAACTTGTGTGAAAGATACTTGACTAAGAAGTCTCAAACTGGTCTTCAGCGTTAGACCAGTCCTTATTCTGATCTTAGATTTTATCTGATGCAAGTTACACATTTTCACAAAAATTAACCCATAAAGACCCAGTGCTACTTTTGTGGCAGCCCCCAAATTAATTTTTCTCTTGATTTAACCTTTCTTAAGTGATTTATCATCATTTATTATGGTATTATATTCTATATTTTTGCATTTTTCACTGTAAATCATGTATTTGACTATATTTCATTTCCTATACTTAATTTAGATGCTCACAAAACCTCTGAGTAAATTCAAATATTATACATCAAAACAAAGAAAACTGAAAATAAAGTCTTTCAGCAAATTTATCAATAACTGAAGGTAAAAACAAGCGTGTCCATCAATCCAACTCCATGGGTTTTACTGGTGAATTAATGTTGTAGAAGATGACGGTGTTTCCATGTTCACTACGGAGCCTCTGAACGTCCAAATGGGTCATATCTGATGACCATGAAAAGATGACAAACTGTATTTTACACCAATTATTTACATGTATTGATAGGATTAGTGGATCAACAGGTATTAAACAGTTTAGATCAGTAGATCGTTTTGGTCGCCAGTGGATGTTTGGTCTTTCTGGGTTAAATTAGGATGTATTTAACCTAACATGTTAGCAACACCCAGGTTAAGCTCAGACTTCTGTGACTATGCTGAACTGGTAAACTAATCAGGTTTATTAGAAAAAAGGAAAACAGAGGGTAGAACCATGGATTGTCTGTGGTTGTATCATAAAATGGAATTAAAAAATAAGATCCAACTCTTCCCGAAAGCACAGTAGCTGCAGGAAAAACCATTCTGAGATTGACTTAAACTGTAGCTGAATTTCCCAATAAAATAAAAAAAAATCATCTTTATTAGTGTATTATATATGCAGACACCCACCAAAATTTACCCTTTGCCTTTAACCCATCACTAGCTGAACATGCAGGAACAGACCACACACTACAGCGGAGGAGCAGTGGGCTGCCATGTCAGGCACCCAGGAAGTAAATGCCTTGCTCAAGGGTACAGGGGCAAATTATGTTGTATCTATTAAACTTCCTGAAAGTTCCCTGTATGTAGGAAACGTAGTGAGTGAAAGCAAAAATAGGAATCTTGTGCTTTTTAACACGTTTTCGTTAACTCTGTGGACACATGTAACCGTCAGCTTCAGTCATCATATATTATAGCCTTGTCAGTATTCTGGGGTATAGACCAAGACATGAAAAAGACACAACTAGTGTTGTGCAAGGTCCAAAAATAGCAAAAAAAAAAAAAAACTAGCTCTGCTGCAATGGAACAATTTTTTACCTTAAGGTTCTTTCAATGCGTATCTAGTCACATTTATATTTACCCAGAATTCAAAGTAAGAGTACTACCTAAGTAGGCTTTGTGCAGAACATGTTTAGCCATCTATCTGAAGTTTGTATCCTCAGTGGTTCTAAGGTTTAGTCAAGGACTGTCTTTACAAAACTGGGGTTACATTCACTGACTACACATCTTTAAGGAGCATTTTTTATTCATTTCATCTGTGAGTGCATTAAGATGAATATTGAGGGACACAAGAAGACTAGATTTTAATGCAAAGCACTTAACCTTTACTTGAAAGAAGGTAATATACATCCTGGAATTACAGATAATAAAGATACATTATGAGCAAAATCATTTCACAATGAATATCATCTTTCTTTCGCATCAACCCGAAGAGCAGTGCGACATATCTACAGTTTTTGTTAGGAAGAAAACAGTGAAAAGCACACCTAGTTCTGTCAGCATCTTTACTGTATGGTACACTGTAAAAAATGTCCTATATGCAGTAGTCCACATTGTTAACTTCAATAACAAAAGAAGGAAAAAAAAAAAAAAAGGATTTGAAAAACATGACTTTTGTGGTTGTCTTTTAACTAAGTAGTTCAACTGCAATGCATACATTATAAATAAATGTAAAAGGAAGAAGGGGGAAAAAGTTCAAAAAATACTACAAGCAATATTCCACAATTCCAGCATGGCTGAAACAATAAGTGGCCTTAAATCCAAATCGTATACTTTGGAGTGTGACCACAGCTTTTACAAACCTTTAACATACTGTAGAGTCTTCAAAGCTGGTGCATCTCAAAGCCCAACTCATGCTTAACACTTCTGGATACGTCTTAAGAGTTAAAATTGCCCTAAAAATTTGTTCTGTGACAGGATAAGTTCCTTGCTGTCTTTTCCTGTGAGGTGAGACACTTTTTCTAAGGAGTGAGAAAACACAAGACTTTATAGTTAAGTAACTTTTTTTCCTTTTTGCAACTCCAAGCCATAAGTATTGAAATAAAGCTCCTTCGTAGCTACACTAGGGGCAGATAATAATCACAGAACTCTTCAAATCTAAAAAAAAAAAAAAAAAAAAAAAAAAGCGTGTTCTCTTACTTACATCTGAAAGCTTCTCTTTCTTGCCTTGTCCCCATTTATTTTAATACATGTCATTTTTCATGTAGTGGGGAGCTCCACCTGTATACAATATCCTCTTTTCAATAAAAAGGGAAGGACACTACAGTAGCTGACAACTCAAAAAAAAAAAAAAAAAAAAAAAAAAAAATCAATGTGATGCGGCCTGGTAATTGTTTAAATCTACAGCGAGTTGAAATGAGAACTGGTTCAAACGGAGTACATGTTCTTGGTGGTGGAGCCGCTCTTGCTGGATGTGTCGTCGTGTGACTGGTAGCCAATCATGGCTTTGATGGGGATGTTCAGACGCTCTTTGTAAAGTTGACTGTGGAGAGACAAAGTAGGAAGCGGTGTGAGTGTTGAATGCCAACATGTCACCATCTAGTGGCCGTCTGCAGCAAACACCAAACGAACCACATTAGTCATGTTACGAAGCAGGTGGAATGAGGGGGCTCACCCTATCGTCATGATGGCTTCCCTGTTTTGGCAGTTGCTCGTCCAGATGGCTATTTTGTCACCTTTAGGTCTGACGTTGACCACGGCTCCGCACACGTCTTCACTGGCCTCGTCGAAGGACTCGCCGACTAAACACAAAAGCTGTGAAATACACAAAGGAAGAACGTCAAAATGGATCAACAAACACCTAAACACATCTCTGCGGTACAAAGACACACCACAGATCATTGAAAACAGCAGGTTCTCATCAGTAACACCCACATGTGACAGACAGCATCCTCATGAACACCTAAAGTAACAGAAAATAATCCATAACTGGCTTTTTCAGGGTTGACATTTCTACTGATAGGTTGTGAACTGATGTAATTTTATTAATTCATTTATTAACACTGCTGACGTGCAAAGTGATTCTACCCACTAAACCAAGAGTTCCCAAACTTTTCAGAACCCAGACTTGCAAAAACATTTTATGAACTGCCTTAACATCTACATTTGCTGCCAGAAAAATAATTCTAGGTCATTAAGGTTCACATTAGAAACGCATCAGGGTGGAAATGTCACATTTTTAAATCACTGCTAAAATTGAAAGTAATGTTGGTGGTGCTCCAGTCGCTAACAAAAACAAATATTCATGCAAGCAAACACACACACACACGCAACTGATCTACTTTTACGCTGTAGATACTGTGTCTTACTCAGGAAAAATATATTTGACTGAGAGCCTTGACACTGAGTCTCTTGCATTAAACTGACAAACTGGTGACCTCATAAAAACAGGTCCATGACCCAGTAACCCATTTTCCACCAGATTCCCAGGAATATTTACTACCAGGAACTTGTTTACCTGGGTAAAATAATTCCTGGTAATCTGCATGTTTTGCGTTTCCACCACAGCTCAAAGTTCCTGAAAATGTATTCAAATGACATTTCCAGTCGCTGAGTCAAAGTCTCACTGAATTTCTTGTGAGTGTATGTGTCGAGGCCCAAAACGGAATCTGGCCCGATTCAGAATCGGGCTGGCCCAGAATGGAATTCTATTCTAGGCCGGCCTAGAATGGAATCCTGCTGCTATAATGTTATTTTTATACCATGTTTAATGCAAATGATCTAAATTATTACAAAAATCAATACATGGAATTTGCAAATATGTGAAAAAAAAATGAAACAACATTTTAATTGTAAACTATAATACACTTTATTTACAAATAGAACCTAGTGGTACTCCCCACCGATATATGGTACAGTGAAATCGACTGAAATTGACAATAGTTACTCAAGGTATGTAAGACTGAAAATGTAAAATTATGACAAATTATGGAATTATGGATCATTTGCATTAAACATGGTATAAAAATAACATTATAGCAGCAGGATTCCATTCTAGGCCGGCCTAGAATAGAATTCCATTCTGGGCCGGCCCGATTCTGAATCGGGGCAGATTCCGTTTTGGGCCTCGACATATACGTTTGATGAGGTCCAGACTGTTTTGAGCGTATTTACCGAATACGCTCTTTAACGTATTTGGATGGACAGACAGATGATTGAAATGTATTTGTCGAATTAGCCGGATCCAACAATCCAATCAGTGTTGTACGCCCGACCGGTACAGTGCTGCATTTGGACTGGGTCATGGCATGCATGTAATAAGGATGCACAGATACAGAGGTGGGACACTGCTATTGACAAATCAGATGGCTTTTCACCAATATTTGTCAGCTATGTTATATTAAAGGTTTTTTCATAGATGTGTATGTTTGAATCTCTATTCATTCAACGATAACATGATGGACTAAAAGACTTATTTTTCAGACTTATAAAGACTTATTAGGAAATATTAACTGATCTTTTTATTTATATTGAGTATTTCTTTAGTCTTGAGTGTGGGTGAATGGGTGTGTGGATAACTACAAAAACAATACAAAGAAACAGAAATTAACATTGCTACTGGCATCAGCTAAATTGTCATTTTAACAGTTAGTATCGGCCAAGAATTTTGCTATTGCTCCTTAGCATGTAGCTTTGTTTGTAGTAATAACGGACTAAAATAAGCAAAGACAATATACCACATCTTTACATGCATTAGGTAATTGATATTTTTCTGGACTTTTTAATAGTGATAGAGTTTCAGTTCCTAAACCCTCTAAGAGCAAAAGACTTATTACAAATAGAAAACTTAGTATGTTATACAGATAGTGATTGATAAAGCACACACAACCTGAGAAAAATAGGAACATGGCACCTCCTTTTTTTCTTAACTGTCTGTCAATAATATGATATAATATGTCTGTCTACTTAAAGTAACAGTACAGCAGTGCAAAAAAACCCCAGATGGCTTACCGTCTCCATCCAGTAACGGTCAAGGTCATTGTGTCTCTGTTGTTTGGTGAGCGTCATCAGCCATCGACCTCCCAGCTTGTTCCTGTCGTCTTCCCACATCGGTTTGATCCCATCCTGGAACGAAAAGTTCAACAATAACTTAACGCTGTTGTTGGTGCAGTCTCTTCTGCATTAGACGTCCTCCATAATGTGTCACTAGCAACCTAGCGCTGGTTCTGTTCTTTAGGTCCCATCCAAACCTGCTATTTACAGGGTGGGGAAGCAAAATTTACAATGAACATTTAGTTGTTTTTTCTCAGCAGGCACTACATTAATTGTTTTGAAACCAAACATATATTGATGTCATAATCATACCTAACACTATTATCCATACTTTTTCAGAAACTTTTGCCCATATGAGTAATCAGGAACGCAAACATCAAAGAGTGTGTGATTTGCTGAATGCACTCGTCACACCAAAGGAGATTTCAAAAATAGTTGGAGTGTCCATAAAGACTGTTTATAATGTAAAGAAGAGAATGACTCTGAGCAAAACTATTACGAGAAAGTCTGGAAGATACTATTAAAGAAGAATGGGAGAAGTTGTCACCCGAATATTTGAGGAACACTTGCGCAAGTTTCAGGAAGCATGTGAAGGCAGTTATTGAGAAAGAAGGAGGACACATAGAATAAAAACATTTTCTATGATGTAAATTTTCTTGTGGCAAATAAATTCTCATGACTTTCAATAAACTAATTGGTCATACACTGTCTTTCAATCCCTGCCTCAAAATATTGTAAATTTTGCTTCCCCACCCTGTAATCTAATTAAGTTGGACATTGGTTCACTTATCCCCTTGATCAAATAGTGCGCTAACCAACCCCTGAGCAGTTAGAGGAGGTGAGTCAAATCTAGTACGCATGAACAAAATGTTGCCTTCTGACATTTGCTCCAACAGGATCCTCTTCTTGCTTAACTCTGTGATTTCTGCTGTGCCTGATACATTTAAATATATATCAGAAAAGGCCTTACCTTAAATAAGCAATAATCACAACCAAACCCAAGTTTGCTTGGTTGCTGTATATGGTTGTATAACCTGTAAAAAAAAAAAAAAAAAAAAGCAAGTGCGTCAAAACAGGAATGCTTGTGCCACAATTTAAGGCGGGTGTGAAGTTCTACATTAATTTTCATAATAAGAGACTTAAATATAACAAGTCATAAAAAAAGAAAAAATGCATCAAGAATGATTGTAGGGGGATTCAAGCTTTGACTGAAGATAGATCATTATAGGATGAATAGAGGAAACTTACGCCCAAAAGTCTTCCACTGTGTCAAATTTGGAAATCAGACGCAGGTTCTCTGTCCAGCTTTTGCTCTTATCATTTTTGAAATACCACAGGGCCCATCTGTGGGGAAAAAAAAAACACCAATGACAATTAGTACACACAGGAAACAAATAGCACATTGACAAAGTAGCAAATATTTACACTTGTGTCTTCATTTCAAAAACAAATTTCTAAACCTAAATCTACTACATATAAAACAATTATCCCAAACAAAACAACCTGAGCCAAAGCCCTATTAACCCATGTACAGCCTATTTTTCAACAGAACACAACAGCATGCATATCAATGAAAAGAGGAGAGAAAGCCGGCCATCATCAGCACTATAAATGCAGCCTTTGTTTACGTGGGGTTATTCTTTCATCTGCTCGCAGAAGGGTGGAGCGTGCAGGGGGAGGGCTGAGGGCAAACAGAGGGCATCGGCTGAACCCTCTGTCCCTCTCCCCAACGCCCCCAACCATCGATCCGACATGTCACCAATAAACACTGGCCAAACAAAGCCAAACCAGAGGGTGAACCTGATTTTACTCTGCGTGGGGAGGACTCCAGTGGTGAAATAACTGAGGACACTTGACCGGCCTGGCATAAAAACAGACGCCTCAATCAATTAAATTTTATTCATACAGTGCCACATCATAAGAAAAGTTATGTCATGGCATTTTATATTTAGAGCTGGTCTAAAACAGACTGTTAAACCAATTAACCAACGTGATATCATGGTATCGCGTAAATATACACACCACTTTTAACTGGGGTTTTATCTGTACACACAGTGAGCTTTTCGCGTGTATGTTCACGCCGCATCAAATATCACGCACTGAGGGTTAGGGTTAGGTGAAGCGGAGATGTTGGCGTAAACTGACACGCAATCAAATGGCACTGAATAACACACAAAAGGTCAAAAATGTGTACATATAGCATGCCAAATGCCACAATAACTGGCAAGACATACAACGCAATTTCATGAGATCAGTCCCTAATTCACAGACACAACCAGAATCCTCTTGGGGGGTGGGGGGGGCAGAGACAGTGACAGAAAGAGAGAGAGAAAGATTGGGGGAGGAAGGGGGCTAAACAGGGGGAGACATGGATGCACAGCAAACTGAACTATGACTCTTAACTACAACTGCTGTTACTAGTATAACTACCACTAACTAGTACAAATACCCACAACTGTTAATACTCCTACTCCAAATATAAGTACTAACAGTGGATATAGTACTACTACAGCTGTTAGTACCAATGATAGAACCCTCTACCCTCCACGCAACGATATAATAAACACTATCACAACTATTTAGATAAACCTGGACACCTGTGACAGCAGGTCAAGTCCAGCCTGTTCCTCTGATGTGAATTCATTTTGACTAATATGACAGCAGATGTTTGGAGATCACTTCGAAAACAAAAGGAATATCCCTTTGTTATGAGGTATCTAAATGTTTACAGTGTACACCCACACTACTCTGGCATTTCAGGGACTTACTGAAAAATGCAGCTGAACTTGTTTAAGTTTTGACAATGTGGACTTTATTTGAAATATGGACAGAAAAAAGGACGCCCCACTTCACGGTCTGACTGGGTCTCATCAGTAATCACTTTTCTATTGACCTTCAAATTGCACGGATATAACATAAAAATTTCCCTAATGGCAAAACGACAATTTTGCCAAAACTCTTGTTTCTCGATTAAAAGTTTTTGCGCTGGCAAGAGGTGGTTTTTCAGGCATAGCGCAATTGGTATATAACGCAAAACTGCAATGGAAAGACCTTTTTTCCCCCAACTAGAGTCAGGTGAATAAAAAAAAAAAAAAAGGATGTTGATGGATGTTACAACAAGCGAAGAAGAAGAGTTTTAAAAGAAACATGGCGCGGTATGTGTGGACATACCAGGAAACCAAATCATTTTGTAATTTAGTACAGGATAGAGAGGTAATATATAATAATGAATACATCTGTAAATCAATACGATTTATGTTTTGTCACCATGTTTATGGAATGACTTCTTGTGTCATCTCACAATAATAAACAAATCATTGCATTTGTGATTAACTGGAAAAACCGACATTACACACTTCTGTTTTTTCGACATTTAATAAATATCTGTAAAGTTTTGTGCAGATGTCCAATGGAAAAACGACTAGTGCCTCTGTATCCTTCCCTGATTCCACACAGTAGTCACATGAAACCTTCTCAGGGGGAGCACGACAACAAGACATCATCCCAGACCATCAGCTGTTAATTCAACATAGATACTGAATTAAGACACATCCCGTTCTTATTTTCTCAGCAAACATCTGTTATATTGTTAAATTCTGCATTCAACCATGATACTACTGATCACATTCACAATCTGAAAGCTGTTATTGGACCAAGTCATGTCCACTGGTGGCGTTCGTCCATCTGGTCATGTCATAGAAGTGTTAAAATGTAGAGATTAGGGTGGATGCAGCCTGAGTTAAGTGCTTGTTCAGACATGGCTGGATTCTTCAATTTAGGTGATAACTTCTGAATGGAGAGACTGAACTAAAGGATGCCTGATGTCATCTCAAACAGCATTATCAGTTATCACTGCAAACTCAACATTTATTAGGGGAAATTGCACGAAGTGACATCATTTTAAAATTTTTAAGCCCCGTAGAGACCAGCTGAAACCGGTGTCCCCCTATTTCAATTGGTCTGGGTATGAATGAGGCTGATGATTATAACTTGCATTTTATAACAGGTGAGGTGCAGCTCAAAGTGAGAAAAAAAACACGGTGTGTTAACACTATGTTTTAAAACCAGCCAATGAGAATTTGACAAGCAGAGTCAACTTGTAAGTTCCCCCTGAAAAGACTTTATCGTTCCAAGGGGGGAAAAAAAAATCAAATAAAACTAGATTTGCCTTCCTTGACTATGTAGAAAACCACTGCAACCTCTTGACTGAAAACAGAAAATAGCACCAAAACGAAGGATAAATAAGTCAAAGACATTCGGATCTAAATCCAAGTGTGTGGATATTGTTTTATTTCCTATATAACAATGTGACATAACTTGTCCTGTCATCAGAGCATGCGACGTATCTTATTTACATACCAGCACATGTTTCTAAATATGGGCTGTCTGCAAGTATCTCAGTATCTTTCTGTTTACTTAAACTGAGAAAAGAAAGTCAGCTTCTGCCCATCCTGCATTGAATACCCCATCCAAGATTTACCTCCCCCCAGCAGCTGTTAGCTTCCTTCTATTTCAGTACAATATGAAAATCAAACTGCAAGACTTGAAACTTGCGCATGATTTAAGATGTAGGTTTGAAGTAGCGTTCATCTCATCATGTCATTCCAATTTTTGGTTAGAAAATGTCAGACAAGTTTGAAATAATACAATTTCCCAGAACCCTAGTTGCCTTCAAAAGGAAAAAAAGTTAGAAAATTACACTTAGAAAAATATAAAAATTGGAGGAAACCACAACTGTACTTTGAAACATATGGTACATATTTACATTTTTCTGGCTAAAACTGCCTTTGCTCGTTTTTTTTGTACTGCTATTGTCATAAGTAAGGCTGCATTTTATAGACATTCAAGGATAAAATGAATCTTACTTCTGTTTACAATCTTTATGCTAATCTATTACCAGATCAACCTAAATAACTTAAGGAGCAGCCTTGGTTCTACTACAAAGGGAAATTTGAGATTGCAGTTATAGCACAAGCCAAGTTACGACATTTTTGTAAATAATGTTACACAACACAGCAGTCCTGCATCAACAAGCTGATATCTGTAACAGGGAAGAGGAATGAAGCAAGACAGACCCACACCAACCCTGCCCTCCACCCAAGATGTAGAAGATTCATCAAAATAATGCATCCATAGCAAGGTCAAGTACTATTTCACAGCCTAAAAACCAGATGTCCAGGTTTATACAGGACATGATAGAGCAGCAGAGATGACAGCCTTTCCCTGTGAAGCCACAATGAACAAGCAGAAAGGTCTGGAAGTGACTTGTGAGGCGAACAATTCAGTAAACTGCCTGTATGGTGAATAGGTCAGGCACCAGCACCAAGCTATGATAACATTTTTCTAAAATAGGGAAAATGAACAGCAGTTGGGACATTAAAACCTGTTAAGTTTTCCTATTTAAACATATAGGTGATTCAGTTTTTTTTTTAACCCTAAACCATTGTGGCTTGTCTACATAAAGCTCAGCATTGTTCATTTAATTTATCTGGTAACTGAAAAATGTCTTCCTCTTTTGAAAAGGTTTTAAAAGTGAACATATACCCTTATCGTAGGGAAGACAGTTGATAACACAATGCACTCAGTGATGATCAAAACCAGTAGTGTTTCCCACTCAGATATCACGAGGAACAGCACAAACATTCAAGGACTGTTAATCAGTGAATGATGTATCAGTGAGGCCAATGAGTAGAGGTCTAAATGTCCACCTTCCCCAAAACAACACAAAAATGAGTCATTATGTTAACATGAACTTATACAAAACAACCAGGCATTATATGTAGAGGGTTTGGATTTCATCCAAGGTTAAAGCAAGGTAAACTAACAATTATTTTCTCATGTTCTTTTAGGGTTGAGTGATGCGCACAAAAATTTTAATTTTGAGTTTTGTTTTTTTTAGGTATGTACAATTTATAATTCCACCCATATGAACTCAAGATGTAACATTAAGAAGTGTTTTTCCTACTAAATCTACACACTGTCTATAAGCAGTACTAACAACAATATATATGACAACTAAATTAATTTATATCATAATACAGAAGGTCTCAGAGTGTCTGTGTGTGTATCTGCGTGGTTCTGAGAAATTGAGATGTTTTTAACTGGCCAATTTGGTACCTACAGTTGAGGAATAGTCCCAGCTCCATATTAAATATATTTTTTCTTTTTAATTTCCCTTCTTTAAAGTCAGGAGGGACTGATTTAATTTATGTTGCTAAGCAGTTACCAGGGGGAGGGACAGGAAGCAGCCTTACACGTCAGGAGACAATTGGCAGGAAGTGCAGTACAACGCTGCATGATGGGAAATGAAGTTAAAAACAGTAACGACGCATTTTCTAACTTCAGTCCCTAGATGTGGGTATTAATATATTAACTGTTGTTTACATTTTAAAGAATGATTCACCAAATTATTTTTATGCCAGTAAATATAAATAAATATAGACAAACATATTTTCCCAAAAGTCAGCTCTCTCCAGCATAAAAACTACCACATCTAGAACCCGTGGTTCCCCATGGCTCAACGCACTAGTTTAATATATTGCTCACTCCTATGAAAGCCAGCATACATACACTAGTCAGAGCATACTGTTACATACTCACCTGTTTTGCAAAGGGTGTTTGATGTACTGCTCAGGATTTGCAACGACTTGGCTTTCAGTTTGTTGATCTTCAGTATCAGCTGCTTTCTGAGGACAGAAACACACACACATATCACAGGTTTTCCCACAGTGTTTTGTAATAATCATGGGTCAACACAGGTAATCCACACTTTCTCTTCTTAACAGTTTTGGGTTCTATATGATCTTCGTTTTGTCAGTGAATATTGTCGAATTGACCTATGTATAGTGGAATACAGGGCTATTGTTCTGATGTTCAGTTTGCAATGTACATGACACAGGGCCTTATAAACATTTACATTCCCCATTTTAACACAGCTACAGCCAGTGTAAGAATATTGTCTGATCAAGTAAGTACTAATGATTAAAATAGTCCTGGGTTAATTTTGTGCTAAACAACTAAGTAATCTTATCAGCTCTAAGTGTCTGATAAGGTAGGGAGGGATCAATTTTCAAATTCCTTTAAAAGACATGACAGGAAAATGAGCAGAGGTAATATTTAGAACTATTTATACCATATATGTCATGAATGTGGCTAATTTTAAACCCATCACTGCTGATGACATCTTTCAAGAGGTAAAACTGAAAGGCTCTTGGTGGCTTAACACCTCAGATGATTAATTTTCTGAGGGCCAAACTGCAATACAAATTAATTTAATCGAATTCTTTAACAGAGATAACAAAATATTTACTAAATATGACTTACATGCATTAAGGAAGTTATCACCAAGGAGAAATAGATGCTGTATCAGTAACAATAAAAGGGTAACCTCAAATATTTTCTAATTTAAGAAAAGTACAAACTGTGATGTTAACGAGTATATCTGATATATCTAAATTAAGCAAATATATTCGTTCTTTAACATGATGGGTCACACCCATATTTAATTTGAATATTTCCAAGGAGCAGTCACATATCAGTTAAGGATTACTAAACACCACATGAAAGCCTCTACCTACTACTATGAAACCATTATCTTCACAATATTAATACAATTTATTTTGTTAAGAACATATATACAATGTCAGCTTTTTGATCACGTATGTGCCAGTTCACAGAAAACATATAGAGCAGCAAAAATATAAACCAAGACTCACATTTATCACTATAATAAAACCAAGTTATCCTTCATTAGCTTTAGTTTTAGCAGTCGTGCTAAGCTAGCGACCAGCGAGAAACACACGTGTCCAGATTGTCACGAATTTAATCGATAGCGTCCTAATATGGGTGTTTATTGATGCCATTGCTCACTTAAAATAAACATAAAAGGTTGACGTTAACGTTGGTGTTCATTAAAACAAATTAGTGAATGGAGTTTGAATGAACGGCGTCCAGTCAGTCCCTCCCTGCCGACAAAGTCAGCCTCATCCATCACATTGCTGTGCATGCTAACGCTAACACATCCACGCCAACTGACACACCAACGACCGCAAAAACAGGCAGCACGGCTCAAATACGCGGACGGGTTCGGTTAAATGTCATTATTTCATAATGTCTCCATATATAGTGGGTGTAATTCCTGTCTTTTTACGCAACTTAAGTCGAAATATACAGCTATGTGTCGCTCCTCTTACCGGCTCCGATGTCGCCATCTTAACAGTAGAAATGTTCTGCCCGTTCAGCGCCTCTGCGTCACCGTCCGGCAGCTCACACCGCTACGGAAGCCTGCGCGGCTCAGTCCGAGGTGAGTATCCCATAATACTGACACATCCATAAGCGTATTTTATTCATTTCCACGAATATTACAACAACGGACGACCAGGAGAGTCACTCAAAACTTGTACATGGTGTAATTACACTGGTCATCCAAGACATTATCCTGCGGAAGAGGATTAGGGCCACTGGAAAAAAAAAGTCCAATATGATTTTTTATTATTATTCTGAGAAAAGCTTAGAATTCTGAGAAAAAAGTCAGAATTTTGACTTTTTTCTCAGATTAGCAAAAGGTGAGTGAATGTTATGTTTTGAAACTTGTTTATGAAAATATGAAGGAAAAAGCCACTGATATCTGTTTCCCTTCCTTTTGCTTATAAAATAGTGAAATGGCTTCTTCTGGAACCCCTCTAATGCATAAATAGTCATCTAAATTCGTCAATATGTCAGCCTCCTGCACTCTTCCTTTATGTCATAAAGCAGAAGTGACACTCCCTGAATGTAAAAAACAACAACAACAACAAAAAATCAGAGAAAAAAAGTCATAATCCTGACTGTAATCTTGGAATTTTGAGTTTCTTCTCAGAATTATATAAAAATATATATATATATATATATATATATATATATATATATATATATATATATATATATATATATATATATATACATATATATGAGGGCCGTTCAATAAGTTCATGGCCTCACCCAGAACAGAACAACACAGACTGATAATTTATATTTTATTTTTCAACATAATCTCCATTTACAGCAATGCACTTGGTCCATCGATGTTCAAGCATCACTATCCCATCATGAAAGAATGTAACATCCTGTATTATAACAACCAGTATTTCTGGGTGAGGCCATGAACTTATTGAACAGCCCTCGTGTATATATATATATATATATATATATATATATATATATATATATATATATATATATATATATATATATATATATACACACACACACACTGGACTAACAGAGCGTTAAAAGTTCTGTTAAATATGATGGAGCAAGACCATAGAGAGCTTTAATAACAAAAAGTAAGATTTTAGTATCAGTTTCAACTGGTAGCCAGTGGAGATGAGCCTTCATTACAATGACACCTGTCAGTGGATGGGATACATTTGGCAAGAAGCCCTCCAAGTTTATGTGTTAGAAACAACAAAATGTGTAAGTGTAGGATCTGAGCGTCTTTGACAAGGGCAAAATTGTGACGTCCAAATCACTGGTTCAGAGCATCTCCAGATCTTGTTATTCATTCCCAGTGTAAATACAGGCCAAAAGTGGTCTAAAGTACAACCGGATCTCAACCAGTCAAGCATCTGTGGGAGCGTAACATCATTATTACTTGTCTGTTATGGTGAAGGTCCCCATTTTTTTCCACATAAACAGCTCTGACCCGAGGCCTAGACTCCATCAGACCTCTGAAGGTGTGCTGTGGGATCTGGACCAAGATGTTAGCAGCAGATCCCTGAAGTCCTGGAAGTAGAGAGGTGGACCTCCATGGATCAGATTCCTCAAAGATGCCCAATTGACCTGAGAGGATGCCCTTCTTTTGTCTATTTTTGGTCAGTACTAACCACTGCAGACCAGAAACACCCAACAAGACCTGCAGCTGTGGAGATGTTCTGACACAGTCATCACCGTTACAATATGGACCTGGTCAAAGTCACTCAGATCCTTACATTGGTCATTCTGCTGCTTCCAACACATCAGCTTCAAGAACTAAATGTTCACTTGGTGCTAGATACATCCAACCTAGTGAAAGGAACCACTGAAATGAAATAATCAGTATTATCACCACTTCTGTCTGTGGTCAGAATGACTGATGTAAGTTATATCTAATTCTGAGGCTCGGTATATAATTTTATTTGACTAGTTTAATGGGTATCCTAATAAAATAATCACCAAATGATTAGTATTAATAATAATTCAATGGATAATAATCAATAATTCATTAATTAATAGCAAAATTTTAAAAGAACAAGTCTGTACATATTAAATCACAAATTTTCAAATAAATAATGGAGACAACTATACTTGAGACTTATTAAAATAACCAAAATCCTGGTTTTTAATGAGAGAGTATGACACCGACTAGGCCCTATGCAAAATAAAAAAAAAAAAAATTCTATGAATTTATACATATTTATTTGACTAAACACATCATTATCTTTGCTGTTGTCCCATAATTATGACTTACAGTATTGCTTTGGGTCTTTCTCTCCAAATAAATTTTTCAAGATCTTGGATGTTATAGAAATGTTGCAGATTAATGTTTTATGTTCTTTGTTATTAAGTCATTTTAATGATTTTTCAATCAAAACTGACTGAAATTTGAACCTATGACCAAATGTTGAGATTTACTCATCTTCTTTGATCTTCTTCTTCTTCTTTCACACGTTTGTAGTAACTAATAATTTGAGCCTAGAGCACTGTAAAAACCTGTCATTCTGAGTTCTGAGGATAGACCTTTTTTGAATTATTTGGCATTTTATAGACTGAAACTAATATTCACTGCACAAATACTAAGCAAATGTCTGCAGATATACATATACATGATGTGACATTAAACTGTTTTGGGATTTGTAAAACAACTAAAAATTCAGTGGTTTACCTTTAATGACTTTTTTTTTTTTAGTTGATTGAAAATAAATTACTCATTCCTGCAAACCAATAGCTCATAACATATTGGAATAAACTCCTTCTCCTGAAGACAAATTGTTCCCAAACACATGATGACTCATGTCCAAACACTGAGGATAAAGTCCTGGAGCACTGACTCATATCCTAATGTGTTTCAGAGGGCAATTATATGTCTTTTTTTTTCATCTGAATATTTGCCAAATTAAGGTGTGTCACTGCTTTTTCATGTTATAGTAAAGAAAACTCAAAATGGTGTGAAAGGCGTATTTTTACCCCACCCCGAAAAAGGGAGGCAAGGGTTTTGTTACATTTTGGGAACAGTAGGTGAAAGTTAAATTTTTTAATGAATTTTTTAAACTTCCTTCCCCCCATTTATTTATAAAGGACAAAATTTAAATATCTGTAGCCGCTAAACTATTAATTGAATTCATACCAAATTGGGTTTATAGATTGCCAGTGACCCACAATACATCTCATTACATTTTGGGAAATGTACGTCAAAGTTAAAATTCTTAATGAATTTTTAAAATACTTTTTTTCTCCATTTGCTTTTAATAAGTGAAATTTCAAATGTCTATAGCAGCAAAACTATTGGTTGAATTCATACCAAATTTGGTTTATAGATTGCCAGTGGCCAAAAATAGATGTGGTTACATTTTGGGAAAAGTAGGTCAAAGGTCAAATTTTTAAAGAATTTTTACACTCTTTCCTCTCCCATCTACTTATAATAACAAAATTTCAAATGTCTATAAAAATATTAATTTTGTTTCAATTTACTTCAAACTTGTCACATATATAGAGGCAATTGATATGTTGACATCAGCACACACACAGACATGATGACATCAGCTGGATCAATGCCAGAATAAGTTACAATGTGTGAGGGGCGGGGTTTCTTGTGTCTGGCACCACCCTTTTTATCACTCTCATACTAAATATAATGCATAGATAAAATACTCACACACATACACACAACAAAATAGAGCAGAGAAAGTCATGATCAGGTCCAAAATATAAATATGACTTTATTTTACAATCCCGAAGGAGCTCAGCCATCCATAAAAGGAATGCTAAATTTAGTCTCTTCTCAAGTCTACACTGGATATACTTTCAGCAACATACAGTAATTCAGTTTCAAAATAAGCAAGATCATCCATTGTCTAAACACCATTAATAGTACAGTAAAAACAGTTTGCTTCACATACATATTTACACATTTCTCCACTATTAAAACATGTTTTTTCAGTTTTTTCAAATGCTGGTGCTTGCTGTTAGTTTCTCGTCGATACAAAGAGTTTCAATGTTGTATGATGATAACTGAGAGGCAAATGAAAAGATGCTAAAAAATGTTTTAAAAAAATGCTCCATCTAAGCCAAATGATTTGAATCTGTTTACATTCATTGCATTTTCTGTGTGTGTGAAGACTGTGCGAAGAGTTGAAATCAATGAGAATCTATGGAAGACTTGATGGACATGTTGATAATGATTTGCTTTTTTCTGGCACTTAATTGACATCATGATCAAGGATGGGAATCCAACACATCTCGGGTCTGTTGTCAGCCACTAAGAAACTACAGAAAGACTAGAACAGTCTTTGTAGAGAAGAATATAGCAGGTCAGTGTGCGATGAGTTTACAAAAAGCACCATACCATCAGCTTTTGTGTCACTGAATGTACATTGACACCTTGTCCTATTAGCACCAAATGGAAGTCAAACTGTAAAAGACCACCATGTTTCTCAAATGTCACTAGTGTTAGTGTGGACATCAGTTAAAGGTCTTTGTCTGTTGTGCTGAAATTTCAGTGATAAGCGAGAACAATGAAGAGTCAAAGAACATGAGATCCAGACTCATTAGGAGTTGACACCAACCCCCTTACTCAGATCCTGTATAAAAGGTTTTTGTAAACAACGTCTTCACAAGGTTCGAGCACCTGAAATTGTCTTAGGCAATTGTCTGAGTGGAATCTGCCAACTAGTAATGAGTGGTTTTCCGACAAATGTAGAGAGAATGTAAAGAATAAATAGTTTGATTCTTAAGCACCTGTGGTTTTGTATTTAAACAGTGTGGATTTAAAAAACTTGCAACACTTTTTTGACAAATCTGACACTTTATGATTACTGTTTAAAAAAAAAAACCAGAGGTCTCGTTAGCACCATTAAAATACAGTAAGTCAGAAATTCATAATTCTATACTCATGCTTGTGCCCTGTGAAAAATGTTTTGAACATTTTTAACTTGTTTTCCAGAAGGTGAGCATAAATGAAGTGCTAGTAATAATAAGCACCTTACTGTTGCAGCATTTCACGATTCCTCGTCATACTAAGTTTTGAATAAGAGTGAATTTTAATCGGATATGTATGTCTTTGTGTAGCTCAATCAAATAAATGCGGTAAAATACTGAAAAAATAAAACAGGGTTCATGCTAAACTGTCATATATATCTCTATCTGTACATACATTTTTAGGCCTATGGTTTGGGACCTTTTTCAAGTTAAGTTTAAGAAAATAAAAAAGTGCTTCTTAATATGTCATACATATCTGTGAGTAAAAGACAAACCATCCCGGTTTATAGAAAATAAACAACAAACCATACAAGTACATTTCTTTCATCAGCTGCAGACAGCAGTCGGAGGCAGCCGAAGAAAAAGTATAATGCTACATGTGACAGTCTGTGGTAAATATATGCACCTTATTAGTCCTGTTTTCTACATTACGTGATGTCTGCTGAACAAAGGTTACAGTGAGAATGGCACCAATGTATAATAGGCCAGTAAGTTCATCTCATAGATAGAGAGCTACTGGCTGAAATAAAGAGCATAGTCCTATAGTACAACATAAACTCTGAGCGTCAACACATAATGCAGGTTATCATAGAAAATCTTGCAGTAAACAGGCTTACACCAGGAATTAAATATAAATCGTTATGATCAGAATAAATAATCACATCTTGTTTTTTTTGTTCTAAATCATGTGTATAAAACCAGTTTAAAATGCTTCAAAGCACCATCTCTTTACAATAAAAACCAACACCCGAACTCACAGTTAAAAAGCCGACACAACTTTGGTCTTCCTCATCACTTTGAAGGCAGAGACAAAGAAGCACAAAGTGGACAAAGATATTAGAAAAGCACAATGAAAATGACATAAAAATGAGAGTAGCGGTTTGAAGTTGATTGAGGTAAGGCAGAAGCACAGGGTGTGGGAGTTCTCTTTGTGTGTGTAAGTGTGTATGTGTGTGTGTAAAACATGTTGACTAAGTCCAGCGGTTGTAGGGGCCTGTGACGTGGGTGAGAGCATAGGGAGACACAGTGATGACTCCATCCCTTGCTAGAGTCAAAGCTTGACGCGTTGGAACATTCAGCGTCCTCTTTATCGCCTCTGCATCCTCCTCTTTCTCCTCCTCCACCTCCACGCCTCCAGCTCCTTTCCGTTTCCTTCCCGTCGCTTTGCTCGGGCTTTCCTCCATCCGTAACCTCTCAGCTTCCTCCTCCCTGTCCCGGTCCCGCTTGGCCATTTTAGCATCCCACATCGCCATCCCGTGGCCCGGCTCGTTTAAAGACTTATGCTGGTAGAAGACCAGAGAGATGCGCGTGGGATGCCGGCGGTTCGGCCTGAGGATCGGGGTGGTGGCGTGGAGCTCCCGCCGCGCGCACTCAATCAAGATGGAGCCATGTGAGGGTGCCACAGCTACCCCGCCTATTTCATGATCCAAGAAGTTGTGCTCGCTGTCTGACCACACCTCTTCGTGCTTCACTTCTTCTGGTTCAGGCGGGGACGTTTGCGGTGGGAGGGCGAGAGCTGAGAGAGGTGCGAGGCCGTGACCTCTGACCTCTGACCCGCCATCTCCTGCACCCCTGTGGAGTCCGTTGAGCCTACTGAAGAGGCCCTCAGAGGTAGGTCGCGGGGAGAAGGAGGAGGCGGGAGGAGCGCTCTCGCTGGGGGAGGGTCTGTGCAGAGGAGAGTAGTGTACCTCCCTGGGCTCAGTTTTAAAAGGGTGGTCACTAAGGGCGTTATGTGGAGGTATACGATCTGATCTAGTGCTCTGATCACTACAAGCTGCAGGAAAACCATTCACCGTGCCGCTCAGTGTCTTATAGCTGAGAACTGAGCCGTTCTGTCCGGACTGGAGACTGGACAGACCGAGGTGGTTGGAGGAGATGATGTCCCTGTGTGTGGACATCCCAGTACCCGGAGTGGGAAAGCTGCTGATGGTCTGACTGTAAGTGCTGTGTGGCGTCCTCTCCGGTGGGTACCTTCCAACGCTGGCAGGTCGGGGTGGTACTTTATAAGAGCTGTAGTAGGGCTGGGGCTCTGAAAATAAAGCACCAAAATCAAAACATCAGAATTAAACATCTACAAACATCCAGATTCTGTGACCTGAGCTAGTGATGGGGACTAGTTACATGTAACAGATTTTACATCCATGTGATTTGTTTTAGTGGTACTGTTTTAACATTAAAATAATAAAATCTTGATTCGAGTTATGTTTTACAAACTTTTAATAAAAATGACAAAGATAAGCACAACAGGGCAAACTATTAACACAAAAATAAATCATTTTGTGTGATACATGGTATGTTGTATTATACAATATATACAAGTCATATTGCACTAGAAAGAATTTGTGTGTTAAAGACGAACAAATCTAAAACTCAGTCAACTTTTCACTACATTATTTCACCTCAGTTGTCAAACTCTGCGAAACTGTCACAAAAATGTAGTGGCTGAATTTATATCTTACTTTTCTTCTTCAGTTACAAAGATATTGTGATGTATCGCAGAATGGCTCTACGGTGAAATTATGATTTTATGCAGTATATGAGATCGTATCATATTTGTGTCACACCTATTTACAGTAATGAGTTACATTACTTTTGTGAAGTATTAAAACAGTTATATTACTTAATACATTCTGAATGTAATCTTTAACCTGTTATTCTTCAACGTGTGTGTATTGTGAAACAGCTCAAACATCAGCAGGACTAGAGGTCTGTCACCTTTGCTGGTGGTTTCATTTTTCCCTTTGCCAGGAGTGAGGGGAGTCAGCCCCTGCTTCTTCTCCAGCTTCTCCGCCTGAGCCTTCAGACGAGCCTCCTGTCTCATCTTACGGGCTGATTTCACTGGCTCAGCCAGTAGACGAACCTAACAGATGCATAATATAATTAATTTAAAATGTGCACTATTTATATTTTATATACACAGACATATAAATTAATAGCATATTGGCTCTCTATCAGTCATCATAAAGCACTGCTTTCTTGCATTACTATATTCTACAATTACTAGGCTACTGACTTATGGATTTCCTTCAATAGTGTCTTTTTTTTCTTTTTAGTAACCTCTTAAATACTGCTTATTGGTAATACCCGGAGGGGTTCAACAAGGATTGCAATCTTAGTTTGGTCTTAAAGGGTGGTTGTATAACAAGAAGAGTCCTTCTCCATGACAGGAATAGCTCATATTTGTTTCTGTTGGGTTGTAGGTGGTACTTCTCCATAGTCATCACCATAGTCATTGCATTTTCCAACTCAACCAAGACAGCAAATGTGTGATATAATTCAGTGTGTATGAAATACATAAGTACATATTACAGTTGATAAAATGTAGAACCAAAAGAAATGTGATGTGAAAATATTCTAAAAGTAACACTCAAGTGCTATTGCTTTCAAATGGGCCTGTTTCTGCTCCTGCCTCCCTCTTCAGCACTGCACTGCTTTACTTCCCTGCTGGTCACAAACTATCATGTTATCACAACTTAATAGAGTTCTTATGTGACAAAACAAAAACTACAAGTATAATAATGTCAAATTACCCTTAAATTAAGTCTTTCTAACTCAGAATATGTTCCCCATTCCAAAATTAGGTCTTGCTCACAACTCATTCACTAGTACTTAACAAATGTATTATATAATGACAAGAGCTGATATGTCACCAATATATATGCGTAATGTTTACAAGTATACTTCAATATAAAGTTTTATTGTGATGATAAATGAGATGATTGCCTATTTACTCACCTCACGGGGGAAAGAGGACAGAACCTGTAGAGCACCACTCTGGATTTTGGCCCACTGGCCCTCGACCTGGCCAAACTCATCCCTATCAGAGATCTTGTAAAGTGGCAGAACGTGAAGCTGTTCATCTTCTGGTATGTTACGTACAGCACGGTTATCTTCCTTGGTTAAAGTGCAAACCTGAAGGGCAAATAAACAAAAGCAGTGATGTTTAACCAAGTAGATCAATTCCTCAAGACTCTGGAGCAACACCAGACCCAGCGACCTTTGAGGTGGAAGTGTTGAGCAGTATCAAAGCATCCTGCATGTTCACCCTGTTGTCTGCCACACTTACCACAGTGCTGCCGTTATTCATGTTGTGAGTGTCCTTGTGGGCGTGAGCACAAAAGTCCACACAGGCTGTGACCCCAGAAAAAGGACGTCCCTCCCTCCAGCCCAGCCGGCAGTCCGTTCCTGCCTCTTCATTTTCCACCTAAACACCAAGACAAGGAGAAGGAACACGACACAGGAGGCACAAGTTACAGCACCACTGAGTTTGTCCTTGAAATTATGAGAAGATAAATGTTTAACTTGACAGAATACATCAGCCATGTATGAGCTGACCCAGCTGAAACATTAAGTCAAGAAAGTAGGCAGAAAATAAGGAGGACGGGCAAAGACAAAAAACAGAAACAGAAAGTGTGAAACTGGAGAAGGCTGTGAATTTCCACTTGGGGATCAATAAAGTTAATCTGTATCTGTAAATGATCAGCACCTTAAATATTGATTGGACCAAGTGAAGAGCAAAAAGGAGGAGCAAGGGAAAAAGCAATGAATACTATTTTACTGTTAACAGTTTTTCTTTTTCCTTAATTAAAATAGAGGAGATAAGAAAAAATAGTTCCTATGGTTCTTCTTTTTTACCACCTCATTTTAACTTATTATTCTGCTTCTGGCATGGATGGTTTGTCAGGAAGGTATTATTATCTTCCTATGTATATTTTTTTCTCCTTATATCAGTAGTCTGTAGCAATGTTGTACATTTTAGAGGTGCCTGTGCTGATGAAAAGACAGGAGGCAGTGCTGGAGGCGGCAGAACTGAAGATGCTGAGATTTTTCTTTAACTCATAAAGACCCAAACATCCACCGTCGACCAAAACCATCTACTGATGTAAAATGTTTAATACCTGCTCATCCACTAATCGTGTCACTACATGTAAATAATTGGTGTAAAATACAGTTTGTCGTTTTTTCATGGTCATCAGATATGACCCATTTGGACGTTCAGAGGCTCCATAGTGAACGTGGAAAC
This sequence comes from Sphaeramia orbicularis, assembly GCF_902148855.1. Taxonomy (NCBI): domain Eukaryota; kingdom Metazoa; phylum Chordata; class Actinopteri; order Kurtiformes; family Apogonidae; genus Sphaeramia; species Sphaeramia orbicularis. The sequence continues at coordinate 36,682,549 of NC_043971.1, read as the reverse complement.
ACTGTCATCTTCTACAACATTAATTCACCAGTAAAACCCGTGGAGTTGGATCAATGACAGTGGATGGACACACTTGTTTTTATGTTCAGTTATTGATATATTTTGCTGAAAACAGTCACTTTTTCTTCAGTGATTGTTTTCATGATTTTCACTGAAGAAACACAAAACAAAGAGAATAATATTATATTAAATAGTGATAAATTGATTAAGAAATGTTAAATAGTGAGAAAAATTAATTTGGGAACTACCATAAAAGTAGCACTGGGTCTTTATAAGTTAAGAACAGGCAGATCAGAGGGACAGCTCAGGTTGGACATTTTAGGGATGAAGTGAGAAAGACCATACTGAGGTGGTTTGGACATGTGCAGAGGAGGGATAGTGAATGCATTGGCACAAGGATGATGAAGATGGAGCTACCAGGTAGGAGGGAAAAAGGAGGACCAAAGAGAAGATTTATAGATGTGGTGAAGGAGGACATGCAGGTAGTTGGTGAGAGAGACCTTGCAGAGGACAGGATCAGATGGAAGCAGTAGTAATACTCTGCAGCAATGTGTTCAAGGCTTTGGTGTATTCAGTGTATAAAACAGAACCGATCAATCTAAATGATCAAATCTGTAAAAAAATTTTCCTATTTAAACAAGAACTGTTTGATCGTACATAACCACTGTCATAACACATCATAACCTGAAATCATGAATTATGTTTTGTGACATTTAACCTTTATCCGCCTGTATTCAGTCCAAGTAAATGTATAACAAAGTTTGTGCCATATTTTAATACATTTCCACATGGCTTTCCTGACACTTTGATAGATGGAAAGACACAAAGCCACAGTGACCAAGAGAACATTAGGATGGGTAAAATACAGAGTATGAATTTCCCTACAGCCAAGTTGACCAATAACTGTTCACATTTTTAATCTACACACTTTGTTGAACAGTTACTGAGATTTTGCCTTTTTTAACATAATGGAACCAGCATTTTGATGGACAAACCTACATACAAGGATGTGTGTATGCATCATAAAATGGTAGATGTGGGTTAATTTGAACATTTGGTGCATGTTTCAGCTGTTGAATGAGTCACACCTGGTTCTGGAAAGCTTCAGGAGCCAGTCTCTTGTAGAGAGGGGCCAGGTCAGTGGCCAGAGCCTGGAGGTTGTTCTCTATTTTCTCCTCCTAAAGAGAGACATGTGAGGGGTGAGTGACAATTTAATTACTAAATTATCTTTAAGTGGTAATAATAGCATAATAAACACTTGTTTATTGTTATTAGAGTTTTATAGGAAGTTATTAATTCCAAAGAATATTAAAAAATCTTAAGGTTTCTTTTACTTGATAAAAGTATCTTTATAAGCAACATTTGAGTTTAACTACTGTTAAACATTTTGTGATATTTTGTTAAGATTAATTATTGTGCTATTATGATGTACCAGCAGTTATCTATCTATGTGCAACAGCTAATTACCTCCACCAGGAGGTATTGTGATCACTTTGCTTTGTGTGTTTGTGTGCATGTTTGTTTGTTAGCAAGATAACTCAAAAAGTTATGGACGGATTTTCATGAAATTTTCAGGAAATGTAGATACTGGCACAAGGAAGAAATGATTAAATTTTGGTGGTGATCGGGGAGAGGGGGGGCAGATTTGTCTTGGCGGAGGTCTGCGCTCTCTGAGTGCTTTTCTTGTTTTTTTTGTAGCTACTGAATCCAAAGCAAAAACAATGCCTTATTAAATTGTATCAGGTCTTTGTTAACCTGTTAAGTTAGACTTTCATATAAAGTATAACCATTAAAATAGCTTCTATTTATATTCCTGATTTGTCAGAATGAAAGGCTTGGCAAAATTTTGTCAAAATAACATTGAATGGGATTGATTGTTACCCTTAATGTATCAATAATAAACCACATTGTCCCAAGCATTTCATGAAAACAGGTAAATATATTATATTTTAACTTTATTGACAACAGTGTATATTAATAGGCTTTCACATGTGTAAAATTCGACAAGTGTTAACAAAACAGAGAGATCACTATTGCTGACTTCTGCTTGGATATTTCCCGTACCTCCTCCCTGTAGTCTCCAAGCAGCCGAAACTTGCGGGGCACTTTGCTGCGGGCAAACTTACAGCCATTGAAGTACATACTCCAAGAGCAACCGAAGGAAAAAGAAGCTCCGCAGGTGTCTGGATCCAACCCCTGGCATGCACACGTCCGACTGTGGGGAAACAGTGAAAGGAGCTGAAGACTCAGACAAAGCCGAGAAGAAGGAGCATCAGGTACAAACAGCTGATGAAGTACTCACTCTTCATTAAGGGCACAGCGGCGGCTGGTGGGGGAGCCGTACTTAAAGAGGGTCTCTGTCAGGTCCTGGTACAGGTGGTCCGCCACAGGCCGTGGGATCCCTTCCCATGCCAAGATGAGAATGACCAACACGGCGCTGTCACAGTGATGTCCTGGCCTCCGGCGGACCAAACACAGCAGCTTCTCCTCTTCACTGCCACGACGGATCACCTGAGACGCACAGGAAAAAAACAGATATATCATTCATGAAAATGATTAAATACAATAACACTTTTCACATAAAGTATAAATTGCTTTAACAAGAAACTGATATCTTACACTAAATGATAAAATATACAAATGTGAATAAAAGGTTGTAAAAACCAAATAAATGACAAGGTAAACTAGCGGCTCAGATAAACCAGAATAACCCCTCTGGTAAAAGGAGGTTTTCGGAAGAGTCTTAAAATACATCCCAACTCAGACTAAACTACAAAGGCTTGGTCCTGTTTAGTTTTCATCCCAGACACTGGTACAGGTAGAACAATATTACAAGAGCATCACAGATGGTGCAGCAGTTGATCCAAAATACGTAAATGTTATACATATACTGACTGGATATGGTCTTGTTTACGTTTAAGCTTACACTTTTTACTCTTTTTTTTTTTTTTTATTTAACGGGGGAAAAAAAGACATGTTGAGATTAAAAATCTCTTTTGCAAGAGAGTCCTGACTGATAACATACGTAAAAAAAAAACACCATCAATTAATTAAAAAGGTACTAAAGTGTACAACAATGTCCCTTAAAACCATCTCAAAGCACAATCTTATTCACTCAGTTAGAAAAACATCCAGATCCATCCATTTACTCATCTAGTTTGTATTCTGGATATATATATATATATATATATATATATATATATATATATATATATATATATATATATATATATATATATATATATATATATAGTGAAAAGTTTTTAATTTTTGGGATGTTGAAATATCCTAAATGACTACTCTAAATAGGTTTTTAGTTTTCCTTTATTTATAAAGGTTTGGCCTCTGGGCTAAATTTAATCATTAGTATGTATATTCGGAGCCTCATCAACTGCTTATTATGTTTTAAAGCGAGTGAAATGTATGAAGAAAACAAGAAGACGGAGGAGTAATATAACCTTGTGAATATTGTGAATATCTGCAATCAATGAAAACAATTTCTTAACAAAAAGTGTCACCTTATAAGCTAAATTTAGCAAATTTGTGGTCTATACAAGATGACATAACTAATAGATGTGACAGAAATATATTTAGTATAAAACAGAATGAAAGGAGAGTGATAACTAGTGGAGGTCTGGTAACAATTTTTAATGTTTATTAATCTGATTTCAATAACTCCAACAACTTCAACTAAATATGTTGTAAATTATTAGCTTCTTAGATGTTTTGTACAAATTTCAACCCGGTCCACAAAAATAAGTCATATAAATTGGTGAAGCTCAGGGCACACAAATAATAATAAGTGGATGGCAAGTTTTGACATAATTTTTTAAAACCATGACATGCAAATAGCACTGGTTTTATTAATGTATTTTACCTCTTCACTGTTACAGACAACTCTGAAAATCTTGAGGTTAATTTATTGAGTGTACTGTGGAAAAAAAAAGTCTTTAAAACCAGGGCAAGTAAAACCAAAATCATAAATAATGAAACAAATAAAACCCAACCTGCATGTCTAAATATCCCTGAGTAAAACATGATTTAATTTAGATGATGTTAACCCTTAAAGTTAGTGTAAGTAGCTGCAGGTGCCTTTTGCTAAAAATAAATAACGGCGAAATCCTTCAGAAGGGATCAGTATACAGAAGACATATTCAGGTTTCATGATACAACATCCAGTAAACACAAACCCTGGTCACATACCCATTTAGCTATCGGACACCCTTGGGAGCTCTTTCCTTCTTTCCCAGTGTAAACAACAACCTCCACCCTTACTGCATTTCCTCTGGCACCATACCTGTGACACAAAATACACAGAAACGTCAAACATATCAGAAGACAGCAGAGAACTCTAGCAGCATTAACATCTAAAACTCTTTTAATGTGAAATAGACATGTACGTAGTAATCCAAGATAAATACTGAAATGTTTTTGGTGCATTTCTGTCATTTAAAACACACATCAACAGCTAAATAGTTTTTTTTTTTGCTGTTAAGTGCGCCTGTCAGATGGAAGGTGAGCCTCAAACCTTTAAATCAGGTTGTCACCTTGGTTTACGGGCCCCTCGTCTCAGCTCAAGGGGTTTCCTGTTTCAACATGCTCTGTGTGTTTAAGAGTATCCGTGTGAGGCCATATATGAATGTGTATGTGCACGTGTATGCTCGGCGGCGCTTCCTTTTAATGACACACTCTTCAGCTGTAACTCCGCCTCATTCCACGGAACCTTTGGTGGAGAGTTTATTTGGCTCTCAGAGTAAATGCTCCCAAAGTTAAAGAGTCACTCTACCTGTTCTCCATCAGCTCTCTGACCGCAGCAACACTAGGTCCAGCCCCAAGATGAGTATAGTAAGGGCCCTCCTCTTTTTCAATGATTTGATCTGAGGGAAAACACAAAAACAGGATGAGAGAAAGAAATTGATTTTTTCCCTAAAATGTGATTATGTAGCAGGTACATCTGTTATTATAGTGTAAGAGACTTATCAAGATAAAACCAGGTTTAACCCTTTCATGCATGAATTATGAGAACCTTAATCATGACTTTTCTCCCCTGTTTTTATTCCTCTTTAGGTATGAAAAAAATACAAATTACAGCTTTTTATGAACCTATTTTTTATGGAGCTGCAAAAATGTTCACTCAAATGGATACGATGCGTTTAATTTTTGAAGCAAAGAAACATGTATTTACTGATATATTGTGAAAACTATGAAATATAAACACTTTTAATGCTGCTAATTTGATGTTTTCTCATATTTAAACATACTCTAATACTAGTTACTACTCACTTCATGGAGATAATATACCAAAAAAAACATTTTGCTAAAGAAAAAAATGATAATTACAGTCTATTAACAATTGATTTACACTCAAACACGTTACTGCAGATCAGGTTTATCAAGAACAGCAAAGTTACATATGCATAAGTGTCCACCGTGTTGGCTGATAATGAACTAAAACAACAAAACCCATGAATATACAAGAGAACAGCTGTAGAATAGCTGTCCACTGTAGTGACCACTGTGCATGAAAGGGTTAAAGAATGGTGCACTATACAATACTATACTATACTATACTATGCTATAATATAATATAATATAATATAATATAATATAATATAATATAATATAATATAATGTAATACAATATAATATGACTTTCGGAGAATCTTTGGAAGCGGTCAGTCTCAGTTGCATTAAAATTAATTTTCATATCTATTTCCAGTCACACTGATGTGAAACTACAATTCTGTGCAAAAGTCACAGGCCAACATTAAATTTGTTAGTTTAGTAAAGTTCTAATGACCGCATACTTTATATGCATAAGTAGTATTTGTTATGTCCTACCTTTGTATTTAACATGTCTTTAACCCTTTTGTTCAGACAATATGACATTTAGGGCATTATTTTTTTTGTTTGTTTTATACCAGGGTTTGTTCAACACATGTCAGATGTTTCTTTTTGTTTGGGCCGTTTTTTTGTCATGGGGTCAGGAGTCACACTAAATAGTGACTTTAACCTTTACAATACATTTACTTCAGTTTTTGTGTGTGTCTTTTAGGACTGTGCACACTTTTCCTTGTATTTTCTTGTTGTATCTGAAGAAAAGAGAATAAGAAATAAATACAAATGGCAAAGCTAAAGGTGGCCTAAGACTTTTACACAGTACTGTATATACGTAGATTGTTAAAACTAAGGTACTGCTAACACAAGGATAGTGATCACATTTCTGAACCTGTGGTGCCTGCTCATGGTCAGAAAATAGAACACACATGATTTACTGTTCAGGAAAAACTGTTGAAAAGTAGCCACTGCTGCCTGCAACAGTACATCTTTCAACAACACAGAGGTGGCAAGAGGTATGAGAGAGAGAGAGAGAGAGAGAGAGAGAGAGAGAGAGAGAGAGAGAGAGAGAGAAATGCTATAAAGTTCAATAAAAAAACCCTTTTATCCTCTACTTTCCAAAGCTCAGACACAAAAATCATATCAGTTATAAATACTGGATTGGCCATTTCTGACAATGGAAAAAACATTAGTAATATTAGTGATGACAGAATTTCACTTGCCAATAGAGAGAGAATATTTTACGAAGTGATTATAATGCATAGTAGTTATGCCAATATCTTTATCAAGGTGATTCAGTGATGAGTCACCCCAGCGCATGAATCATACATCAAAAAATAGTCTAAATTTATGCATGATCCATCATGGTGATGAAAATGAATATAAACAGAAATTCCTACCATACTACCACACTGTCTGTACTTTAGAGGTAAAATCATGTTTTTACAGGGGCCTATGGTTTATTAATAGGACCCACACCCCAGTGGCTCCACTATAGCTAACACCCAATTCGTAATACATGTTGAAATGAAAATGATTTTGCTTGCTCTCCAGTGATCAATGTGTTTACAACCAGTTTTATCAATTAGCATAAACTGTGCTTACTTATGCAGTAAAAGTTAAATTCACAACAATATAAAATCACCCATGAGCCTGTTTGGATAAGTTAAATACCATGGTATATACTGACAATTTCTTATAATATCACACATATTTGTGACAAGGCCACGTTTCAGTTTGTCATGTTAAACAGAGTTGGCAATGTAAATGTGACCACTATTAAAACAACAGGGCCAAATACTGTAAGCTCATACGTACCTATAGTATTTCATAAGTTTGACAGTATGTGCAGCAGCTTGTAGACTCTTGGTGGTTTTAGTATTAATAGAAGAATAATATTTTAACAAAAAACAACATGTTTGAATTCACTGATATCCTGATGTTTCTGAGCAAACCTATCCCCAAACCCACCCCTCAACTATTTTAGTAGAACATCATTTTAGTCCATTAGTTGAGACTCAGGTTAAATTTCAGTAAGATGCACATAGTTACTGTGGCTGTATCTCAGTTCAGAGGCCACCTTTCAAGTCTTCATTTTTATTTATTCAACACCAAATTCACCACAATAGGTCAATAAGACTTCCAAAGGCATCTGTCCAAATATGACTGTGAAATGTGGCCTATTTTTATCTAATTGGCCCCTGAACTGGGAAACAGCTGGTGTGCATGTGGATGAGGCAATAGAATAACTGAACTAGTGAAAGTGAACTTGAAAGAAGAACTGAATCATAGCCAATGTGGTAACAAAACATACTTGGCATGTACACGGTAAACTCACCCATGCACTGACAGGATGGAAGATCTGACAGTTTTTTGGAAGGAGTATTGAGCAGATTCTTGGTCGGGGTGTCTAGAAAGCTCATTGGAGACTCCAGAAAGCTGTTGACGCTGTTCTTAGATGGAGTCGACTCCTCGGAGTGGTCCAGATCTACATCAGTAGATGTTGATAGGATAGTGATGGGTCCTGACTGTTCTAGTTTGTAGTAGTTCTGCTGGCTTGGAGGAGGGGACTGTCGAAGTCCTGAGAGGCCATTAGCCAAACCGTGATGCCCGGTGGTGTGACTGAAGAAACAAGCCTTAGCTGAGCTGGTGTTAGGATCAGCATCGTGCTGTAGCCCACCACAGGGCTGTGGTACCTGAGAAAAATGCCTTTCACAGTCTTGCACTGGTCCTGCCGAGTAACCGTTACAGGGTTTGTGGAGGTTGAGTGGACCGTTAGAGGGGGACTGCAGCTGGTTTTCTTGACCATGAATATGGTTGGTTTTCATGAGGGAGCAGTAGTTCTGGCCCTGCATGTGTGTGCTACCATGATGGATGAGTTGTCTCCTTTCCTCTTGAGCTTCAGCCAAGTATCTCTTGAGGTCAATTTGAGCCTGAGGCAGAAACAGGTTCCTCTTGTGTGGGAGGACTGATTTCCCTGGTGGAGGCATCTTCTGGCCTCGGCTCCGATGAGGCATCTCACCATTTGGCATGCGTTTTGACAGAGGGGTCCTCTGGTTAATTCCCTCATGTTGTCCATCATTTATCTTCTTCCGTCTAGGCTTGGGGGGGGTAGCTTTGGCTTTCTTCACAAGTGCCTTTTTGTGAGTGGGGGGTAGCTGCGAATTGTAGTTGTACTTGATGGCTGACACAGGTGTTCCTCTTGGAGGATTGTTCTCCGATTGCTGGTTGTGACGAGCCTGGATGATAAAAGCTAAGTCTGCCAGCTGGACTGCCACCTCCTCCTCATCTCTGTTCCTTCTTGTTTTCCCAACAATCCCCTCCCTGTCCTCCCCAAACAGGCGATCTTGATGGTCTTTCGTTAACCTAATGTCACTCTGATCTCTATAGCTGCATTCTGACTTGATGACATGAGAAGCAAAGCCCTGTTCTGTCCTCCTGCTGGGTGTTCTATCATTCAGGAACCGGCTCTGATAGGATTCTGAGAGACATGGCTTTGTGTTGGAGCTTGTCTCCCGGGAGCATTGGATGGCATTCCCTTGTCTGGCCACAGGAGGGTGTATAACTGATGTTTGGTGTAGTGGTGAGCTGATGACCGAGACTTTGTTGTAGCGGATAGCTGCTGTGGGTTTGGCTTCATGTAGGGATGTATTTGTACTGGAGGTTGTAAGAGGGGCAGCAACAGAAAGGGGTTGTTCACCCTTAATTTCAGCTTTAATGGGCCCTGGGGTGGTTTGAGGTATAGCTGCCAGCTGAGTCAAGGCCTCAATTGCAATAGCCTGATCAAAACTGAGATTTCTTTTCTCTGCCAAAGACTGTACACTTGGTAAAAAGACATTTTGCTCAGTTTTGACAGGCAGCGGAGTCCTTTGCAGGCTGACAGGAGTGCTTTTCTGACACAAGTCAATTTTCAAGTCATCTGGCTCTTTTTTCACAGAGTGGAAATCCAGTGGTTCCGTTTTAATGGAGCGAAGAATGGAAGAACGCGAGCCAAAAAGTTTCTCCTCCAAACCCTTTCTCTCTGTGACAGAAAGGCACACTACTGCCGCCAGTGTGGACAGCGGGTCCTCACACACCTCATCGTCATCATCCCTCAGCTGTGTGGTGGTCTGTTCATTGATCCACACCCATGGCTCCTCCATTTTGATCTTCTTGAGTGGAATTGGAAAGTCTGCAGAAGGATTCTTGCGTCCATTCTCCGAGCAGTCTTTAGAAACCATTGATATTATAGCCCTTTGAGGCTCTGATGCCATTGTGCTCCTTTGATATGTCGACTTGGGATCAGAGTGTGATCCTGTGGTCATATTAGCACCGTAAGGTTTTGTCAGATTTTCAGCAGAACCATTCTGTAAAGTCACAGAAGAGCATACGTGTTGGTGAAGTGCATTGCTGGTCGTCTCCAGCCCGGGCTCTCGTTTAATAAGTGCTGGCCGTGTGGCTTGGTCTGAGGCCAGGCTGTTGGTAAGCAAGTGGGTGATGTGGGGAGACTGTATATGAGGTATGTGGCCTTCCTCCCCCTCATCCTCCTCTGCTGCCGTGTGGGTGTCATCCATCTGTGCCTTGCCTTTGCCATTTACCGACCCACTTTCTGGACCCACCTGAGACACAGAGAGAAACAAAGAGAGAGAGAGAGAGAGAAGTGACTCAACAAGCTTTGGCAGAATACAGTGATTCAGCTTGGTCTAAACAGTCACGGCACACAGCACAACAGACTGTCTCCCAGCATGGCACAAGCATCTGTTGCAACTACTATCAAGGCTGTGGAAAATATTATGACATACCGCAACAAAAATCTGCTTTCTATAACACATGAAGAACCTTCTCTCTAAACACATCTAATTTAACATTAAACTGTTACTTTACCGTAAAGGCTGTGATATATTCCTGCATGGGTTATGTTGATAACAGCAGCCCCACAAGTAGGTAAAAGCCAAAAAGAGTAAATACTTAAAGTTCATGATTGCATCACTGATAGCAGGTCACTAAGGGCATGTGTGCAATGTCTATGTACATGTTGTATCTTGTGTGCATTTGTAGGTGTGTTACCAGGCATGCATGTATGTGCAAGGCAGCACATTGCTGTTGCTTTGTAACGTTAACTCTGTGGTGCATTGCTTTGTAAGTGATTAACCCACTAGAGATTCTATTCAGGCAGAGCAGGTCTACTTCACCTTTCAGTCAGGACAGATTGTACAGAACTGTGGCCAACAACAGGTCCACAATACAGATATAATGATGATCCCAAAAGCTTACGCTGGATACTGGATCATACTTAGATTTTGGGAGGACTGCAAAAAAAAAGGGTCAGTAATCAGACCAAAACATCATATCACAATGTCTAATACCTAATTAGACATGACAACCTGTCGATCCTGAGCATAAAAGCAGGATTGGAAAAACATTTGTAGATTTTAACCCTTTCATGCATTATGCTTATGAATTATGAGAACCTTAGCCAAGATATTTTTCCTGAGTGTTTTTATTCCTCTATAGGCATGAAAAAAACAATGTGATTGAATTGTTTTCTTCTGTTTTTAAGGAGTTACAAAAATGTCCACTCAGCCAGACACCATGCATAAAATTTTTGAAGCAAAGAAACATGTATTTAAAACTAATATCAAACATTTTTAATGCAGCTAATCAGATGTTTTGTCACATTTTATCATACTCTAATACCAATTATTTTTCACTTCATGGAGATAATATGCAAAAAAAAAAAAAAAAACTTCTAACAGTGTAATAACAATTAACAACTGATTTACACTAAAGCATGTTACTGCAGAACAGGTTTATCAAAACAGGAAAGTTACAGTAACGGTGCAAATTGCAGTGTATGGGATGATACATGAGCATCCACTGTGTTGGCTGATATGGAACTAAAACAACAAAACCCATGAATATATAAGAGAACAGCTGTAGAATAACTGTCCACTGTAGTGACCACTATGCATGAAAGGGTTAATGTCATATTGTGCATCTATAGGGCTTGTGTTCTCTGTTACTTTACACTGCATCAAATAAAAGGACGTCACCTCTCTCTTGGATGTTCTACCTTGGCCCTTGCTCAAAGGCCTCACTCACGGACAGCTGTTTTGGTTTTATAGGTTCATCCAGTAGACTGCGGGTAGCCATGGTGCTACTCAGGCTGCATTGTTTACATGTGCATCACATTAGCAAAGAAAGAGGTGTGTAAAGTCATTTGTCTGCACACATGTCTTATTGTGTTTTTTTTTTTTTTTACCTAACTATACTGACATTGTTTTCTTAAAATGTGCGTCTCCACTTTATATATTTTTAGTAGTGTCTAAAATGCAACAAATAAATGCACAATGTGGCCAAAATTTAGTCTGTATTTCTATTTCTGTGTCTGGTAGTATGTATATCTGCATCTCATGGTTTTAATAGTACCTGATAATATAGCATTAGGGTATTTTTAATATGTTTTTATTTATTTATTTAATATCAGTATTCTTGTGTCTTTTTATGATTGTTTCTGCATGCTTATATGTGACCTACATAGCTTTGGAATTTTAATATCATATTTCTGTTTTCATGGTGATAATGTAATATCTGTTCAGGGACAACAGATGATAACTAGCCCTTTGGCTTTGGCTAACTGACGCATTTACAGCAAGGTTGATTAATGTGTGCTGCCAAATAAACCAAAACAATAACGAAATTAAGTGAAGTCATTCAGTAGAACGTATGTATAATGTGCATTTGGTACAGCTCCAGCTATATAGTGTGGACTGGGATAATAAAATGCAGTTTTAACATGTTTGGGAAACAAGAGTAGGGCATATGGACATCTGTAAAATCCATCATAATATAAAATCATTAGATCTGGAAAGTGGCCTATTGGATAAAATAAAGACAATTTCAGCCAAGCTCTTCTTTTTTTGTGTGTCTGATAAAACCTATATCTTTACCTTGATCAACTGAAGTCATGCTGCATTTTATTTTAGCTTCAAACACAGCTTTACATCAAGAACTAAAGCCTTGAGCAATGGAAGACTTATTAAATATGTAGCAGCGTGACAAGAAAAAAACCCCACTGCATCACGTGCCAAGTCTCAGCTGACAAAAGGATCCCAAATCCTTTTACGAGAGGTAGAGAATGTGTGAGCATTGATGAGTGTTGTGTATGTTTGACTGTATATGTGTATGTAGGAGCGATGTTTTCCCTCAAATGGAGCAGCACAACTGTAGGGGAGCTGGCGAAGCCTTTGTTTATCACTGTTTACCTGATCTGAACTCTCCTTAAACTCCATCACTACTACTGTTTTCATGTGTTTTATGGGGAAGATGTGCACTCCAAGCTGACAGATCAAGACTGAACAGCATCCTTCCCTCAACACAAACCAGACTCCTGTGAACCCACAGGCCAAACACGAAACACTTGTGTCTGTATCACTAACATCTGCTCTGTCCAACTTTGTTCTCTCTGTTTCCACCAGACATCAACTAGGTTACAAAACTGTATAAATATTACTTTTGCTGTATTTACATAATATGGCTGGTGATATTTTACCTTTTGGTCAACAAATCAATATCAACCAACAACGACATGATCCATTTGAAAGGCACATTTGTCTGTTATTTTGTCTCACACACAGTTCACAGCTCCTTCAAATGGGTATTAATCCATGTCATTGGTTGGCCGATACCAATTATTTCACAGGGCTAGTAAATAAAAAAATGAATGCAGACACATCTGCAGCGCAGGCAGCTTGGTCACTGTGGCTACTGAACAATGAACAGTGTAAGCATTCTCTACTTTTTAATGTAAAATGAGTGTATTGTAGTGGTGGCACGGTGATGCTGTGGTTAGCACTGGTGCCTCACAGCAAGAAGGTCCTGGGTTTGATTCCAGTGCTGGCTGGTGTGGGTGTGCACATTCGTGGGTTCTCCTGCTTCCTTTCATCATCCAAAGACATGCACCCAAATAGGCTAACTCAGGGGTGTCAAACTCATTTTATTTCAGGGGCCACATCCTCCCAGTATGATCTGAAGTGGGCTGCACCACAATAATAACATAATAATATATACATAATGTCAACTCCAAACTTTTTTTTATGTTTTAGAGTGAAAAAAAAAATGACATGATGAAAATATTTCCATTTCCATCTACAAACTATCCTTTAAACTACCCTAAAAATGTGAATAACATGAACAACCATGAAAAAAATGAAATTTATTAAGAAAAATACGTGCAATTTTAATATTAGGCCTCAGTTTATCATTTACACATGTATATTATAACTTACAGACCGCAATGGATCTACAAATACACAAAATATTTAGTAACAGGCAGAATATTGTTACAACTGCACTTTATTCGCTTAAGATATTTTATATTGTTTGTAATTGTTCACGTTATTCACTTTTTTTTTTGACAGGATAGTTTGTAAATGTAAACATTTTCATGTAATTGACCCACTTTTGAAGATTTCCAGAAGAGCACCGTTGACAGTGTATAGACTCTAGAGGAAGAATCAGTGTTTGTGTATTTGCAGGATTTGTTGACAGTCAAAAAGGATAAAGTACATGACTGATCCTTATACTGAACATGAGGGTTTGCAAAGTTGAAACAATAACATGGTAGGCCAAGGTATTGTATTACAAAATAAAACTAGATAAAGTGGTGAAGATCTATACTTTGAGCTCTATGAATTGAAATTATCTTCTTTTTTGTTATCTATGCAAGAGTTAAATGTATGAAGAGATGAAGAGTTTGAGACTAAAGCAAAGATAAGTATGTACTACAAGAGGTTAAACTCAAGACTGGAGCCTTGTGACATCCCACATGTGATAGTTACTGAGTAGTGGCATGAATCGTCATTGATGAAGAAACAGGCATAGACACAAAGCCATCTGTAGAGCTGAGTGTAGAAATAAATGGTGGTGAAGCTGAGGAGAACGCTGGTCTTCCTCAAGGAGATTGGTTACTGCGCTGTGTGAAAGAGATGAGGTTTTTCAGGGATCAAATACTTTTGATCTTTTGATTCAAGTTCAGAGATTAGGGTTTTACTTTTTAGTTTTTATCTTAGTCTGGTTTTTATAAAAACACATTCCATATTTGATACTGAAATACCACAAATCTATACCATTTAATGCATTCCTGAAACCTTTTGTGTTCAAGTAAGTTTCCACCAGACTGTTGACATTTCTGAGAGGGATTTAAACAATACGCTTCAACTATTTTGGTGCACTATTTCAATACATGTGGTGAAAGAGTGAAAAACTAACATTCCAATGCTAGATTTGACACAAGCGAGAGTAGGTTACACATATGTGAGCAACAAGTCTCCAGTCTTAAACTTTTGGTCTCAAGCAAGTCCTGGTTTCTGGGGTGAAAGCTGAAGAAGTCAAGTCGAGTCAAGTCCCTGCTCAAAGCCAATCACAACATGTCACATCACTGTTTAGGTCAAACAAGTGACGAGTCGAGTCACAGGAACTTCAGATGTTCTGTCCTGCATCCTACAGCCAAGTAAAATGTTTGTCTAGGTTTTTTTTTCCACAAAACTAATATCAATATAACATAATTATTAATGATTTATTACTACATTTCTAATACACAACTGTTTTACGATTGTTGTTTCTATGCTATAGTTCTTAGTAACCCCCCATCACATCATGTGTATGTGCAACCACAATGTACATACGTAAATAATGTAAAAAAATTATTCAAATTCTATATTTATATAAATATTTATATGAATACCAAATTTCTTATTTTTCTCTTTATATTTCATTTTTCACTCATTTGTGGGTTTTTTACCTGTCTTTTTCTTTGTACTTGCTTGCTGTATGTTGCTGCTGTTAACTGTGAAATTTCCCCATGGTGGGATAAATAAAAGCATATCTTATCTTATCTTATCTTATCTTATCTTATCTTATCTTATCTTATCTTATCTTATCTTATCTTATCTTATCTTAACTTATCTTATCTTATCTTATCTTATCTTATTAATGATATATTACTACATTTATAATACACAACTGTTTTTCAATGCCTGACCCACAGCATTACCATGGTTCCAAACAAAATCTCTCTCAGAGATTTAGACCAAAGCAGTATCATTTCAGACAGCTGATAACAGTGGTAGATGAAAACCACATTGTGATACTTTTGAAAATGGTAGTTGAAAATCAATCAAACAGGCATACATGGGGGTCTAGACAGAATGTTTTATACAGGGACTGATCAGTGACCCTAATCTTAACCACAGGCGACTGAAAAATTTGTCATGAAAGTATTCATCACTGACCACCTTATGTTATGCTCTTGTCTTGTTATCCACAGGAACCCAAAGCACAAACTCTTAAGTTGTTTATTAAAAATGTACATATAGGACCTCCTGTACGTTGAAGTTGAAAGTAGATTTAGAAAGGAAGAATTGTAAAGAACTTAAGGAGGCCTGTTAAAAATATTACATAATCAGAACCACCACTATTTTACATAACTGTGAGGACCACCTCCGTTTACTCACGTATATAAACAACTTGCTGAAACTAACAGAAAT
Organism: Sphaeramia orbicularis; assembly: GCF_902148855.1. Taxonomy (NCBI): domain Eukaryota; kingdom Metazoa; phylum Chordata; class Actinopteri; order Kurtiformes; family Apogonidae; genus Sphaeramia; species Sphaeramia orbicularis. Next base: position 36,666,686 of record NC_043971.1, on the reverse strand, counting down.
GTCATGTTTCACCAACATTTCCACCATTTGAGATTTGCTTGCCATTTTTAACGCCATCTCACTTATATTTACATAAAGGTATTAGTGTGTCAAAAGTGCATACGTTCCAGCTTTTGTTTACACAGACTTAAAGGCAAAACATGTATTTTTTGCTTGTGTGATGATCAATGTGATCAATGCCATATAATGATTCTTCTTCATTTAGCGTGTATTTAAATATGCGTACAAATAAACTATTGTTACGCTTATACTAGACCAGCAGCACAAAATTAATAGAAATACTAATACTTAATCAAAACTCTACGTACGTCGGTTAATCATCAACTACAAATTTCAATTCAGTGACAGTCATAAAAAGATTACACTGACATTAAGCTGATGTCCCTTTGATATGTAATGCTAGTCCAATCCAGTCTGCTGTGCTTTTTTCACCGTCCACTGCACTCTTCTCACCTCTGCCAGGACTTTGTCTTACTATTAGAAACACGCTGCTGATGCAACAGATTGTTGGAGCTCGGACTGAGCCAATACGAAAGCTGCCAATGCAACAGAGTGAGACCCACCACTCCACACAGCGTGTGGAAACGGGCCACCGTGACGTTCAAATGACAGAGCGAGAAAAAAGAGGGAAAGCAATGGGGAGCAGAGAAAAAGGCAGTGTGTCTGTCACAATAACCTGCTTTTAATGACAAAGCAGCGCTGGCTGCCTTCCAGCACTGCACCAGACACACGCGTGTCGCTATGCATGCGTATGCGTGTGCCTGAGTTTGCATACATTTGTGTATCCAAGTGTTTATGATCCAAATCTGACATCAAAGTGCAGTCTCTGTCTTTAATTGTGCTGCGCTCAGTCTTGTGATAACATAAAGCCTTATGCAGGATGTAAATGCGGAGTCATGTGCTCTCATTTAGCCACTGGGTCTCTGGAGAGAGCAGGGTCTGTGTTGTGTTAGTGCAGTGTCTTTGTGTTGCTCTTGTTGTGTCTTCCTCAAGGCATCTAATCACACTCACATTCTGCTGAACTACAGATCTGTTTTCAATGAAAATCTCTGCTTCGCTCATACAGACCTGTGCCTTACAAAGATCAACAAAACATACAGCGGAGTAGCTTCCCTAGCAACAAAGGTGTAACTGCTGCTTGAATCCTAACAAGCCTCTCCAGAGACC